>NC_089903.1:619500-929250 GCF_040182565.1 Anser cygnoides | reverse complement strand
CACTCACCCTTTGTCTGCTCTTTCAGGTTGTGGTCAGATCCTCCAACACACAGAAGTTGCCATGAGTACCTGGTGCCCCAGTACATTTCAATATTCTGTTCAAGCCTCATGTTTCCCTGCACTTCTAAGATAGCTTTAAAACCCAGTGCGTTCTGACTCAGGAAACGGTGACATGCTCATATTTGCTTGTTCTAAAAGCTGTTTTTGGCACTTCAGCTACCTTGTAGGAGAAGAGCTCTGGGTCGTCACGGAGTACTTGGCAGGAGGCTCCCTAACAGATGTTGTGACAGAGACCTGCATGGACGAAGGACAAATCGCAGCTGTGTGCCGAGAGGTAAAGCTGCACCCACAGCCTGGGCGAGCTGTGAGGAGGAAGGGGACAGGGCTTTCTCTGATGTATTCTGCTGGAGGAGCTGTCTACAGCTTCTCTACTGCTGCAGTCATCTTCTCAGAGGATGGATTTCACTGGGGAGGTGGTGGCATGCTCCTGTTAGCTTTCACCCTAGAGTGAGGACTGCAAAATGGGGCTGGAATCCTTGCGGTTACGCCTGTTTTCTTCAGGGCTAACCTGTCCTCCTGCTGGTCCCAGTGGGGATGTCTCTGTAGCCCTGCACATACTGGATATAGAAAAGGCTCTAAAAAGCTAAGCCCGTGCTACTCAAAATGCACATTGTTAGAGTCCATAGCTGGCTAAATGTACTTAATGCACAGTAAGAACCTCGTCCTTTCTTTTTTCAGTGTCTCCAGGCTCTGGAATTCCTCCACTCGAACCAAGTTATTCACAGAGACATCAAGAGTGACAACATCCTGCTGGGCATGGACGGCTCCGTCAAACTAAGTATGAGGGGAAGAGCGCTGGTGGTGACTTTAGTTATCAACCCAGGCTTCTTCCCTGCTACGGGACAGGCCTGGTGGGGAGATGGGTGCTTGAGATGCTTGGTGCTGTGGTGGTGGAGGGTGTGTAGAAATGCTGCAGTAGGTATTTTTGTGGCATCTGTTTCAATGGAGATTGGCAAGCATAAATCCCTGTGAACTGCTAACAGACGTGCAATGAGATTTGGTGTTCATTTAGCCTTGGGCCATCTGTTTGTGTTGTGTGAAGTAACAGGATTTTAATGCACCTCCGGTCTAGAAAGCTGGGTTTTTAGGTGGAGGGTGACAAGCCTTTCTCCGTTTGTGATCCGTCGAGTCTTGAAAATACTGCAGGTACTTGGGTGATGGAGGTGGGTGGAGGGGAAGTTGCAATCTGTTCAGCTAGAAAGCATTTAATCTTACAAACCCAGTGTGTAGTAGTGTGTAAGCGATTAGAGGTGTCTAATTTCTTATATTAGGAGTGAGTTTCTATAGCTGAGTAATTGGTAACGACAGACACGGAGAAGGCTGAGGTACTCAGCAACTTCTTTGCCTCCGTCTGCGCTGGTAGATGGGCTTCCCAAGTCTTTCATTTCCCTGAACCCGTAGGTGGAGGCTGGGGGAGCAAAGTCCCACCGACTGTAAGTGCAGAGCAGGTTCGAGACCACCTGCTGAATGTAAACAGGTCCAGGTCTATGGGACCTGATGACATGAATCCCAGGGTCCTGAGGGAACTGGCTGATGGGGTTGCCAAGCCTCTCTCCATCACAGTTGAGAAGTCCTGGCAGTCGGGCGATGTCACTGGTGAGTGGAAAAATGGAAACGTCATGCCCCTACTCTTCAACAATCAAAACAAAGAACTGAACAAAGCGCGCTACTCTTCACCAATTAAAACAATTAGGAGACTTTTCTTCTCAGCAAGAGCGGTCAGGCACTGGGACGCGTTGCCCAGGGAGGTGGTGGAGTCCCTGTCCCTGGGGGTGTTCAAGGCAAGGTTGGACGTGGTGCTTGGGGACGTGGTTCCGTGGGTGACATTGTTCGTAGGGGGATGGTTGGACCAGGTGATCTTGGAGGGCTTTTCCAACCTTAATTTTTCTGTGATTCTATGATTCTGTGATCTTTTGGAAAGTCAAATGCAAATAAGACAGGGCCAAGCAATTTCCACAGGAAGGCTCTCCAGCTTTCTGTCTTCTCAAAGAAAATAATAAGTACCAAATAGGGAACTTAAATTTATTCTGAACACAGTATTTGCTCTAGAAAGCAAATCGTGTTTGAGAGATGGTACATCTTCTGGGGAAATATTATCTCTGGGACTGAAAATACGACCAGATAATACTGGTGGGTGTGGGTGGAGGGGGGACAGACTGGGCATTGCTTTCTGTTTTCACAGACCCAGGAACAGGCTTGAGAGCATGTGTTACACAGTGTATTACAGCTGCAAAATGCTGCAGTGCCACGTTTCACAGCATCCATGTACAGCTCTTTACTGATCACCAGCCTTCACATCGACAAGTGAGCAGCTCTGTGATGTTGATGGCCTCAGCGAGTCAGATTTAGAAGCTTACTCCTGAACACCTTGTTAACCACAAAAGCAGGCCTCCTTTGCAGCAGCAATGTAGCAGGCAGTGCAACAGGCTAGCTTGTACCACAGCTGTGGCATCAGTACGTGTTGTTTTTGGAGAAACCTGCTGATTTCTAACTTTTTCTTCCCTCCTGCTTTGCTTTTCCAGCTGACTTTGGCTTCCGCGCCGAGATCGCTCCCGAACAGAGCAAGCGCAGCACCGTGGTGGGGACCCCGTACTGGATGGCGCCTGAAGTGGTGACACGAAAAGCCTCCGGGCCCAAAGTGGACATCTGGTCACTGGGGATAATGGCCATCGAGATGATCGAAGGAGAACCCCCCTACCTCAATGAAAACCCCCTGAGAGTAAGCGAGTGCCTTTTTTTGCCCTCAGGCCTTCGCTGAGCCTGCTGGTTAACCTAGGCTCTGGAGGAGGCAGGTGAACCTCCGCTGTGGTTTCATCACATGCAGCTACACGTCTCCTTGGATGCTGTAGTGAGAAGATTGTGGTCATTTAAGTTAGAAGCCATGGCTGGTTCTGGGTGGCAGAGGGCACAGGCTCTTCCTGTTGCAGACCTTCAGGTAGGGTCTGAGTTAATCCTGTGGTGCATCCATAATTCCCCCCCTTCTGGAGAGGCTGACAGGGGCACCTTCTGGCCCCAGAGTGCCTGGCTTCTTAAATCCTTGTGAGTGGGGAAGAGAGCTGTCCTTGAATTCGAAGAATACCACATTACTCTTTTACAAACAGGGCTTTTTCTTGCTGGTGCATTGTTCTTCTTGGCATGCTCCCAGTAAAGCTCCAGGTTTAACAAGCCTTTAGTCAGGCTTTGCCCCTGCTGGTGTCTTTCCCTTCGTATTCTTTAATGAAAGGGGAAATTCTGTCAGTTTGTAAGAATGCGGCTGTTCTTGGTGTAAGCCAGTTTTATGGCTTTTTTTCCTAAGCTAAACAGGACGAAGGGATCTAGAACAGTTCTGTTTAACTTGTTTCCGCCTCTTTGACTGGAGGTGATTTTGGGAGAGAAGTGCAGCAGTGAAGAAATGCGAAAGGAAAATGTTGGTGTGGAGTTAAATGAGGATGGCTAAGCAACGGGGTGCTTTGCTCTCATTTAACTTAACTTGTTGCAGTTCCCAGGCTATCAGACCTCTACCTTGAGATGTGATGAGCGATGAGCTCAAAAGGCCTCTGCCAGATGTCTGTTTCCTTTTAAAAGGCATCTAGCGATTTTCTTTTAAGAATAAAATTTTGCAGTGGATGAATTCTGAATTTCCTGATTCTTAGAAAATTCTTCATTCGCAAGCAGCAGCAAAACGACTCCACTCGTTTCTGTAGGGTGTTAAGTGCTGCTTGAGAACCTACTGGCCATCTTTTGTAAGGGACCAACTGCATCTTTAGAGTATTGACTTTTGAGGCCTTGTGCAGTTGGGCAAAGTATCGAGAGAACAAAGCCTCCTGATTATTCAGGGGTACCTTCCCATGAGGATATAGTTATTGCAGGAGTCGAGCACTGGCAGAGCTGTGCCAGCCAACTTCCCTATGTAAACACAGTCTGGACTGCTGGTTTTGTCCTCTTAATCCCTTGAGAGGGCTGCAGGATCCAAACCCAGATTACGAGGGTAAAGCAAGAAAGGATTGGATCCCATCCACATAAAAATAAGGCCGGCAGCTCTTCTCTTTGCTGAAACTTAAGCATTTCTTCGTCACCCTGATAAGGGTTTTTGTTTTGGTTTTGTTTTTCCCCATTGAACTGTGGGGAGGGAGAGGAAAAATGGGTGCCTCTGTGAACCGCAGCTGGAGTCTGACCTTCGTAACCTCCTGTTTGTTTGGTGCTTGCTTTGCTTTAGGCCCTGTATCTCATTGCTACTAACGGGACTCCGGAACTGCAGAATCCAGAAAAGCTTTCACCCATATTCCGAGACTTCTTAAATCGCTGTCTTGAAATGGACGTGGAAAAAAGAGGTTCTGCAAAAGAGCTGCTCCAGGTAAGTGCTGGGGAACAGGACGGAATTCAGCATTCTAGACTGAGAATAGGCACGCGGAGAAATGTCATTTGGGGTCTTAAATACTGCGTCATCTGAAGTCACAAGCACAGCAGAGATGATTTACCATGAAGAAACGAACAAAAAAACCCAAAACGAACCAACCAAAAAACCCCAAATCCATACCGAAGCGTTTACAGAGTACTTTCCTTTTTGTGCTGTACTTGCTACTGGCAGCAGCTGTGCAGCGTGTTCTGTAACCAACCTCAAATAATTGCCGTGCCCCGAGCCTGCCAACTGCTGAGCCCCTTAATTCCCGTGGCTTCTGCACGCAGCTCACCCTAACATCTGGCTGTGGTGTTGCGGTCTGGCCATGCTTGTTCCCATTTGGATAACAGGAGGGCTTCCAGCTATCGAATGCTCTGGTTGTCTCCCTTCTGGGGGAGAGTTCCCAAAGCTTTTTGGAAGGGGCACGTCTTGCACTAACTGCAGCAGTTTGGCGTGAACACATTTTGCCAGATACAGCTCTTCCTGCAGAGGTGATGGAACCAAGCTTGTGAGAAATCCTCAGTTATTTCACTGAAAACCTGGTGTCTTTGTCTGGACTCCTGGTGAAAGTGAAGGACGAAGCTGCCAGGCTTTTTACCAACACAGATGAGGAGTGTTCATGTGTTTCCTTTTGTCAAACCTCCCACGGGGGTGGAAAATGTGCTTCAGCTCTTTGTAAAATAAATCTGTGATGATGGGGCCCTCAGACCTCACCTGTGAGACAGTTGTCTCTTTTTTGGTGTTCCTTTCTTTCCTTTAGTTTTTCTACTGGGTTCAGCTTTGGGAGTGCTGCTGCCGTTCTGAGACTCTAAAGAAGCATTAATCAGCGGCAGAAAGAATGGCAGTAGATGAAAGCTGACTTTTTCTCCTGGACTTGCCAACTCCAGAGTATCAGAGAGCAGCAGTGCTGTGTCCCTTGGGGCAGGAGAACATTGGGACTGCAGCATTTCTGCCTGCCTTTACCTTTTGGCCTCGGATTTTCCCACCTCTGAAGTGTGTTCAGATTGGGTGGTTGATCCCTTCTGGTGCTCAGAAATCCTGGGGGACTTAGGGTGATTTCCCTTTGGTGAACTTGACCCATTTCTCCATCAACACAAGCAAAGCTGTGCCAGTATTGGTTATGTGGAAGCTGAGTTTTGTTATTTGACAGCAGGGAAGTATGGAGATCTGAGTCTTGTAGTGGTGATGTGTTGTCAAAGTAGAGTTATTCCTCTAACCCTGAACTGTAAAGCTCATGAGAAGAAGGGAAACATTATCACTAAAGCTGCCTTGATTCTCTCTGCCTTGCTGGAGGGTTTGTCTCCAGTTGGAGACTGCAGATGTGGTCACAAAACACTCCTTAAATTTATGCCCAAAGAGGTTTATGTTCCTGAGGTCTTCACTTTTCCAAATCGCATTAAATTTTCCCCACTTTCCGTCTCATTCCTGCTCCAGCTTTCATTTTGAGATGCCAGGTGCTGAGGTTGAGCTTGTGGCTTTGACTCACCTCTGTGACCAAGGCAACTGGCTTTTATCATCAGTTCCTGCTGCTCCTACCCGTTCATTGACGTCTCATCATATAGCCAGCCTGTAAATTGCCCGTGGCAGGGAACCTCTCTTAGCCTTGCTCACGCAGTGCCCAACACAACAGGTTTCCGAGGTCCTTTGTCCCTGCTGAAGTACAAATAAATAGTGATTTTATTTCAGTGCTAGCAATAAAATAACAAAGTGAGAAATAGGACAGCTGCTTGGCCATGCTACAAGCAATCAATAGCATTATAAAAGCTGTGGAATAACTTCTCTCTAAGTAGGACAAATAACAATATTTAATTACAAGGATTTTGAGGTGTGCTGGTGGCTGTAGAGCTTAATCTCTGTTATTTAGCTAGGTCTACCTAGCTTTCCTGGTGTTAATGGATCAGTGTGGGTAGTTTGGAGGTTGCAACGTTACTTTGGGCAACTCTGAGCTTTGCCAAAGATGCATGTGCGGTCAGGATCCATTTGCTCCTCATCTTCATGAAGCTGTTAAGTAACCCACCTAAAGTCACTGGGTATTTCTAAGGGCACTTGCCCTGCTTGCTTGCATCGCTATGTCCATCATGTCTAATTTGGCAAGACTCCTGCATGCACTGATGTTAAGTTCTGGGAGGCACAAGGCTGTACGTGCTCCTGCTATCTCAAAATGTGCAGTGGCTTTCCACAGGGGCAAAAGAAGCAGGGCATGGCTACAGCAAGTCAGGGACCTCCCACCTTGGGGTGCATCAGGCTACTGCTATCCTACCAAAAACATTCATCTCCAGAGGTTCAGCACTCTTGAGCAACCACAGCCAGCTGGCACTTCCCTGAGCACTTCTCCCTCCTACCCAAGTGATGTTCAGGGGGCGTAACACAGCAGAAATACCTTCTGCATTGAGCCACTGGTGGTTCCTGTGATGTGTGACTTCCCTACAAGACTGTTGGTATCACGCATCATAGCTAGACTTAGGTTAAACCATGGTCTGTTCTTCACCAGGTCTTAGGAGCACGTAGAGACCCTTTTTGAACCATGGTGGGCTGTGACCATGTTGGCTCCGTGTGAAAACTTGCGTTTGCCTTGTTTCCTAAGAGGCTGGCTGTGCTGCCTGCCTGTTATTTCTCAACAGTTTTTGGCTGAATCAGCGAATTTCAATCACCTGGGACAGACATCCTGACCTGCAGGGACATGGGATGGGGATGTGGAGGAGGGAGGATTCCACGTGTTGCAGGAAGGACCAGAGATCTTCACCCAGGCAATGCTTCCTTGTGATGTTTTACATCAGCAGCCCAACATGTCAGAAAGCTGAGCACGCTGATGCCCTTGCTGGAGCAGAGTTTTTACAGCAAGCAGTGCTTGGCGTGGTTTTGTTTGTGAGCATCGTAGTCTCTTCCTCCACCCAGCTGAGGCCTGGAGGCCTCCTTCCACGTCCTTATTGTGAACTACTGAAGCAAACACTCTTCTGCCCAGCAGCCACCAGTGGCTGAACAAAGTGCTGCACGACAAAGCACTTGCTGTCTGTGCAAAGGCTCTCTCCGCCTGCATGCATCAGGGTTATTTTCTTCAGACAATCAGTTTCAATGAATTTAATTGTTATCACTCCCAAGGCAATCTTCTCATCCCCATTAGAGCTAAAAGGTTAAGCTGCGGGGTCTTGTTGTAGGACAGTTCAGGCTCAGGGGAGAAGAAAAATACTTTCTTGTTCAGTCTTTCAAACACAGAAGATGATATTTGCCTCTCTGCAGTTAAACACATTCATTCCAAGGGGTTTTGGGGAGGTAACTCGTGACTGTATAATGTAAAGGGGTTCAGATGTGCTGGGGCCTCTGCATTCATACACTAAGAAGACGACTCAAAATTGTACGTTGGTAGTGAAGTCCAAAGAGTGACCTCAAGCCTTCATCCCTGAGGGACTGGGGTATCATGGAAGCTCTGAAAGCCTGCATTTTTTTTTGCCAGAAAGTGAATGTAGAAACCTGGCTTGTGCTGTCAAGCCCCCATTGCAGTGAATCCCAGGGTATGTGTAGGAGCAGTTTGGAGGAGCCAGACCTGCTGGTGGTGGTTGTCCTTTGGCCTGAAGAAGTCTTGCTGTAGGTGGAACTGTGTGAGACACTGCTAAACGCAGCTGCTCTCCATGGAAGAGCAGATCAGACAGGTCCTGAGGCAGCTTTTGAGGAGCCAGAGCACACAGAGGACAGATCTTGTCCACATCACATCATCTCACCGGTCCATCAAGACGTGTTCTCCTCCACTGACCAGTGGAGCAACTGCGAGAGTTCCTCCTTCACCATCCGGGGATGAAAATTGGTGATTATACTTCTTGTAAGCTGGTAATGAGCTGTTACCTCTATCCATAAAAACGAGCTTTTCCTCCAATGGCATCCCCAAATATGCTGCATCTTTTGTAAGAAAGTTACACAGGAGTAGCAGGGGAGAGTCTAGTTGAGCACGGCCTCTGAAGTAGGTGTTTGGATGCACCTTAGGCAAGGACCAAGTCTTCGTAACATTGCTTGCCGAAAAGGGGAGATTTTGAAAGTGTCTTTTCCCTTCATTTTTCTAAAATGGCTTATTTAAATGTGCCTGGTTTAAGATCTTCAGCAGTAATTCAGTTCTCTGTGAACTGCTCCCGCGGTTACTCATCATGTCCTAGGTGTAGGATTCAATTAAAGGAGGCTGACATGTCAAGTAGCCCTTAAAGGCTGATCTGTATTCTCTGCTGAGCTTATCTTGCCTCAAATCAGCATCATCCTGGAAGGAGAGGGTATTTGTAGCTGGGTCAGAAACACCTTACATTCCTTTATAGTTGGGTTTCAGGAGAACAGCTCCCCTTCCCAGCACATTATTGCCCTAAATCTCTTTGTCCTGCTTTCACACAGTCCCACTGTGTTACAGTCTGCAAGGACCTGGATTATAAATTATCATCTCAGTGGAGCACTGATGACTGCTAACAGATGTTTTTTCTCTAAACCCTCACAGGTTTGCACAGCAGCAAGGCATCTGGGCTGGTGAAACTCATCACAAGGCACCTGGGCTGGTGAAACTTGTCACCAGGTTCATCAGTTGTCTGTGACAACCTGAAGCTAGTCTCCAGAAGAGCCACGGACTGGTTTTCCTCATCCTTTACTTGGTGTTCAGGGCATCTCAGGTTGTCCCCTGCCCTGGCTGGGGTTTTTGCTGTCCTTAAGGGACCCTGATCCCCAAGGGCTCCAACCTGCCAGCAGGGAAAGGAACACACCAGCCATAGGGCCACAGCTGGGGATTAAAAATTAACCTAATACAAACCAGAGGTTTTGAATCTCCAAGGCAGTTTTCCATGTTCTGAGACGTGCATTTCTTGCATTTCTTGCAATTACTGTCACTGTGTGCCTTCCTTTGCTCTCTGCTCTGTTTGTTTGTTTGTTTGTTTGGTGTTTTTGTTTTTTTTTGAGACTTTTATTCCCTGAGCTGTCCCCCATGGATGATGTGCCTTTAGTGACAACAAATACATAGAAAAAAAGTAAGGTTGCTGCTCTATTTTTCATGTCATGGCTGCTGGCCCAGGCCATATTCTATCTCTCAGAGTGCAGTCACAAAGTGTGTACCCCAAAATGCTCAACTATCTGTCACCCATGAGGAGGTTTTGACCCTACAAGGCAGTTTTGGTGAGTGCTTGGCCATTTCAGGAATGTATTTACTGTAGCAATAACCGCTTCTCTCC
Source organism: Anser cygnoides (assembly GCF_040182565.1). Classification (NCBI taxonomy): domain Eukaryota; kingdom Metazoa; phylum Chordata; class Aves; order Anseriformes; family Anatidae; genus Anser; species Anser cygnoides. The sequence continues at coordinate 919,623 of NC_089903.1, read as the reverse complement.
ACCCACCTGTCCTGCCTTGCCATTGTGCAGAAAGGCCTAGAGTAAAGTGACTTCCCTATACAAAAATAATTCTAGAAATGCCTCATTTTGTCATTTTGTACCAGGATGCAAATAATCTCTTCTTGCTTTCCCAGGTCCTAGCGATGTGTTTGCTTGCAGAAGGTCAGCAGCTGTACCTGCACTGGAGTCACAAGGTGGGGAGAGGGTTTTCTGGTAACCCTAACCATGCTTTAAACCATCAGCCTGTGGTGTTTCCCTGCGTGCAAAACAGCTTAGATCATAGGAGAGAGGGAGGAGGTTAATCTTAGGAGGCTTTAAATATCCATACTAATGATATCTCCAAGTGAGCTAATCACCCCAAGCTCCCTGTGCAGTCAGGTGAGGGAAATGAACCCTCTGAGGATGCAAATCATCCAGCTGGTCATAGACACTTAAATTGAGATGAGATGAATCACACCTAAAGTACCTTTTTTCCCCACTGGCTCTAAAAGGAGCCCGTGGTGACTCACTGAGGTGAGGATGTCTGCATTTAACATGTCTACATGTGGTTGCATGTAGACAAAGGCAAAGTTTCCATGAGGAGCACAGCGTAAGTCCCTGTAGCAGGACCCAACAGCTTTAAAAACAGTGGCCGCTTCCTCTGCAGAACAGAAACCTGGCTTTTCCAAGGCATTCTGGTGCCCCGTGTCTTTTCGTCTTGGGGTGGTTTTGGAAAAGCCACGTGGAGTTTGGAAGGCATAGAAACAACTCCTCAGAGAGCTGTTGCTGCAAAATGATGCTTTAGAAACCACCTTTCTTAAGAACTTCTTGAAAGCCAGGTGAGGCTTTTAAAAAAAGAGCCATGAAGCTTAGGGGAAAGTGTAATAAGATTGCAAATCTTGCAGTGGAGTGGAATAGTTGAATGTCAAAATACTCGATCCTCTGTTTCTTCATTTACACAGTGGAAACGATCAATTTTACTATCAAAAATGGGCTTCCAGAAGATCCAGAAAGCTGTAGAGCAATTTGTGGAAAACACCAACGCTGCATCCCTATGTGGAAGAGATTAGGGACTGATTATTAGGATGCTGATCTGTAGGATCTCCCTGAAGACTGGTTAGGGCCTTGGTCCAATTTCTACTCGTGTTTAGTTCTCAGCAGGCAAATAAGGTTCCAAGAAGAGCCTGCCATCATAACTGCTTGGTACCAACCTGGGCAAGAAGCCACAGCACGGAATGAGCTACCCCTTCGCTTTTTTTTAGTTAAAGATCAAATTCTTATTTCTGAACTACAGAAATGTTTGCAGTTGCTGAAGCCTCTTCCAAAGCAACTCAGCATAAGGAAGCTGTGCTGATGTCTCTTTTGGGTTTAACTTGGTGTTTCTGAGTTCAGCCAACTACAGAATTTAACGATAGTTGTTCATCTAGGCTCCATCTGCATCAACAGACAGAGAGAGGCATCCCTTATCATAAAGCAAGTGGAAATGGATCACCTCTGTAAATTCCTCTCTTTCTCCCGTGACTAGAGAGGGAGCCTTGAGGGCTGACTCAGGTTAGGTACTTAACTTGTAAAATCAGTTTTGCCATGCAGAAAATCCAATTTATAGCACTGTGGGTCTGGTTTTAGTCCCATTAGATCTCTTTGTCTATGAAGTGGCACAGCCAAGCTTGTGCATCCCGAATGTATTGAGTCCAAGCTGATTAAAGAAGCCTGTTAGGCAACTAGATTGCACACCCTATGCAGAAATGCCAAAGCTTATTAATGTCCTTTGTATCTCCCCAGATTGGGACTTTTCTTGTCCTGGGCTTCTCTATCACAGCCCTCTTCATATTACCTGTACTCTGGGGAGATCAGTGGAAAACAGTCCGCCTCTCGTTCCAGGTAAGAGGCTTGTTTGAAAGGAGGTTCTTTGAAAAAAACAACTGGTTTCTTGAAGTATTGTGTGGCAATCAGTGGAAAATATTCCATACGTGAAATGGTTTTCACATGGGTTTTCCTGGCAGTCTGTGCAGTTTTGTATAAACTTTTATTAAGACTTAACATTTCCCGTAGGGAGGAAGGAAGCCAAGACCTGAGGTTTGGTATCAAGCTATCTGTTTGATGTAACATGTCTCCTTTGGGGAAGTTGTATCTTTTTTTTCCCTTTTTTTTTGGCAAACTTGTTGTAAGTGCACTGTTAATTAGCAGGTGCTGAGGGCAAGTAAATCAGATCCCTTTGGCTGGTGGGGTTACTGGAGTGAGAATTCAATCCCTACTCAGCTCATGCCAGCTCAGCAGCTTTTAGCATTAGTCCAATTTCAGTCTCCTACAACCCAGAAGAGCTTCATCCCCTGAGGATGGGAATCAGGGCTAATGCACTGGCAAAGGTTAAGAGAAAGTGTCAGCTTCTCCTCCCTTTTGCAGACTCTAGGGGAGGAGGATGGGGAGAAGGAGACACAAAATCTTTTGGGTTTCCCACAGGTGTGGTTTATTTGGGGTGTTCATGCCCTTTGTGATGCTTCAGCTGGCCTCCTGCTGCTGTTCCCAAAGGACACCAGTCTTTAACAAATCCTGTGTCCTCTCCACTAGCCCTGCATAACTATCTCAAATATCCTGGACGTCTCAGGTGGCACCTTTGTTTATGCAACTGCATCCTGCTTCTGGTCAAAAGCAGTTGGGATCAGGTGTCCAGGGCAGACAGTCTCACACACAATGACATCTCTCAATGACTTCTGCTTTTCTTCAACCCTTACATCTTAAGAGAGTTGGCCAAGCGATAGGAAAGGCTGAGGAAATTCGAGTTTGTTGACATTAGATTGATGATTTAGTTGCAGTGGAGATGACTGTTACATGGATAAGATTGGATTGGAGTAGATTGGATTAAAACTGGTGCTCTCTGGAAGGTGTTCACAGGTTATGATGTAGTAGTAAATGTGATTGTTTGCCAAGCCATCCTGGACAAGGACAGACTCGTCCCTTTTGGCTGTTTGAGAGGAAAGGAGAGCTTTATACTGAAGTGAGGAGCACTCCTCAGAGCAGGGAACCAGCCTGGCACATCTCTCTCCCCTGACTCAAGATGAGTTTTGTGGATCCAGCCTGGGTGTGGGAGATAATGAACTGCTGGTGTCCACAGCAGGAGCCCATCTATGAGGGAGGCTGCAGCTGTGTTGGGGCTTGTTTCTGTCTGTATCCACACTTCATCCTTTGAATAAAATCCCTTTTTCTCCTTTCTGATTCAAAATAAAGTTAATAAGAATCATTTAAGGAATAAGAAGTCTTTGATGTACCAGTCCATACTAGAGTAAAGGTATCACTTCTTTCTTGCAAAAAAAATGTAGAGTTGGCTGTCCAGCAGTGATGTAAAGATCCAGTATGAAAACAGTAATTCCCCTTGTCCTTTTTGGCATCAGCCAGAGTAGAAATGGACTGGCTGCAGGAATTGCTAAATTGCTGAGTAACCGATGATGAATAAGTGGCTTTCCCCTTTATTTCAATGGGGGATTAAAATGATTGACGTTGGTGCTGGCAGGTTTCTAGGGGACTCTTGTAGTAATGCTCTACTTCTTGCATTTCCTTCCCTGCAGGTTGCAACCAAACAGATGAATTTGCAGCAGCAGCCCAAGAAAGAAGTGATTATCAATGAAATCCTGGTAATGAGGGAAAACAAAAACCCCAACATCGTCAACTACTTGGACAGGTACGTCGTGATTTGAAGGGTTCACCGAGGGGCTCTGGAAAACACTTCCTTGCCACTGTCTTAAGTGATCCATCTCAGCTCAATGTAGATCTAGGACGATCTTGCATTGCTTAATGGATGTCGCAAGGTTGGGGTGTGGGTTGCTTAGTGGTCTCCATCTATATCCTAGGAGAAACAAGTGTCTGAATTGGTATTAATGGAGTATTTAGGCTCTCTTTAGAGATGCTGACAGCAATGGCATTAGCAGCATGCTGTCAGGACCCCATTTTCCAAGGCGCTCTACCAAATTTCACCCGACAAGCCATTTCCTTCCTGATGCTACAGGAGAAATGGGAATCCCTTGAACTGTGTTATTTGTTTTCCTCTTCCTCTTCTTTCCTCCTCCCTGAGCAATACTAACGTTCTGCTTGCAGAGGAGTAACCCTTCAATGTTCAGATGGTAATCGTGTCCCTGTGGCTGTCCACGTAAGGGAGGAAAGGAGAGGTGGCACAGAGTGGAATAGTCCTGATAGACACTAGGATAGACACTGATGCATTGTGTCAAGCCTGGATCATTCACCTTATGCTCAAGCTAGTTGCAGTGGAGCTGCAGCAGGGTTTCCAGCCTGCTGCCCTCGTCAGAAACAAGCAGTCTTGATTAACTACAAGTTTGGCTTTTTGTAGGGAAAACTGTGCCTAGATGGGTGAGCTTCAGACTTTAATCTTGGCAGCTCATCTTCTGAAGATGGAACGGAGGGATGTGACCCAGAATCTCTTCTGGGAATCGGAGAGAGAGAATTTGGACACTCGCTTGCTCTGCATGGATATCAAAAGCCTATCAACTGTTGCCTTAACATCTTCCTCTGATGTCCTAGCTAAAAAAAGTACTTCTCATGCTGCAGCATCCACTGTGGTGCTGAATTTATATGGTGCTGTGTTCCGTGTTATAAGCACGGATGTAAAGAGCTGCCTTACCGAAAGGACAAAGCCTGCTGGTGAAATTTTGAGGAAGGGGTGCGTTTGTGCAGGGAAAGTGGTGCTGGGCACTCTTAGAAACGGCAGAAATTACCTGTGCAAAATGAGCAAAGCAGAAAAGAACATTTAAGGATTGCATGTGGGCTGAAAGTGTGTATTTCTCCAGGCTGATCAGAGGCTTTGTTTTGGGAAAACTGTTTGAGATGCATGTTCTTCCTTTAGAGAGAACATCCCCGTGTACATGCACATGCCTTGTCTAGCCAATACATCCCAGCTGTAGGGTAGCTGCACGTCCTGCTGTCTTGTTTAAACTTCCAGCAACAAGAGCCGCTTCTTTCGTCCTCGACTTTCTCTCGCTAAGCTTTTTCAGGGGGATTAGCTTTTGTTCGAGTGCAGCAAATGGACAGAACAGCAACGAGGGTGAACGCTGGGGGTTCTTGTGCCTATTGTGGGGCTTTGCAAGCGCAGGATCTTGCTGCTGGGCAGCTGCATCCCTCCTGCCTGCCCTAATGTGCCTGCTGGTTTCCTGAGTGCTGAGTGAAGCTGGTGTTTGAGCGCTGCTTGCTGGCTTCCACCTACTGCTGTCACAGAAGGAAGGATGTGCTGGCCGCTGTGGGACCTGTTTCCTTTTTTGTGGTTCTTTTTTGACAGTGCAGACAGGTACTCCCCCCCTTCTGAGTACCTACTGGAAGCTGCAAGATGCTCACCAGTATAAACCAGCCCTCCCATCCCTCTGCCTCAGCTCCTGGCCTTATGCAAGGGTTTCCAGTGTCTCTTACCTGCCTTTACCTCTCTTACCTACTTCCTAGTAGTTACGAGGTCTTACTAGATGTTAAGAGGTCTGGCTGGCTCACAGGCCCCCAAACACCACCGTGCAAATGGGGCATTTAGGATTCAGGCAGTGCTCTGCTGCCCTGTGTGGCACAAAGGTGTGCTGGGAAGCTTAAGCCCTAACTCAGCTGTACTTTTATTGCTGAGTGTAGAAGCATGCGTATCTGAAGACAGTGACCCTGCACAGACAAGCAGCCACTTGTGCTGAATTACCTTCTGGTCCTGCCTGTGTTTTTCTCCCGTGTGAAAGAGGCCCTCAGAGACCTGTTTCTAAATGTAGGCACCTAAAGTTAGAGGATGCCCAGCGTGAGGCAGAGCAAAGTTCTGCCTCGGGGTTTCTTTTGGAAGAGGAACCCTCGTTAACCTAACAAACCCCACAAATCCTCATTTTAGGTGATAGCCACTGTTACGGAACTGCGCTTCCCAGTAACCCCAACTCCCAGCTTGTATGTGTCGACTTCTTGATGAATTCTCCTGCCAGCAGGCAGAAGCTTGCAATTTGATTCTCTGCCGCCTCTCTCGACTCATCCGTCTGCTCCTTTCCAAACGGGGCAGATAAGCTGTGAAGGTGGGGTTTATGGTTTTCAAGCTGATGGTTCCTTCCTTCGGGAATGTGTCATCCTGATGCATCTGTTGTGAAAGGTTGTGTTGATTTTTTTCTGGATGGGCCCAAGAAGGCAGAAGTGGTTGGTGATGATTTTTTTTTACATGAGTTAATGCTGGTGCCTTCAACCCAGGTCTTCTGCTTCTAGGCATGAGCACACGTGCTCCCAGCAGAGAACAATATCCCAAATGGATGTGAAAAGTCACCCTCATCTCAGCTTTTTCCTATTTATCTTCCTACAGGCTTCCTACAGATGAGATTTTTCAAATGCACGATGCTTAAAAAATGGTGTTCTTGAAAAAGACCTGAAAAGTTGTACGTGGGCAACCACCCAGGACTGTCCGTGTGCCTGGGCAAGGGTAGGCCGTTGCTTCGGGTAGGAGGATGCCAGTGGTGTCAGAACAGCCCACAGCCACCTTTTTCAGTGCAAGAGCCCTTGAAAAATCATGCTGTGCACCAGCTGTTTAGGGATGCATGCTTGGACCCCGTCCTTTCCTGGTATCTCTTTCCTCTCTCTCCCAGTGTTGGAAGGAATCGTGAGCTTGTCTCTTTCTTAGCCTGGGCCCTTCCCATGGCAGAAGAAATCAGCCTTGCTTTTGTGGGCAGGAAACTTTGAACCTGCTCTTCCATCACCTCAGCCCTGTTTTCTCCTCAGCTTTCTGCACTCACCCTTTGTCTGCTCTTTCAGGTTGTGGTCAGATCCTCCAACACACGGAAGTTGCCATGAGTACCTGGTGCCCCAGTACATTTCAATATTCTGTTCAAGCCTCATGTTTCCCTGCACTTCTAAGATAGCTTTAAAACCCAGTGCGTTCTGACTCAGGAAACGGTGACATGCTCATATTTGCTTGTTCTAAAAGCTGTTTTTGGCACTTCAGCTACCTTGTAGGAGAAGAGCTCTGGGTCGTCATGGAGTACTTGGCAGGAGGCTCCCTAACAGATGTTGTGACAGAGACCTGCATGGACGAAGGACAAATCGCAGCTGTGTGCCGAGAGGTAAAGCTGCACCCACAGCCTGGGCGAGCTGTGAGGAGGAAGGGGACAGGGCTTTCTCTGATGTATTCTGCTGGAGGAGCTGTCTACAGCTTCTCTACTGCTGCAGTCATCTTCTCAGAGGATGGATTTCACTGGGGAGGTGGTGGCATGCTCCTGTTAGCTTTCACCCTAGAGTGAGGACTGCAAAATGGGGCTGGAATCCTTGCGGTTACGCCTGTTTTCTTCAGGGCTAACCTGTCCTCCTGCTGGTCCCAGTGGGGATGTCTCTGTAGCCCTGCACATACTGGATATAGAAAAGGCTCTAAAAAGCTAAGCCCGTGCTACTCAAAATGCACATTGTTAGAGTCCATAGCTGGCTAAATGTACTTAATGCACAGTAAGAACCTCGTCCTTTCTTTTTTCAGTGTCTCCAGGCTCTGGAATTCCTCCACTCGAACCAAGTTATTCACAGAGACATCAAGAGTGACAACATCCTGCTGGGCATGGACGGCTCCGTCAAACTAAGTATGAGGGGAAGAGCGCTGGTGGTGACTTTAGTTATCAACCCAGGCTTCTTCCCTGCTACGGGACAGGCCTGGTGGGGAGATGGGTGCTTGAGATGCTTGGTGCTGTGGTGGTGGAGGGTGTGTAGAAATGCTGCAGTAGGTATTTTTGTGGCATCTGTTTCAATGGAGATTGGCAAGCATAAATCCCTGTGAACTGCTAACAGACGTGCAATGAGATTTGGTGTTCATTTAGCCTTGGGCCATCTGTTTGTGTTGTGTGAAGTAACAGGATTTTAATGCACCTCCGGTCTAGAAAGCTGGGTTTTTAGGTGGAGGGTGACAAGCCTTTCTCCGTTTGTGATCCGTCGAGTCTTGAAAATACTGCAGGTACTTGGGTGATGGAGGTGGGTGGAGGGGAAGTTGCAATCTGTTCAGCTAGAAAGCATTTAATCTTACAAACCCAGTGTGTAGTAGTGTGTAAGCGATTAGAGGTGTCTAATTTCTTATATTAGGAGTGAGTTTCTATAGCTGAGTAATTGGTAACGACAGACACGGAGAAGGCTGAGGTACTCAGCAACTTCTTTGCCTCCGTCTGCGCTGGTAGATGGGCTTCCCAAGTCTTTCATTTCCCTGAACCCGTAGGTGGAGGCTGGGGGAGCAAAGTCCCACCGACTGTAAGTGCAGAGCAGGTTCGAGACCACCTGCTGAATGTAAACAGGTCCAGGTCTATGGGACCTGATGACATGAATCCCAGGGTCCTGAGGGAACTGGCTGATGGGGTTGCCAAGCCTCTCTCCATCACAGTTGAAAAGTCCTGGCAGTCGGGCGATGTCACTGGTGAGTGGAAAAATGGAAACGTCATGCCCCTACTCTTCAACAATCAAAACAAAGAACTGAACAAAGAGCGCTACTCTTCACCAATTAAAACAATTAGGAGACTTTTCTTCTCAGCAAGAGCGGTCAGGCACTGGGACGCGTTGCCCAGGGAGGTGGTGGAGTCCCTGTCCCTGGGGGTGTTCAAGGCAAGGTTGGACGTGGTGCTTGGGGACGTGGTTTCGTGGGTGACATTGTTCGTAGGGGGATGGTTGGACCAGGTGATCTTGGAGGGCTTTTCCAACCTTAATTTTTCTATGATTCTATGATTCTGTGATCTTTTGGAAAGTCAAATGCAAATAAGACAGGGCCAAGCAATTTCCACAGGAAGGCTCTCCAGCTTTCTGTCTTCTCAAAGAAAATAATAAGTACCAAATAGGGAACTTAAATTTATTCTGAACACAGTATTTGCTCTAGAAAGCAAATCGTGTTTGAGAGATGGTACATCTTCTGGGGAAATATTATCTCTGGGACTGAAAATACGACCAGATAATACTGGTGGGTGTGGGTGGAGGGGGGACAGACTGGGCATTGCTTTCTGTTTTCACAGACCCAGGAACAGGCTTGAGAGCATGTGTTACACAGTGTATTACAGCTGCAAAATGCTGCAGTGCCACGTTTCACAGCATCCATGTACAGCTCTTTACTGATCACCAGCCTTCACATCGACAAGTGAGCAGCTCTGTGATGTTGATGGCCTCAGCGAGTCAGATTTAGAAGCTTACTCCTGAACACCTTGTTAACCACAAAAGCAGGCCTCCTTTGCAGCAGCAATGTAGCAGGCAGTGCAACAGGCTAGCTTGTACCACAGCTGTGGCATCAGTACGTGTTGTTTTTGGAGAAACCTGCTGATTTCTAACTTTTTCTTCCCTCCTGCTTTGCTTTTCCAGCTGACTTTGGCTTCCGCGCCGAGATCGCTCCCGAACAGAGCAAGCGCAGCACCGTGGTGGGGACCCCGTACTGGATGGCGCCTGAAGTGGTGACACGAAAAGCCTCCGGGCCCAAAGTGGACATCTGGTCACTGGGGATAATGGCCATCGAGATGATCGAAGGAGAACCCCCCTACCTCAATGAAAACCCCCTGAGAGTAAGCGAGTGCCTTTTTTTGCCCTCAGGCCTTCGCTGAGCCTGCTGGTTAACCTAGGCTCTGGAGGAGGCAGGTGAACCTCCGCTGTGGTTTCATCACATGCAGCTACACGTCTCCTTGGATGCTGTAGTGAGAAGATTGTGGTCATTTAAGTTAGAAGCCATGGCTGGTTCTGGGTGGCAGAGGGCACAGGCTCTTCCTGTTGCAGACCTTCAGGTAGGGTCTGAGTTAATCCTGTGGTGCATCCATAATTCCCCCCCTTCTGGAGAGGCTGACAGGGGCACCTTCTGGCCCCAGAGTGCCTGGCTTCTTAAATCCTTGTGAGTGGGGAAGAGAGCTGTCCTTGAATTCGAAGAATACCACATTACTCTTTTACAAACAGGGCTTTTTCTTGCTGGTGCATTGTTCTTCTTGGCATGCTCCCAGTAAAGCTCCAGGTTTAACAAGCCTTTAGTCAGGCTTTGCCCCTGCTGGTGTCTTTCCCTTCGTATTCTTTAATGAAAGGGGAAATTCTGTCAGTTTGTAAGAATGCGGCTGTTCTTGGTGTAAGCCAGTTTTATGGCTTTTTTTCCTAAGCTAAACAGGACGAAGGGATCTAGAACAGTTCTGTTTAACTTGTTTCCGCCTCTTTGACTGGAGGTGATTTTGGGAGAGAAGTGCAGCAGTGAAGAAATGCGAAAGGAAAATGTTGGTGTGGAGTTAAATGAGGATGGCTAAGCAACGGGGTGCTTTGCTCTCATTTAACTTAACTTGTTGCAGTTCCCAGGCTATCAGACCTCTACCTTGAGATGTGATGAGCGATGAGCTCAAAAGGCCTCTGCCAGATGTCTGTTTCCTTTTAAAAGGCATCTAGCGATTTTCTTTTAAGAATAAAATTTTGCAGTGGATGAATTCTGAATTTCCTGATTCTTAGAAAATTCTTCATTCGCAAGCAGCAGCAAAACGACTCCACTCGTTTCTGTAGGGTGTTAAGTGCTGCTTGAGAACCTACTGGCCATCTTTTGTAAGGGACCAACTGCATCTTTAGAGTATTGACTTTTGAGGCCTTGTGCAATTGGGCAAAGTATCGAGAGAACAAAGCCTCCTGATTATTCAGGGGTACCTTCCCATGAGGATATAGTTATTGCAGGAGTCGAGCACTGGCAGAGCTGTGCCAGCCAACTTCCCTATGTAAACACAGTCTGGACTGCTGGTTTTGTCCTCTTAATCCCTTGAGAGGGCTGCAGGATCCAAACCCAGATTACGAGGGTAAAGCAAGAAAGGATTGGATCCCATCCACATAAAAATAAGGCCGGCAGCTCTTCTCTTTGCTGAAACTTAAGCATTTCTTCGTCACCCTGATAAGGGTTTTTGTTTTGGTTTTGTTTTTCCCCATTGAACTGTGGGGAGGGAGAGGAAAAATGGGTGCCTCTGTGAACCGCAGCTGGAGTCTGACCTTCGTAACCTCCTGTTTCTTTGGTGCTTGCTTTGCTTTAGGCCCTGTATCTCATTGCTACTAACGGGACTCCGGAACTGCAGAATCCAGAAAAGCTTTCACCCATATTCCGAGACTTCTTAAATCGCTGTCTTGAAATGGACGTGGAAAAAAGAGGTTCTGCAAAAGAGCTGCTCCAGGTAAGTGCTGGGGAACAGGACGGAATTCAGCATTCTAGACTGAGAATAGGCACGCGGAGAAATGTCATTTGGGGTCTTAAATACTGCGTCATCTGAAGTCACAAGCACAGCAGAGATGATTTACCATGAAGAAACGAACAAAAAAACCCAAAACGAACCAACCAAAAAACCCCAAATCCATACCGAAGCGTTTACAGAGTACTTTCCTTTTTGTGCTGTACTTGCTACTGGCAGCAGCTGTGCAGCGTGTTCTGTAACCAACCTCAAATAATTGCCGTGCCCCGAGCCTGCCAACTGCTGAGCCCCTTAATTCCCGTGGCTTCTGCACGCAGCTCACCCTAACATCTGGCTGTGGTGTTGCGGTCTGGCCATGCTTGTTCCCATTTGGATAACAGGAGGGCTTCCAGCTATCGAATGCTCTGGTTGTCTCCCTTCTGGGGGAGAGTTCCCAAAGCTTTTTGGAAGGGGCACGTCTTGCACTAACTGCAGCAGTTTGGCGTGAACACATTTTGCCAGATACAGCTCTTCCTGCAGAGGTGATGGAACCAAGCTTGTGAGAAATCCTCAGTTATTTCACTGAAAACCTGGTGTCTTTGTCTGGACTCCTGGTGAAAGTGAAGGACGAAGCTGCCAGGCTTTTTACCAACACAGATGAGGAGTGTTCATGTGTTTCCTTTTGTCAAACCTCCCACGGGGGTGGAAAATGTGCTTCAGCTCTTTGTAAAATAAATCTGTGATGATGGGGCCCTCAGAGGTCGACTGTGAGACAGTTGTCTCTTTTTTGGTGTTCCTTTCTTTCCTTTAGTTTGTTTACTGGGTTCAGCTTTGGGAGTGCTGCTGCCGTTCTGAGACTCTAAAGAAGCATTAATCAGCGGCAGAAAGAATGGCAGTAGATGAAAGCTGACTTTTTCTCCTGGACTTGCCAACTCCAGAGTATCAGAGAGCAGCAGTGCTGTGTCCCTTGGGGCAGGAGAACATTGGGACTGCAGCATTTCTGCCTGCCTTTACCTTTTGGCCTCGGATTTTTCCACCTCTGAAGTGTGTTCAGATTGGGTGGTTGATCCCTTCTGGTGCTCAGAAATCCTGGGGGACTTAGGGTGATTTCCCTTTGGTGAACTTGACCCATTTCTCCATCAACACAAGCAAAGCTGTGCCAGTATTGGTTATGTGGAAGCTGAGTTTTGTTATTTGACAGCAGGGAAGTATGGAGATCTGAGTCTTGTAGTGGTGATGTGTTGTCAAAGTAGAGTTATTCCTCTAACCCTGAACTGTAAAGCTCATGAGAAGAAGGGAAACATTATCACTAAAGCTGCCTTGATTCTCTCTGCCTTGCTGGAGGGTTTGTCTCCAGTTGGAGACTGCAGATGTGGTCACAAAACACTCCTTAAATTTATGCCCAAAGAGGTTTATGTTCCTGACGTCTTCACTTTTCCAAATCGCATTAAATTTTCCCCACTTTCCGTCTCATTCCTGCTCCAGCTTTCATTTTGAGATGCCAGGTGCTGAGGTTGAGCTTGTGGCTTTGACTCACCTCTGTGACCAAGGCAACTGGCTTTTATCATCAGTTCCTGCTGCTCCTACCCGTTCATTGACGTCTCATCATATAGCCAGCCTGTAAATTGCCCGTGGCAGGGAACCTCTCTTAGCCTTGCTCACGCAGTGCCCAACACAACAGGTTTCCGAGGTCCTTTGTCCCTGCTGAAGTACAAATAAATAGTGATTTTATTTCAGTGCTAGCAATAAAATAACAAAGTGAGAAATAGGACAGCTGCTTGGCCATGCTACAAGCAATCAATAGCATTATAAAAGCTGTGGAATAACTTCTCTCTAAGTAGGACAAATAACAATATTTAATTACAAGGATTTTGAGGTGTGCTGGTGGCTGTAGAGCTTAATCTCTGTTATTTAGCTAGGTCTACCTAGCTTTCCTGGTGTTAATGGATCAGTGTGGGTAGTTTGGAGGTTGCAACGTTACTTTGGGCAACTCTGAGCTTTGGCAAAGATGCATGTGCGGTCGGGATCCGTTTGCTCCTCATCTTCATGAAGCTGTTAAGTAACCCACCTAAAGTCACTGGGTATTTCTAAGGGCACTTGCCCTGCTTGCTTGCATCGCTATGTCCATCATGTCTAATTTGGCAAGACTCCTGCATGCACTGATGTTAAGTTCTGGGAGGCACAAGGCTGTTCATGCTCCTGCTATCTCAAAATGTGCAGTGGCTTTCCACAGGGGCAAAAGAAGCAGGGCATGGCTACAGCAAGTCAGGGACCTCCCACCTTGGGGTGCATCAGGCTACTGCTATCCTACCAAAAACATTCATCTCCAGAGGTTCAGCACTCTTGAGCAACCACAGCCAGCTGGCACTTCCCTGAGCACTTCTCCCTCCTACCCAAGTGATGTTCAGGGGGCGTAACACAGCAGAAATACCTTCTGCATTGAGCCACTGGTGGTTCCTGTGATGTGTGACTTCCCTACAAGACTGTTGGTATCACGCATCATAGCTAGACTTAGGTTAAACCATGGTCTGTTCTTCACCAGGTCTTAGGAGCACGTAGAGACCCTTTTTGAACCATGGTGGGCTGTGACCATGTTGGCTCCGTGTGAAAACTTGCGTTTGCCTTGTTTCCTAAGAGGCTGGCTGTGCTGCCTGCCTGTTATTTCTCAACAGTTTTTGGCTGAATCAGCGAATTTCAATCACCTGGGACAGACATCCTGACCTGCAGGGACATGGGATGGGGATGTGGAGGAGGGAGGATTCCACGTGTTGCAGGAAGGACCAGAGATCTTCACCCAGGCAATGCTTCCTTGTGATGTTTTACATCAGCAGCCCAACATGTCAGAAAGCTGAGCACGCTGATGCCCTTGCTGGAGCAGAGTTTTTACAGCAAGCAGTGCTTGGCGTGGTTTTGTTTGTGAGCATCGTAGTCTCTTCCTCCACCCAACTGAGGCCTGGAGGCCTCCTTCCACGTCCTTATTGTGAACTACTGAAGCAAACACTCTTCTGCCCAGCAGCCACCAGTGGCTGAACAAAGTGCTGCACGACAAAGCACTTGCTGTCTGTGCAAAGGCTCTCTCCGCCTGCACGCATCAGGGTTATTTTCTTCAGACAATCAGTTTCAATGAATTTAATTGTTATCACTCCCAAGGCAATCTTCTCATCCCCATTAGAGCTAAAAGGTTAAGCTGCGGGGTCTTGTTGTAGGACAGTTCAGGCTCAGGGGAGAAGAAAAATACTTTCTTGTTCAGTCTTTCAAACACAGAAGATGATATTTGCCTCTCTGCAGTTAAACACATTCATTCCAAGGGGTTTTGGGGAGGTAACTCGTGACTGTATAATGTAAAGGGGTTCAGATGTGCTGGGGCCTCTGCATTCATACACTAAGAAGACGACTCAAAATTGTACGTTGGTAGTGAAGTCCAAAGAGTGACCTCAAGCCTTCATCCCTGAGGGACTGGGGTATCATGGAAGCTCTGAAAGCCTGCATTTTTTTTTGCCAGAAAGTGAATGTAGAAACCTGGCTTGTGCTGTCAAGCCCCCATTGCAGTGAATCCCAGGGTATGTGTAGGAGCAGTTTGGAGGAGCCAGACCTGCTGGTGGTGGTTGTCCTTTGGCCTGAAGAAGTCTTGCTGTAGGTGGAACTGTGTGAGACACTGCTAAACGCAGCTGCTCTCCATGGAAGAGCAGATCAGACAGGTCCTGAGGCAGCTTTTGAGGAGCCAGAGCACACAGAGGACAGATCTTGTCCACATCACATCATCTCACCGGTCCATCAAGACGTGTTCTCCTCCACTGACCAGTGGAGCAACTGCGAGAGTTCCTCCTTCACCATCCGGGGATGAAAATTGGTGATTATACTTCTTGTAAGCTGGTAATGAGCTGTTACCTCTATCCATAAAAACGAGCTTTTCCTCCAATGGCATCCCCAAATATGCTGCATCTTTTGTAAGAAAGTTACACAGGAGTAGCAGGGGAGAGTCTAGTTGAGCACGGCCTCTGAAGTAGGTGTTTGGATGCACCTTAGGCAAGGACCAAGTCTTCGTAACATTGCTTGCCGAAAAGGGGAGATTTTGAAAGTGTCTTTTCCCTTCATTTTTCTAAAATGGCTTATTTAAATGTGCCTGGTTTAAGATCTTCAGCAGTAATTCAGTTCTCTGTGAACTGCTCCCGCGGTTACTCATCATGTCCTAGGTGTAGGATTCAATTAAAGGAGGCTGACATGTCAAGTAGCCCTTAAAGGCTGATCTGTATTCTCTGCTGAGCTTATCTTGCCTCAAATCAGCATCATCCTGGAAGGAGAGGGTATTTGTAGCTGGGTCAGAAACACCTTACATTCCTTTATAGTTGGGTTTCAGGAGAACAGCTCCCCTTCCCAGCACATTATTGCCCTAAATCTCTTTGTCCTGCTTTCACACAGTCCCACTGTGTTACAGTCTGCAAGGACCTGGATTATAAATTATCATCTCAGTGGAGCACTGATGACTGCTAACAGATGTTTTTTCTCTAAACCCTCACAGGTTTGCACAGCAGCAAGGCATCTGGGCTGGTGAAACTCATCACAAGGCACCTGGGCTGGTGAAACTTGTCACCAGGTTCATCAGTTGTCTGTGACAACCTGAAGCTAGTCTCCAGAAGAGCCACGGACTGGTTTTCCTCATCCTTTACTTGGTGTTCAGGGCATCTCAGGTTGTCCCCTGCCCTGGCTGGGGTTTTTGCTGTCCTTAAGGGACCCTGATCCCCAAGGGCTCCAACCTGCCAGCAGGGAAAGGAACACACCAGCCATAGGGCCACAGCTGGGGATTAAAAATTAACCTAATACAAACCAGAGGTTTTGAATCTCCAAGGCAGTTTTCCATGTTCTGAGACGTGCATTTCTTGCATTTCTTGCAATTACTGTCACTGTGTGCCTTCCTTTGCTCTCTGCTCTGTTTGTTTGTTTGTTTTGTGTTTTTGTTTTTTTTTGAGACTTTTATTCCCTGAGCTGTCCCCCATGGATGATGTGCCTTTAGTGACAACAAATACATAGAAAAAAAGTAAGGTTGCTGCTCTATTTTTCATGTCATGGCTGCTGGCCCAGGCCATATTCTATCTCTCAGAGTGCAGTCACAAAGTGTGTACCCCAAAATGCTCAACTATCTGTCACCCATGAGGAGGTTTTGACCCTACAAGGCAGTTTTGGTGAGTGCTTGGCCATTTCAGGAATGTATTTACTGTAGCAATAACCGCTTCTCTCCACCCACCTGTCCTGCCTTGCCATTGTGCAGAAAGGCCTAGAGTAAAGTGACTTCCCTATACAAAAATAATTCTAGAAATGCCTCATTTTGTCATTTTGTACCAGGATGCAAATAATCTCTTCTTGCTTTCCCAGGTCCTAGCGATGTGTTTGCTTGCAGAAGGTCAGCAGCTGTACCTGCACTGGAGTCACAAGGTGGGGAGAGGGTTTTCTGGTAACCCTAACCATGCTTTAAACCATCAGCCTGTGGTGTTTCCCTGCGTGCAAAACAGCTTAGATCATAGGAGAGAGGGAGGAGGTTAATCTTAGGAGGCTTTAAATATCCATACTAATGATATCTCCAAGTGAGCTAATCACCCCAAGCTCCCTGCGCGGTCAGATGAGGGAAATGAACCCTCTGAGGATGCAAATCATCCAGCTGGTCATAGACACTTAAATTGAGATGAGGTGAATCACACCTAAAGTACCTTTTTTCCCCACTGGCTCTAAAAGGAGCCCGTGGTGACTCACTGAGGTGAGGATGTCTGCATTTAACATGTCTACATGTGGTTGCATGTAGACAAAGGCAAAGTTTCCATGAGGAGCACAGCGTAAGTCCCTGTAGCAGGACCCAACAGCTTTAAAAACAGTGGCCGCTTCCTCTGCAGAACAGAAACCTGGCTTTTCCAAGGCATTCTGGTGCCCCGTGTCTTTTGGTCTTGGGGTGGTTTTGGAAAAGCCACGTGGAGTTTGGAAGGCATAGAAACAACTCCTCAGAGAGCTGTTGCTGCAAAATGATGCTTTAGAAACCACCTTTCTTAAGAACTTCTTGAAAGCCAGGTGAGGCTTTTAAAAAAAGAGCCATGAAGCTTAGGGGAAAGCGTAATAAGATTGCAAATCTTGCAGTGGAGTGGAATAGTTGAATGTCAAAATACTCGATCCTCTGTTTCTTCATTTACACAGTGGAAACGATCAATTTTACTATCAAAAATGGGCTTCCAGAAGATCCAGAAAGCTGTAGAGCAATTTGTGGAAAACACCAACGCTGCATCCCTATGTGGAAGAGATTAGGGACTGATTATTAGGATGCTGATCTGTAGGATCTCCCTGAAGACTGGTTAGGGCCTTGGTCCAATTTCTACTCGTGTTTAGTTCTCAGCAGGCAAATAAGGTTCCAAGAAGAGCCTGCCATCATAACTGCTTGGTACCAACCTGGGCAAGAAGCCACAGCACGGAATGAGCTACCCCTTCGCTTTTTTTTAGTTAAAGATTAAATTCTTATTTCTGAACTACAGAAATGTTTGCAGTTGCTGAAGCCTCTTCCAAAGCAACTCAGCATAAGGAAGCTGTGCTGATGTCTCTTTTGGGTTTAACTTGGTGTTTCTGAGTTCAGCCAACTACAGAATTTAACGATAGTTGTTCATCTAGGCTCCATCTGCATCAACAGACAGAGAGAGGCATCCCTTATCATAAAGCAAGTGGAAATGGATCACCTCTGTAAATTCCTCTCTTTCTCCCGTGACTAGAGAGGGAGCCTTGAGGGCTGACTCAGGTTAGGTACTTAACTTGTAAAATCAGTTTTGCCATGCAGAAAATCCAATTTATAGCACTGTGGGTCTGGTTTTAGTCCCATTAGATCTCTTTGTCTATGAAGTGGCACAGCCAAGCTTGTGCATCCCGAATGTATTGAGTCCAAGCTGATTAAAGAAGCCTGTTAGGCAACTAGATTGCACACCCTATGCAGAAATGCCAAAGCTTATTAATGTCCTTTGTATCTCCCCAGATTGGGACTTTTCTTGTCCTGGGCTTCTCTATCACAGCCCTCTTCATATTACCTGTACTCTGGGGAGATCAGTGGAAAACAGTCCGCCTCTCGTTCCAGGTAAGAGGCTTGTTTGAAAGGAGGTTCTTTGAAAAAAACAACTGGTTTCTTGAAGTATTGTGTGGCAATCAGTGGAAAATATTCCATACGTGAAATGGTTTTCACATGGGTTTTCCTGGCAGTCTGTGCAGTTTTGTATAAACTTTTATTAAGACTTAACATTTCCCGTAGGGAGGAAGGAAGCCAAGACCTGAGGTTTGGTATCAAGCTATCTGTTTGATGTAACATGTCTCCTTTGGGGAAGTTGTATCTTTTTTTTCCCTTTTTTTTTGGCAAACTTGTTGTAAGTGCACTGTTAATTAGCAGGTGCTGAGGGCAAGTAAATCAGATCCCTTTGGCTGGTGGGGTTACTGGAGTGAGAATTCAATCCCTACTCAGCTCATGCCAGCTCAGCAGCTTTTAGCATTAGTCCAATTTCAGTCTCCTACAACCCAGAAGAGCTTCATCCCCTGAGGATGGGAATCAGGGCTAATGCACTGGCAAAGGTTAAGAGAAAGTGTCAGCTTCTCCTCCCTTTTGCAGACTCTAGGGGAGGAGGATGGGGAGAAGGAGACACAAAATCTTTTGGGTTTCCCACAGGTGTGGTTTATTTGGGGTGTTCATGCCCTTTGTGATGCTTCAGCTGGCCTCCTGCTGCTGTTCCCAAAGGACACCAGTCTTTAACAAATCCTGTGTCCTCTCCACTAGCCCTGCATAACTATCTCAAATATCCTGGACGTCTCAGGTGGCACCTTTGTTTATGCAACTGCATCCTGCTTCTGGTCAAAAGCAGTTGGGATCAGGTGTCCAGGGCAGACAGTCTCACACACAATGACATCTCTCAATGACTTCTGCTTTTCTTCAACCCTTACATCTTAAGAGAGTTGGCCAAGCGATAGGAAAGGCTGAGGAAATTCGAGTTTGTTGACATTAGATTGATGATTTAGTTGCAGTGGAGATGACTGTTACATGGATAAGATTGGATTGGAGTAGATTGGATTAAAACTGGTGCTCTCTGGAAGGTGTTCACAGGTTATGATGTAGTAGTAAATGTGATTGTTTGCCAAGCCATCCTGGACAAGGACAGACTCGTCCCTTTTGGCTGTTTGAGAGGAAAGGAGAGCTTTATACTGAAGTGAGGAGCACTCCTCAGAGCAGGGAACCAGCCTGGCACATCTCTCTCCCCTGACTCAAGATGAGTTTTGTGGATCCAGCCTGGGTGTGGGAGATAATGAACTGCTGGTGTCCACAGCAGGAGCCCATCTATGAGGGAGGCTGCAGCTGTGTTGGGGCTTGTTTCTGTCTGTATCCACACTTCATCCTTTGAATAAAATCCCTTTTTCTCCTTTCTGATTCAAAATAAAGTTAATAAGAATCATTTAAGGAATAAGAAGTCTTTGATGTACCAGTCCATACTAGAGTAAAGGTATCACTTCTTTCTTGCAAAAAAAATGTAGAGTTGGCTGTCCAGCAGTGATGTAAAGATCCAGTATGAAAACAGTAATTCCCCTTGTCCTTTTTGGCATCAGCCAGAGTAGAAATGGACTGGCTGCAGGAATTGCTAAATTGCTGAGTAACCGATGATGAATAAGTGGCTTTCCCCTTTATTTCAATGGGGGATTAAAATGATTGACGTTGGTGCTGGCAGGTTTCTAGGGGACTCTTGTAGTAATGCTCTACTTCTTGCATTTCCTTCCCTGCAGGTTGCAACCAAACAGATGAATTTGCAGCAGCAGCCCAAGAAAGAAGTGATTATCAATGAAATCCTGGTAATGAGGGAAAACAAAAACCCCAACATCGTCAACTACTTGGACAGGTACGTCGTGATTTGAAGGGTTCACCGAGGGGCTCTGGAAAACACTTCCTTGCCACTGTCTTAAGTGATCCATCTCAGCTCAATGTAGATCTAGGACGATCTTGCATTGCTTAATGGATGTGGCAAGGTTGGGGTGTGGGTCGCTTAGTGGTCTCCATCTATATCCTAGGAGAAACAAGTGTCTGAATTGGTATTAATGGAGTATTTAGGCTCTCTTTAGAGATGCTGACAGCAATGGCATTAGCAGCATGCTGTCAGGACCCCATTTTCCAAGGCGCTCTACCAAATTTCACCCGACAAGCCATTTCCTTCCTGATGCTACAGGAGAAATGGGAATCCCTTGAACTGTGTTATTTGTTTTCCTCTTCCTCTTCTTTCCTCCTCCCTGAGCAATACTAACGTTCTGCTTGCAGAGGAGTAACCCTTCAATGTTCAGATGGTAATCGTGTCCCTGTGGCTGTCCACGTAAGGGAGGAAAGGAGAGGTGGCACAGAGTGGAATAGTCCTGATAGACACTAGGATAGACACTGATGCATTGTGTCAAGCCTGGATCATTCACCTTATGCTCAAGCTAGTTGCAGTGGAGCTGCAGCAGGGTTTCCAGCCTGCTGCCCTCGTCAGAAACAAGCAGTCTTGATTAACTACAAGTTTGGCTTTTTGTAGGGAAAACTGTGCCTAGATGGGTGAGCTTCAGACTTTAATCTTGGCAGCTCATCTTCTGAAGATGGAACGGAGGGATGTGACCCAGAATCTCTTCTGGGAATCGGAGAGAGAGAATTTGGACACTCGCTTGCTCTGCATGGATATCAAAAGCCTATCAACTGTTGCCTTAACATCTTCCTCTGATGTCCTAGCTAAAAAAAGTACTTCTCATGCTGCAGCATCCACTGTGGTGCTGAATTTATATGGTGCTGTGTTCCATGTTATAAGTACGGATGTAAAGAGCTGCCTTACCGAAAGGACAAAGCCTGCTGGTGAAATTTTGAGGAAGGGGTGCGTTTGTGCAGGGAAAGTGGTGCTGGGCACTCTTAGAAACGGCAGAAATTACCTGTGCAAAATGAGCAAAGCAGAAAAGAACATTTAAGGATTGCATGTGGGCTGAAAGTGTGTATTTCTCCAGGCTGATCAGAGGCTTTGTTTTGGGAAAACTGTTTGAGATGCATGTTCTTCCTTTAGAGAGAACATCCCCGTGTACATGCACATGCCTTGTCTAGCCAATACATCCCAGCTGTAGGGTAGCTGCACGTCCTGCTGTCTTGTTTAAACTTCCAGCAACAAGAGCCGCTTCTTTCGTCCTCGACTTTCTCTCGCTAAGCTTTTTCAGGGGGATTAGCTTTTGTTCGAGTGCAGCAAATGGACAGAACAGCAACGAGGGTGAACGCTGGGGGTTCTTGTGCCTATTGTGGGGCTTTGCAAGCGCAGGATCTTGCTGCTGGGCAGCTGCATCCCTCCTGCCTGCCCTAATGTGCCTGCTGGTTTCCTGAGTGCTGAGTGAAGCTGGTGTTTGAGCGCTGCTTGCTGGCTTCCACCTACTGCTGTCACAGAAGGAAGGATGTGCTGGCCGCTGTGGGACCTGTTTCCTTTTTTGTGGTTCTTTTTTGACAGTGCAGACAGGTACTCCCCCCCTTCTGAGTACCTACTGGAAGCTGCAAGATGCTCACCAGTATAAACCAGCCCTCCCATCCCTCTGCCTCAGCTCCTGGCCTTATGCAAGGGTTTCCAGTGTCTCTTACCTGCCTTTACCTCTCTTACCTACTTCCTAGTAGTTACGAGGTCTTACTAGATGTTAAGAGGTCTGGCTGGCTCACAGGCCCCCAAACACCACCGTGCAAATGGGGCATTTAGGATTCAGGCAGTGCTCTGCTGCCCTGTGTGGCACAAAGGTGTGCTGGGAAGCTTAAGCCCTAACTCAGCTGTACTTTTATTGCTGAGTGTAGAAGCATGCGTATCTGAAGACAGTGACCCTGCACAGACAAGCAGCCACTTGTGCTGAATTACCTTCTGGTCCTGCCTGTGTTTTTCTCCCGTGTGAAAGAGGCCCTCAGAGACCTGTTTCTAAATGTAGGCACCTAAAGTTAGAGGATGCCCAGCGTGAGGCAGAGCAAAGTTCTGCCTCGGGGTTTCTTTTGGAAGAGGAACCCTCGTTAACCTAACAAACCCCACAAATCCTCATTTTAGGTGATAGCCACTGTTACGGAACTGCGCTTCCCAGTAACCCCAACTCCCAGCTTGTATGTGTCGACTTCTTGATGAATTCTCCTGCCAGCAGGCAGAAGCTTGCAATTTGATTCTCTGCCGCCTCTCTCGACTCATCCGTCTGCTCCTTTCCAAACGGGGCAGATAAGCTGTGAAGGTGGGGTTTATGGTTTTCAAGCTGATGGTTCCTTCCTTCGGGAATGTGTCATCCTGATGCATCTGTTGTGAAAGGTTGTGTTGATTTTTTTCTGGATGGGCCCAAGAAGGCAGAAGTGGTTGGTGATGATTTTTTTTTACATGAGTTAATGCTGGTGCCTTCAACCCAGGTCTTCTGCTTCTAGGCATGAGCACACGTGCTCCCAGCAGAGAACAATATCCCAAATGGATGTGAAAAGTCACCCTCATCTCAGCTTTTTCCTATTTATCTTCCTACAGGCTTCCTACAGATGAGATTTTTCAAATGCACGATGCTTAAAAAATGGTGTTCTTGAAAAAGACCTGAAAAGTTGTACGTGGGCAACCACCCAGGACTGTCCGTGTGCCTGGGCAAGGGTAGGCCGTTGCTTCGGGTAGGAGGATGCCAGTGGTGTCAGAACAGCCCACAGCCACCTTTTTCAGTGCAAGAGCCCTTGAAAAATCATGCTGTGCACCAGCTGTTTAGGGATGCATGCTTGGACCCCGTCCTTTCCTGGTATCTCTTTCCTCTCTCTCCCAGTGTTGGAAGGAATCGTGAGCTTGTCTCTTTCTTAGCCTGGGCCCTTCCCATGGCAGAAGAAATCAGCCTTGCTTTTGTGGGCAGGAAACTTTGAACTTGCTCTTCCATCACCTCAGCCCTGTTTTCTCCTCAGCTTTCTGCACTCACCCTTTGTCTGCTCTTTCAGGTTGTGGTCAGATCCTCCAACACACAGAAGTTGCCATGAGTACCTGGTGCCCCAGTACATTTCAATATTCTGTTCAAGCCTCATGTTTCCCTGCACTTCTAAGATAGCTTTAAAACCCAGTGCGTTCTGACTCAGGAAACGGTGACATGCTCATATTTGCTTGTTCTAAAAGCTGTTTTTGGCACTTCAGCTACCTTGTAGGAGAAGAGCTCTGGGTCGTCACGGAGTACTTGGCAGGAGGCTCCCTAACAGATGTTGTGACAGAGACCTGCATGGACGAAGGACAAATCGCAGCTGTGTGCCGAGAGGTAAAGCTGCACCCACAGCCTGGGCGAGCTGTGAGGAGGAAGGGGACAGGGCTTTCTCTGATGTATTCTGCTGGAGGAGCTGTCTACAGCTTCTCTACTGCTGCAGTCATCTTCTCAGAGGATGATTTCACTGGGGAGGTGGTGGCATGCTCCTGTTAGCTTTCACCCTAGAGTGAGGACTGCAAAATGGGGCTGGAATCCTTGCGGTTACGCCTGTTTTCTTCAGGGCTAACCTGTCCTCCTGCTGGTCCCAGTGGGGATGTCTCTGTAGCCCTGCACATACTGGATATAGAAAAGGCTCTAAAAAGCTAAGCCCGTGCTACTCAAAATGCACATTGTTAGAGTCCATAGCTGGCTAAATGTACTTAATGCACAGTAAGAACCTCGTCCTTTCTTTTTTCAGTGTCTCCAGGCTCTGGAATTCCTCCACTCGAACCAAGTTATTCACAGAGACATCAAGAGTGACAACATCCTGCTGGGCATGGACGGCTCCGTCAAACTAAGTATGAGGGGAAGAGCGCTGGTGGTGACTTTAGTTATCAACCCAGGCTTCTTCCCTGCTACGGGACAGGCCTGGTGGGGAGATGGGTGCTTGAGATGCTTGGTGCTGTGGTGGTGGAGGGTGTGTAGAAATGCTGCAGTAGGTATTTTTGTGGCATCTGTTTCAATGGAGATTGGCAAGCATAAATCCCTGTGAACTGCTAACAGACGTGCAATGAGATTTGGTGTTCATTTAGCCTTGGGCCATCTGTTTGTGTTGTGTGAAGTAACAGGATTTTAATGCACCTCCGGTCTAGAAAGCTGGGTTTTTAGGTGGAGGGTGACAAGCCTTTCTCCGTTTGTGATCCGTCGAGTCTTGAAAATACTGCAGGTACTTGGGTGATGGAGGTGGGTGGAGGGGAAGTTGCAATCTGTTCAGCTAGAAAGCATTTAATCTTACAAACCCAGTGTGTAGTAGTGTGTAAGCGATTAGAGGTGTCTAATTTCTTATATTAGGAGTGAGTTTCTATAGCTGAGTAATTGGTAACGACAGACACGGAGAAGGCTGAGGTACTCAGCAACTTCTTTGCCTCCGTCTGCGCTGGTAGATGGGCTTCCCAAGTCTTTCATTTCCCTGAACCCGTAGGTGGAGGCTGGGGGAGCAAAGTCCCACCGACTGTAAGTGCAGAGCAGGTTCGAGACCACCTGCTGAATGTAAACAGGTCCAGGTCTATGGGACCTGATGACATGAATCCCAGGGTCCTGAGGGAACTGGCTGATGGGGTTGCCAAGCCTCTCTCCATCACAGTTGAAAAGTCCTGGCAGTCGGGCGATGTCACTGGTGAGTGGAAAAATGGAAACGTCATGCCCCTACTCTTCAACAATCAAAACAAAGAACTGAACAAAGCGCGCTACTCTTCACCAATTAAAACAATTAGGAGACTTTTCTTCTCAGCAAGAGCGGTCAGGCACTGGGACGCGTTGCCCAGGGAGGTGGTGGAGTCCCTGTCCCTGGGGGTGTTCAAGGCAAGGTTGGACGTGGTGCTTGGGGACGTGGTTCCGTGGGTGACATTGTTCGTAGGGGGATGGTTGGACCAGGTGATCTTGGAGGGCTTTTCCAACCTTAATTTTTCTGTGATTCTATGATTCTGTGATCTTTTGGAAAGTCAAATGCAAATAAGACAGGGCCAAGCAATTTCCACAGGAAGGCTCTCCAGCTTTCTGTCTTCTCAAAGAAAATAATAAGTACCAAATAGGGAACTTAAATTTATTCTGAACACAGTATTTGCTCTAGAAAGCAAATCGTGTTTGAGAGATGGTACATCTTCTGGGGAAATATTATCTCTGGGACTGAAAATACGACCAGATAATACTGGTGGGTGTGGGTGGAGGGGGGACAGACTGGGCATTGCTTTCTGTTTTCACAGACCCAGGAACAGGCTTGAGAGCATGTGTTACACAGTGTATTACAGCTGCAAAATGCTGCAGTGCCACGTTTCACAGCATCCATGTACAGCTCTTTACTGATCACCAGCCTTCACATCGACAAGTGAGCAGCTCTGTGATGTTGATGGCCTCAGCGAGTCAGATTTAGAAGCTTACTCCTGAACACCTTGTTAACCACAAAAGCAGGCCTCCTTTGCAGCAGCAATGTAGCAGGCAGTGCAACAGGCTAGCTTGTACCACAGCTGTGGCATCAGTACGTGTTGTTTTTGGAGAAACCTGCTGATTTCTAACTTTTTCTTCCCTCCTGCTTTGCTTTTCCAGCTGACTTTGGCTTCCGCGCCGAGATCGCTCCCGAACAGAGCAAGCGCAGCACCGTGGTGGGGACCCCGTACTGGATGGCGCCTGAAGTGGTGACACGAAAAGCCTCCGGGCCCAAAGTGGACATCTGGTCACTGGGGATAATGGCCATCGAGATGATCGAAGGAGAACCCCCCTACCTCAATGAAAACCCCCTGAGAGTAAGCGAGTGCCTTTTTTTGCCCTCAGGCCTTCGCTGAGCCTGCTGGTTAACCTAGGCTCTGGAGGAGGCAGGTGAACCTCCGCTGTGGTTTCATCACATGCAGCTACACGTCTCCTTGGATGCTGTAGTGAGAAGATTGTGGTCATTTAAGTTAGAAGCCATGGCTGGTTCTGGGTGGCAGAGGGCACAGGCTCTTCCTGTTGCAGACCTTCAGGTAGGGTCTGAGTTAATCCTGTGGTGCATCCATAATTCCCCCCCTTCTGGAGAGGCTGACAG
This sequence comes from Anser cygnoides, assembly GCF_040182565.1. Classification (NCBI taxonomy): domain Eukaryota; kingdom Metazoa; phylum Chordata; class Aves; order Anseriformes; family Anatidae; genus Anser; species Anser cygnoides. Next base: position 893,532 of record NC_089903.1, on the reverse strand, counting down.
GGGCACCTTCTGGCCCCAGAGTGCCTGGCTTCTTAAATCCTTGTGAGTGGGGAAGAGAGCTGTCCTTGAATTCGAAGAATACCACATTACTCTTTTACAAACAGGGCTTTTTCTTGCTGGTGCATTGTTCTTCTTGGCATGCTCCCAGTAAAGCTCCAGGTTTAACAAGCCTTTAGTCAGGCTTTGCCCCTGCTGGTGTCTCTCCCTTCGTATTCTTTAATGAAAGGGGAAATTCTGTCAGTTTGTAAGAATGCGGCTGTTCTTGGTGTAAGCCAGTTTTATGGCTTTTTTTCCTAAGCTAAACAGGACGAAGGGATCTAGAACAGTTCTGTTTAACTTGTTTCCGCCTCTTTGACTGGAGGTGATTTTGGGAGAGAAGTGCAGCAGTGAAGAAATGCGAAAGGAAAATGTTGGTGTGGAGTTAAATGAGGATGGCTAAGCAACGGGGTGCTTTGCTCTCATTTAACTTAACTTGTTGCAGTTCCCAGGCTATCAGACCTCTACCTTGAGATGTGATGAGCGATGAGCTCAAAAGGCCTCTGCCAGATGTCTGTTTCCTTTTAAAAGGCATCTAGCGATTTTCTTTTAAGAATAAAATTTTGCAGTGGATGAATTCTGAATTTCCTGATTCTTAGAAAATTCTTCATTCGCAAGCAGCAGCAAAACGACTCCACTCGTTTCTGTAGGGTGTTAAGTGCTGCTTGAGAACCTACTGGCCATCTTTTGTAAGGGACCAACTGCATCTTTAGAGTATTGACTTTTGAGGCCTTGTGCAGTTGGGCAAAGTATCGAGAGAACAAAGCCTCCTGATTATTCAGGGGTACCTTCCCATGAGGATATAGTTATTGCAGGAGTCGAGCACTGGCAGAGCTGTGCCAGCCAACTTCCCTATGTAAACACAGTCTGGACTGCTGGTTTTGTCCTCTTAATCCCTTGAGAGGGCTGCAGGATCCAAACCCAGATTACGAGGGTAAAGCAAGAAAGGATTGGATCCCATCCACATAAAAATAAGGCCGGCAGCTCTTCTCTTTGCTGAAACTTAAGCATTTCTTCGTCACCCTGATAAGGGTTTTTGTTTTGGTTTTGTTTTTCCCCATTGAACTGTGGGGAGGGAGAGGAAAAATGGGTGCCTCTGTGAACCGCAGCTGGAGTCTGACCTTCGTAACCTCCTGTTTGTTTGGTGCTTGCTTTGCTTTAGGCCCTGTATCTCATTGCTACTAACGGGACTCCGGAACTGCAGAATCCAGAAAAGCTTTCACCCATATTCCGAGACTTCTTAAATCGCTGTCTTGAAATGGACGTGGAAAAAAGAGGTTCTGCAAAAGAGCTGCTCCAGGTAAGTGCTGGGGAACAGGACGGAATTCAGCATTCTAGACTGAGAATAGGCACGCGGAGAAATGTCATTTGGGGTCTTAAATACTGCGTCATCTGAAGTCACAAGCACAGCAGAGATGATTTACCATGAAGAAACGAACAAAAAAACCCAAAACGAACCAACCAAAAAACCCCAAATCCATACCGAAGCGTTTACAGAGTACTTTCCTTTTTGTGCTGTACTTGCTACTGGCAGCAGCTGTGCAGCGTGTTCTGTAACCAACCTCAAATAATTGCCGTGCCCCGAGCCTGCCAACTGCTGAGCCCCTTAATTCCCGTGGCTTCTGCACGCAGCTCACCCTAACATCTGGCTGTGGTGTTGCGGTCTGGCCATGCTTGTTCCCATTTGGATAACAGGAGGGCTTCCAGCTATCGAATGCTCTGGTTGTCTCCCTTCTGGGGGAGAGTTCCCAAAGCTTTTTGGAAGGGGCACGTCTTGCACTAACTGCAGCAGTTTGGCGTGAACACATTTTGCCAGATACAGCTCTTCCTGCAGAGGTGATGGAACCAAGCTTGTGAGAAATCCTCAGTTATTTCACTGAAAACCTGGTGTCTTTGTCTGGACTCCTGGTGAAAGTGAAGGACGAAGCTGCCAGGCTTTTTACCAACACAGATGAGGAGTGTTCATGTGTTTCCTTTTGTCAAACCTCCCACGGGGGTGGAAAATGTGCTTCAGCTCTTTGTAAAATAAATCTGTGATGATGGGGCCCTCAGAGGTCGACTGTGAGACAGTTGTCTCTTTTTTGGTGTTCCTTTCTTTCCTTTAGTTTGTTTACTGGGTTCAGCTTTGGGAGTGCTGCTGCCGTTCTGAGACTCTAAAGAAGCATTAATCAGCGGCAGAAAGAATGGCAGTAGATGAAAGCTGACTTTTTCTCCTGGACTTGCCAACTCCAGAGTATCAGAGAGCAGCAGTGCTGTGTCCCTTGGGGCAGGAGAACATTGGGACTGCAGCATTTCTGCCTGCCTTTACCTTTTGGCCTCGGATTTTTCCACCTCTGAAGTGTGTTCAGATTGGGTGGTTGATCCCTTCTGGTGCTCAGAAATCCTGGGGGACTTAGGGTGATTTCCCTTTGGTGAACTTGACCCATTTCTCCATCAACACAAGCAAAGCTGTGCCAGTATTGGTTATGTGGAAGCTGAGTTTTGTTATTTGACAGCAGGGAAGTATGGAGATCTGAGTCTTGTAGTGGTGATGTGTTGTCAAAGTAGAGTTATTCCTCTAACCCTGAACTGTAAAGCTCATGAGAAGAAGGGAAACATTATCACTAAAGCTGCCTTGATTCTCTCTGCCTTGCTGGAGGGTTTGTCTCCAGTTGGAGACTGCAGATGTGGTCACAAAACACTCCTTAAATTTATGCCCAAAGAGGTTTATGTTCCTGACGTCTTCACTTTTCCAAATCGCATTAAATTTTCCCCACTTTCCGTCTCATTCCTGCTCCAGCTTTCATTTTGAGATGCCAGGTGCTGAGGTTGAGCTTGTGGCTTTGACTCACCTCTGTGACCAAGGCAACTGGCTTTTATCATCAGTTCCTGCTGCTCCTACCCGTTCATTGACGTCTCATCATATAACCAGCCTGTAAATTGCCCGTGGCAGGGAACCTCTCTTAGCCTTGCTCACGCAGTGCCCAACACAACAGGTTTCCGAGGTCCTTTGTCCCTGCTGAAGTACAAATAAATAGTGATTTTATTTCAGTGCTAGCAATAAAATAACAAAGTGAGAAATAGGACAGCTGCTTGGCCATGCTACAAGCAATCAATAGCATTATAAAAGCTGTGGAATAACTTCTCTCTAAGTAGGACAAATAACAATATTTAATTACAAGGATTTTGAGGTGTGCTGGTGGCTGTAGAGCTTAATCTCTGTTATTTAGCTAGGTCTACCTAGCTTTCCTGGTGTTAATGGATCAGTGTGGGTAGTTTGGAGGTTGCAACGTTACTTTGGGCAACTCTGAGCTTTGGCAAAGATGCATGTGCGGTCGGGATCCGTTTGCTCCTCATCTTCATGAAGCTGTTAAGTAACCCACCTAAAGTCACTGGGTATTTCTAAGGGCACTTGCCCTGCTTGCTTGCATCGCTATGTCCATCATGTCTAATTTGGCAAGACTCCTGCATGCACTGATGTTAAGTTCTGGGAGGCACAAGGCTGTTCATGCTCCTGCTATCTCAAAATGTGCAGTGGCTTTCCACAGGGGCAAAAGAAGCAGGGCATGGCTACAGCAAGTCAGGGACCTCCCACCTTGGGGTGCATCAGGCTACTGCTATCCTACCAAAAACATTCATCTCCAGAGGTTCAGCACTCTTGAGCAACCACAGCCAGCTGGCACTTCCCTGAGCACTTCTCCCTCCTACCCAAGTGATGTTCAGGGGGCGTAACACAGCAGAAATACCTTCTGCATTGAGCCACTGGTGGTTCCTGTGATGTGTGACTTCCCTACAAGACTGTTGGTATCACGCATCATAGCTAGACTTAGGTTAAACCATGGTCTGTTCTTCACCAGGTCTTAGGAGCACGTAGAGACCCTTTTTGAACCATGGTGGGCTGTGACCATGTTGGCTCCGTGTGAAAACTTGCGTTTGCCTTGTTTCCTAAGAGGCTGGCTGTGCTGCCTGCCTGTTATTTCTCAACAGTTTTTGGCTGAATCAGCGAATTTCAATCACCTGGGACAGACATCCTGACCTGCAGGGACATGGGATGGGGATGTGGAGGAGGGAGGATTCCACGTGTTGCAGGAAGGACCAGAGATCTTCACCCAGGCAATGCTTCCTTGTGATGTTTTACATCAGCAGCCCAACATGTCAGAAAGCTGAGCACGCTGATGCCCTTGCTGGAGCAGAGTTTTTACAGCAAGCAGTGCTTGGCGTGGTTTTGTTTGTGAGCATCGTAGTCTCTTCCTCCACCCAACTGAGGCCTGGAGGCCTCCTTCCACGTCCTTATTGTGAACTACTGAAGCAAACACTCTTCTGCCCAGCAGCCACCAGTGGCTGAACAAAGTGCTGCACGACAAAGCACTTGCTGTCTGTGCAAAGGCTCTCTCCGCCTGCATGCATCAGGGTTATTTTCTTCAGACAATCAGTTTCAATGAATTTAATTGTTATCACTCCCAAGGCAATCTTCTCATCCCCATTAGAGCTAAAAGGTTAAGCTGCGGGGTCTTGTTGTAGGACAGTTCAGGCTCAGGGGAGAAGAAAAATACTTTCTTGTTCAGTCTTTCAAACACAGAAGATGATATTTGCCTCTCTGCAGTTAAACACATTCATTCCAAGGGGTTTTGGGGAGGTAACTCGTGACTGTATAATGTAAAGGGGTTCAGATGTGCTGGGGCCTCTGCATTCATACACTAAGAAGACGACTCAAAATTGTACGTTGGTAGTGAAGTCCAAAGAGTGACCTCAAGCCTTCATCCCTGAGGGACTGGGGTATCATGGAAGCTCTGAAAGCCTGCATTTTTTTTTGCCAGAAAGTGAATGTAGAAACCTGGCTTGTGCTGTCAAGCCCCCATTGCAGTGAATCCCAGGGTATGTGTAGGAGCAGTTTGGAGGAGCCAGACCTGCTGGTGGTGGTTGTCCTTTGGCCTGAAGAAGTCTTGCTGTAGGTGGAACTGTGTGAGACACTGCTAAACACAGCTGCTCTCCATGGAAGAGCAGATCAGACAGGTCCTGAGGCAGCTTTTGAGGAGCCAGAGCACACAGAGGACAGATCTTGTCCACATCACATCATCTCACCGGTCCATCAAGACGTGTTCTCCTCCACTGACCAGTGGAGCAACTGCGAGAGTTCCTCCTTCACCATCCGGGGATGAAAATTGGTGATTATACTTCTTGTAAGCTGGTAATGAGCTGTTACCTCTATCCATAAAAACGAGCTTTTCCTCCAATGGCATCCCCAAATATGCTGCATCTTTTGTAAGAAAGTTACACAGGAGTAGCAGGGGAGAGTCTAGTTGAGCACGGCCTCTGAAGTAGGTGTTTGGATGCACCTTAGGCAAGGACCAAGTCTTCGTAACATTGCTTGCCGAAAAGGGGAGGTTTTGAAAGTGTCTTTTCCCTTCATTTTTCTAAAATGGCTTATTTAAATGTGCCTGGTTTAAGATCTTCAGCAGTAATTCAGTTCTCTGTGAACTGCTCCCGCGGTTACTCATCATGTCCTAGGTGTAGGATTCAATTAAAGGAGGCTGACATGTCAAGTAGCCCTTAAAGGCTGATCTGTATTCTCTGCTGAGCTTATCTTGCCTCAAATCAGCATCATCCTGGAAGGAGAGGGTATTTGTAGCTGGGTCAGAAACACCTTACATTCCTTTATAGTTGGGTTTCAGGAGAACAGCTCCCCTTCCCAGCACATTATTGCCCTAAATCTCTTTGTCCTGCTTTCACACAGTCCCACTGTGTTACAGTCTGCAAGGACCTGGATTATAAATTATCATCTCAGTGGAGCACTGATGACTGCTAACAGATGTTTTTTCTCTAAACCCTCACAGGTTTGCACAGCAGCAAGGCATCTGGGCTGGTGAAACTCATCACAAGGCACCTGGGCTGGTGAAACTTGTCACCAGGTTCATCAGTTGTCTGTGACAACCTGAAGCTAGTCTCCAGAAGAGCCACGGACTGGTTTTCCTCATCCTTTACTTGGTGTTCAGGGCATCTCAGGTTGTCCCCTGCCCTGGCTGGGGTTTTTGCTGTCCTTAAGGGACCCTGATCCCCAAGGGCTCCAACCTGCCAGCAGGGAAAGGAACACACCAGCCATAGGGCCACAGCTGGGGATTAAAAATTAACCTAATACAAACCAGAGGTTTTGAATCTCCAAGGCAGTTTTCCATGTTCTGAGACGTGCATTTCTTGCATTTCTTGCAATTACTGTCACTGTGTGCCTTCCTTTGCTCTCTGCTCTGTTTGTTTGTTTGTTTGTTTGGTGTTTTTGTTTTTTTTTGAGACTTTTATTCCCTGAGCTGTCCCCCATGGATGATGTGCCTTTAGTGACAACAAATACATAGAAAAAAAGTAAGGTTGCTGCTCTATTTTTCATGTCATGGCTGCTGGCCCAGGCCATATTCTATCTCTCAGAGTGCAGTCACAAAGTGTGTACCCCAAAATGCTCAACTATCTGTCACCCATGAGGAGGTTTTGACCCTACAAGGCAGTTTTGGTGAGTGCTTGGCCATTTCAGGAATGTATTTACTGTAGCAATAACCGCTTCTCTCCACCCACCTGTCCTGCCTTGCCATTGTGCAGAAAGGCCTAGAGTAAAGTGACTTCCCTATACAAAAATAATTCTAGAAATGCCTCATTTTGTCATTTTGTACCAGGATGCAAATAATCTCTTCTTGCTTTCCCAGGTCCTAGCGATGTGTTTGCTTGCAGAAGGTCAGCAGCTGTACCTGCACTGGAGTCACAAGGTGGGGAGAGGGTTTTCTGGTAACCCTAACCATGCTTTAAACCATCAGCCTGTGGTGTTTCCCTGCGTGCAAAACAGCTTAGATCATAGGAGAGAGGGAGGAGGTTAATCTTAGGAGGCTTTAAATATCCATACTAATGATATCTCCAAGTGAGCTAATCACCCCAAGCTCCCTGCGCGGTCAGATGAGGGAAATGAACCCTCTGAGGATGCAAATCATCCAGCTGGTCATAGACACTTAAATTGAGATGAGATGAATCACACCTAAAGTACCTTTTTTCCCCACTGGCTCTAAAAGGAGCCCGTGGTGACTCACTGAGGTGAGGATGTCTGCATTTAACATGTCTACATGTGGTTGCATGTAGACAAAGGCAAAGTTTCCATGAGGAGCACAGCGTAAGTCCCTGTAGCAGGACCCAACAGCTTTAAAAACAGTGGCCGCTTCCTCTGCAGAACAGAAACCTGGCTTTTCCAAGGCATTCTGGTGCCCCGTGTCTTTTGGTCTTGGGGTGGTTTTGGAAAAGCCACGTGGAGTTTGGAAGGCATAGAAACAACTCCTCAGAGAGCTGTTGCTGCAAAATGATGCTTTAGAAACCACCTTTCTTAAGAACTTCTTGAAAGCCAGGTGAGGCTTTTAAAAAAAGAGCCATGAAGCTTAGGGGAAAGCGTAATAAGATTGCAAATCTTGCAGTGGAGTGGAATAGTTGAATGTCAAAATACTCGATCCTCTGTTTCTTCATTTACACAGTGGAAACGATCAATTTTACTATCAAAAATGGGCTTCCAGAAGATCCAGAAAGCTGTAGAGCAATTTGTGGAAAACACCAACGCTGCATCCCTATGTGGAAGAGATTAGGGACTGATTATTAGGATGCTGATCTGTAGGATCTCCCTGAAGACTGGTTAGGGCCTTGGTCCAATTTCTACTCGTGTTTAGTTCTCAGCAGGCAAATAAGGTTCCAAGAAGAGCCTGCCATCATAACTGCTTGGTACCAACCTGGGCAAGAAGCCACAGCACGGAATGAGCTACCCCTTCACTTTTTTTTAGTTAAAGATTAAATTCTTATTTCTGAACTACAGAAATGTTTGCAGTTGCTGAAGCCTCTTCCAAAGCAACTCAGCATAAGGAAGCTGTGCTGATGTCTCTTTTGGGTTTAACTTGGTGTTTCTGAGTTCAGCCAACTACAGAATTTAACGATAGTTGTTCATCTAGGCTCCATCTGCATCAACAGACAGAGAGAGGCATCCCTTATCATAAAGCAAGTGGAAATGGATCACCTCTGTAAATTCCTCTCTTTCTCCCGTGACTAGAGAGGGAGCCTTGAGGGCTGACTCAGGTTAGGTACTTAACTTGTAAAATCAGTTTTGCCATGCAGAAAATCCAATTTATAGCACTGTGGGTCTGGTTTTAGTCCCATTAGATCTCTTTGTCTATGAAGTGGCACAGCCAAGCTTGTGCATCCCGAATGTATTGAGTCCAAGCTGATTAAAGAAGCCTGTTAGGCAACTAGATTGCACACCCTATGCAGAAATGCCAAAGCTTATTAATGTCCTTTGTATCTCCCCAGATTGGGACTTTTCTTGTCCTGGGCTTCTCTATCACAGCCCTCTTCATATTACCTGTACTCTGGGGAGATCAGTGGAAAACAGTCCGCCTCTCGTTCCAGGTAAGAGGCTTGTTTGAAAGGAGGTTCTTTGAAAAAAACAACTGGTTTCTTGAAGTATTGTGTGGCAATCAGTGGAAAATATTCCATACGTGAAATGGTTTTCACATGGGTTTTCCTGGCAGTCTGTGCAGTTTTGTATAAACTTTTATTAAGACTTAACATTTCCCGTAGGGAGGAAGGAAGCCAAGACCTGAGGTTTGGTATCAAGCTATCTGTTTGATGTAACATGTCTCCTTTGGGGAAGTTGTATCTTTTTTTTCCCTTTTTTTTTGGCAAACTTGTTGTAAGTGCACTGTTAATTAGCAGGTGCTGAGGGCAAGTAAATCAGATCCCTTTGGCTGGTGGGGTTACTGGAGTGAGAATTCAATCCCTACTCAGCTCATGCCAGCTCAGCAGCTTTTAGCATTAGTCCAATTTCAGTCTCCTACAACCCAGAAGAGCTTCATCCCCTGAGGATGGGAATCAGGGCTAATGCACTGGCAAAGGTTAAGAGAAAGTGTCAGCTTCTCCTCCCTTTTGCAGACTCTAGGGGAGGAGGATGGGGAGAAGGAGACACAAAATCTTTTGGGTTTCCCACAGGTGTGGTTTATTTGGGGTGTTCATGCCCTTTGTGATGCTTCAGCTGGCCTCCTGCTGCTGTTCCCAAAGGACACCAGTCTTTAACAAATCCTGTGTCCTCTCCACTAGCCCTGCATAACTATCTCAAATATCCTGGACGTCTCAGGTGGCACCTTTGTTTATGCAACTGCATCCTGCTTCTGGTCAAAAGCAGTTGGGATCAGGTGTCCAGGGCAGACAGTCTCACACACAATGACATCTCTCAATGACTTCTGCTTTTCTTCAACCCTTACATCTTAAGAGAGTTGGCCAAGCGATAGGAAAGGCTGAGGAAATTCGAGTTTGTTGACATTAGATTGATGATTTAGTTGCAGTGGAGATGACTGTTACATGGATAAGATTGGATTGGAGTAGATTGGATTAAAACTGGTGCTCTCTGGAAGGTGTTCACAGGTTATGATGTAGTAGTAAATGTGATTGTTTGCCAAGCCATCCTGGACAAGGACAGACTCGTCCCTTTTGGCTGTTTGAGAGGAAAGGAGAGCTTTATACTGAAGTGAGGAGCACTCCTCAGAGCAGGGAACCAGCCTGGCACATCTCTCTCCCCTGACTCAAGATGAGTTTTGTGGATCCAGCCTGGGTGTGGGAGATAATGAACTGCTGGTGTCCACAGCAGGAGCCCACCTATGAGGGAGGCTGCAGCTGTGTTGGGGCTTGTTTCTGTCTGTATCCACACTTCATCCTTTGAATAAAATCCCTTTTTCTCCTTTCTGATTCAAAATAAAGTTAATAAGAATCATTTAAGGAATAAGAAGTCTTTGATGTACCAGTCCATACTAGAGTAAAGGTATCACTTCTTTCTTGCAAAAAAAATGTAGAGTTGGCTGTCCAGCAGTGATGTAAAGATCCAGTATGAAAACAGTAATTCCCCTTGTCCTTTTTGGCATCAGCCAGAGTAGAAATGGACTGGCTGCAGGAATTGCTAAATTGCTGAGTAACCGATGATGAATAAGTGGCTTTCCCCTTTATTTCAATGGGGGATTAAAATGATTGACGTTGGTGCTGGCAGGTTTCTAGGGGACTCTTGTAGTAATGCTCTACTTCTTGCATTTCCTTCCCTGCAGGTTGCAACCAAACAGATGAATTTGCAGCAGCAGCCCAAGAAAGAAGTGATTATCAATGAAATCCTGGTAATGAGGGAAAACAAAAACCCCAACATCGTCAACTACTTGGACAGGTACGTCGTGATTTGAAGGGTTCACCGAGGGGCTCTGGAAAACACTTCCTTGCCACTGTCTTAAGTGATCCATCTCAGCTCAATGTAGATCTAGGACGATCTTGCATTGCTTAATGGATGTGGCAAGGTTGGGGTGTGGGTCGCTTAGTGGTCTCCATCTATATCCTAGGAGAAACAAGTGTCTGAATTGGTATTAATGGAGTATTTAGGCTCTCTTTAGAGATGCTGACAGCAATGGCATTAGCAGCATGCTGTCAGGACCCCATTTTCCAAGGCGCTCTACCAAATTTCACCCGACAAGCCATTTCCTTCCTGATGCTACAGGAGAAATGGGAATCCCTTGAACTGTGTTATTTGTTTTCCTCTTCCTCTTCTTTCCTCCTCCCTGAGCAATACTAACGTTCTGCTTGCAGAGGAGTAACCCTTCAATGTTCAGATGGTAATCGTGTCCCTGTGGCTGTCCACGTAAGGGAGGAAAGGAGAGGTGGCACAGAGTGGAATAGTCCTGATAGGCACTAGGATAGACACTGATGCATTGTGTCAAGCCTGGATCATTCACCTTATGCTCAAGCTAGTTGCAGTGGAGCTGCAGCAGGGTTTCCAGCCTGCTGCCCTCGTCAGAAACAAGCAGTCTTGATTAACTACAAGTTTGGCTTTTTGTAGGGAAAACTGTGCCTAGATGGGTGAGCTTCAGACTTTAATCTTGGCAGCTCATCTTCTGAAGATGGAACGGAGGGATGTGACCCAGAATCTCTTCTGGGAATCGGAGAGAGAGAATTTGGACACTCGCTTGCTCTGCATGGATATCAAAAGCCTATCAACTGTTGCCTTAACATCTTCCTCTGATGTCCTAGCTAAAAAAAGTACTTCTCATGCTGCAGCATCCACTGTGGTGCTGAATTTATATGGTGCTGTGTTCCGTGTTATAAGCACGGATGTAAAGAGCTGCCTTACCGAAAGGACAAAGCCTGCTGGTGAAATTTTGAGGAAGGGGTGCGTTTGTGCAGGGAAAGTGGTGCTGGGCACTCTTAGAAACGGCAGAAATTACCTGTGCAAAATGAGCAAAGCAGAAAAGAACATTTAAGGATTGCATGTGGGCTGAAAGTGTGTATTTCTCCAGGCTGATCAGAGGCTTTGTTTTGGGAAAACTGTTTGAGATGCATGTTCTTCCTTTAGAGAGAACATCCCCGTGTACATGCACATGCCTTGTCTAGCCAATACATCCCAGCTGTAGGGTAGCTGCACGTCCTGCTGTCTTGTTTAAACTTCCAGCAACAAGAGCCGCTTCTTTTGTCCTCGACTTTCTCTCGCTAAGCTTTTTCAGGGGGATTAGCTTTTGTTCGAGTGCAGCAAATGGACAGAACAGCAACGAGGGTGAACGCTGGGGGTTCTTGTGCCTATTGTGGGGCTTTGCAAGCGCAGGATCTTGCTGCTGGGCAGCTGCATCCCTCCTGCCTGCCCTAATGTGCCTGCTGGTTTCCTGAGTGCTGAGTGAAGCTGGTGTTTGAGCGCTGCTTGCTGGCTTCCACCTACTGCTGTCACAGAAGGAAGGATGTGCTGGCCGCTGTGGGACCTGTTTCCTTTTTTGTGGTTCTTTTTTGACAGTGCAGACAGGTACTCCCCCCCTTCTGAGTACCTACTGGAAGCTGCAAGATGCTCACCAGTATAAACCAGCCCTCCCATCCCTCTGCCTCAGCTCCTGGCCTTATGCAAGGGTTTCCAGTGTCTCTTACCTGCCTTTACCTCTCTTACCTACTTCCTAGTAGTTACGAGGTCTTACTAGATGTTAAGAGGTCTGGCTGGCTCACAGGCCCCCAAACACCACCGTGCAAATGGGGCATTTAGGATTCAGGCAGTGCTCTGCTGCCCTGTGTGGCACAAAGGTGTGCTGGGAAGCTTAAGCCCTAACTCAGCTGTACTTTTATTGCTGAGTGTAGAAGCATGCGTATCTGAAGACAGTGACCCTGCACAGACAAGCAGCCACTTGTGCTGAATTACCTTCTGGTCCTGCCTGTGTTTTTCTCCCGTGTGAAAGAGGCCCTCAGAGACCTGTTTCTAAATGTAGGCACCTAAAGTTAGAGGATGCCCAGCGTGAGGCAGAGCAAAGTTCTGCCTCGGGGTTTCTTTTGGAAGAGGAACCCTCGTTAACCTAACAAACCCCACAAATCCTCATTTTAGGTGATAGCCACTGTTACGGAACTGCGCTTCCCAGTAACCCCAACTCCCAGCTTGTATGTGTCGACTTCTTGATGAATTCTCCTGCCAGCAGGCAGAAGCTTGCAATTTGATTCTCTGCCGCCTCTCTCGACTCATCCGTCTGCTCCTTTCCAAACGGGGCAGATAAGCTGTGAAGGTGGGGTTTATGGTTTTCAAGCTGATGGTTCCTTCCTTCGGGAATGTGTCATCCTGATGCATCTGTTGTGAAAGGTTGTGTTGATTTTTTTCTGGATGGGCCCAAGAAGGCAGAAGTGGTTGGTGATGATTTTTTTTTACATGAGTTAATGCTGGTGCCTTCAACCCAGGTCTTCTGCTTCTAGGCATGAGCACACGTGCTCCCAGCAGAGAACAATATCCCAAATGGATGTGAAAAGTCACCCTCATCTCAGCTTTTTCCTATTTATCTTCCTACAGGCTTCCTACAGATGAGATTTTTCAAATGCACGATGCTTAAAAAATGGTGTTCTTGAAAAAGACCTGAAAAGTTGTACGTGGGCAACCACCCAGGACTGTCCGTGTGCCTGGGCAAGGGTAGGCCGTTGCTTCGGGTAGGAGGATGCCAGTGGTGTCAGAACAGCCCACAGCCACCTTTTTCAGTGCAAGAGCCCTTGAAAAATCATGCTGTGCACCAGCTGTTTAGGGATGCATGCTTGGACCCCGTCCTTTCCTGGTATCTCTTTCCTCTCTCTCCCAGTGTTGGAAGGAATCGTGAGCTTGTCTCTTTCTTAGCCTGGGCCCTTCCCATGGCAGAAGAAATCAGCCTTGCTTTTGTGGGCAGGAAACTTTGAACCTGCTCTTCCATCACCTCAGCCCTGTTTTCTCCTCAGCTTTCTGCACTCACCCTTTGTCTGCTCTTTCAGGTTGTGGTCAGATCCTCCAACACACGGAAGTTGCCATGAGTACCTGGTGCCCCAGTACATTTCAATATTCTGTTCAAGCCTCATGTTTCCCTGCACTTCTAAGATAGCTTTAAAACCCAGTGCGTTCTGACTCAGGAAACGGTGACATGCTCATATTTGCTTGTTCTAAAAGCTGTTTTTGGCACTTCAGCTACCTTGTAGGAGAAGAGCTCTGGGTCGTCATGGAGTACTTGGCAGGAGGCTCCCTAACAGATGTTGTGACAGAGACCTGCATGGACGAAGGACAAATCGCAGCTGTGTGCCGAGAGGTAAAGCTGCACCCACAGCCTGGGCGAGCTGTGAGGAGGAAGGGGACAGGGCTTTCTCTGATGTATTCTGCTGGAGGAGCTGTCTACAGCTTCTCTACTGCTGCAGTCATCTTCTCAGAGGATGGATTTCACTGGGGAGGTGGTGGCATGCTCCTGTTAGCTTTCACCCTAGAGTGAGGACTGCAAAATGGGGCTGGAATCCTTGCGGTTACGCCTGTTTTCTTCAGGGCTAACCTGTCCTCCTGCTGGTCCCAGTGGGGATGTCTCTGTAGCCCTGCACATACTGGATATAGAAAAGGCTCTAAAAAGCTAAGCCCGTGCTACTCAAAATGCACATTGTTAGAGTCCATAGCTGGCTAAATGTACTTAATGCACAGTAAGAACCTCGTCCTTTCTTTTTTCAGTGTCTCCAGGCTCTGGAATTCCTCCACTCGAACCAAGTTATTCACAGAGACATCAAGAGTGACAACATCCTGCTGGGCATGGACGGCTCCGTCAAACTAAGTATGAGGGGAAGAGCGCTGGTGGTGACTTTAGTTATCAACCCAGGCTTCTTCCCTGCTACGGGACAGGCCTGGTGGGGAGATGGGTGCTTGAGATGCTTGGTGCTGTGGTGGTGGAGGGTGTGTAGAAATGCTGCAGTAGGTATTTTTGTGGCATCTGTTTCAATGGAGATTGGCAAGCATAAATCCCTGTGAACTGCTAACAGACGTGCAATGAGATTTGGTGTTCATTTAGCCTTGGGCCATCTATTTGTGTTGTGTGAAGTAACAGGATTTTAATGCACCTCCGGTCTAGAAAGCTGGGTTTTTAGGTGGAGGGTGACAAGCCTTTCTCCGTTTGTGATCCGTCGAGTCTTGAAAATACTGCAGGTACTTGGGTGATGGAGGTGGGTGGAGGGGAAGTTGCAATCTGTTCAGCTAGAAAGCATTTAATCTTACAAACCCAGTGTGTAGTAGTGTGTAAGCGATTAGAGGTGTCTAATTTCTTATATTAGGAGTGAGTTTCTATAGCTGAGTAATTGGTAACGACAGACACGGAGAAGGCTGAGGTACTCAGCAACTTCTTTGCCTCCGTCTGCGCTGGTAGATGGGCTTCCCAAGTCTTTCATTTCCCTGAACCCGTAGGTGGAGGCTGGGGGAGCAAAGTCCCACCGACTGTAAGTGCAGAGCAGGTTCGAGACCACCTGCTGAATGTAAACAGGTCCAGGTCTATGGGACCTGATGACATGAATCCCAGGGTCCTGAGGGAACTGGCTGATGGGGTTGCCAAGCCTCTCTCCATCACAGTTGAAAAGTCCTGGCAGTCGGGCGATGTCACTGGTGAGTGGAAAAATGGAAACGTCATGCCCCTACTCTTCAACAATCAAAACAAAGAACTGAACAAAGAGCGCTACTCTTCACCAATTAAAACAATTAGGAGACTTTTCTTCTCAGCAAGAGCGGTCAGGCACTGGGACGCGTTGCCCAGGGAGGTGGTGGAGTCCCTGTCCCTGGGGGTGTTCAAGGCAAGGTTGGACGTGGTGCTTGGGGACGTGGTTCCGTGGGTGACATTGTTCGTAGGGGGATGGTTGGACCAGGTGATCTTGGAGGGCTTTTCCAACCTTAATTTTTCTATGATTCTATGATTCTGTGATCTTTTGGAAAGTCAAATGCAAATAAGACAGGGCCAAGCAATTTCCACAGGAAGGCTCTCCAGCTTTCTGTCTTCTCAAAGAAAATAATAAGTACCAAATAGGGAACTTAAATTTATTCTGAACACAGTATTTGCTCTAGAAAGCAAATCGTGTTTGAGAGATGGTACATCTTCTGGGGAAATATTATCTCTGGGACTGAAAATACGACCAGATAATACTGGTGGGTGTGGGTGGAGGGGGGACAGACTGGGCATTGCTTTCTGTTTTCACAGACCCAGGAACAGGCTTGAGAGCATGTGTTACACAGTGTATTACAGCTGCAAAATGCTGCAGTGCCACGTTTCACAGCATCCATGTACAGCTCTTTACTGATCACCAGCCTTCACATCGACAAGTGAGCAGCTCTGTGATGTTGATGGCCTCAGCGAGTCAGATTTAGAAGCTTACTCCTGAACACCTTGTTAACCACAAAAGCAGGCCTCCTTTGCAGCAGCAATGTAGCAGGCAGTGCAACAGGCTAGCTTGTACCACAGCTGTGGCATCAGTACGTGTTGTTTTTGGAGAAACCTGCTGATTTCTAACTTTTTCTTCCCTCCTTCTTTGCTTTTCCAGCTGACTTTGGCTTCCGCGCCGAGATCGCTCCCGAACAGAGCAAGCGCAGCACCGTGGTGGGGACCCCGTACTGGATGGCGCCTGAAGTGGTGACACGAAAAGCCTCCGGGCCCAAAGTGGACATCTGGTCACTGGGGATAATGGCCATCGAGATGATCGAAGGAGAACCCCCCTACCTCAATGAAAACCCCCTGAGAGTAAGCGAGTGCCTTTTTTTGCCCTCAGGCCTTCGCTGAGCCTGCTGGTTAACCTAGGCTCTGGAGGAGGCAGGTGAACCTCCGCTGTGGTTTCATCACATGCAGCTACACGTCTCCTTGGATGCTGTAGTGAGAAGATTGTGGTCATTTAAGTTAGAAGCCATGGCTGGTTCTGGGTGGCAGAGGGCACAGGCTCTTCCTGTTGCAGACCTTCAGGTAGGGTCTGAGTTAATCCTGTGGTGCATCCATAATTCCCCCCCTTCTGGAGAGGCTGACAGGGGCACCTTCTGGCCCCAGAGTGCCTGGCTTCTTAAATCCTTGTGAGTGGGGAAGAGAGCTGTCCTTGAATTCGAAGAATACCACGTTACTCTTTTACAAACAGGGCTTTTTCTTGCTGGTGCATTGTTCTTCTTGGCATGCTCCCAGTAAAGCTCCAGGTTTAACAAGCCTTTAGTCAGGCTTTGCCCCTGCTGGTGTCTTTCCCTTCGTATTCTTTAATGAAAGGGGAAATTCTGTCAGTTTGTAAGAATGCAGCTGTTCTTGGTGTAAGCCAGTTTTATGGCTTTTTTTCCTAAGCTAAACAGGACGAAGGGATCTAGAACAGTTCTGTTTAACTTGTTTCCGCCTCTTTGACTGGAGGTGATTTTGGGAGAGAAGTGCAGCAGTGAAGAAATGCGAAAGGAAAATGTTGGTGTGGAGTTAAATGAGGATGGCTAAGCAACGGGGTGCTTTGCTCTCATTTAACTTAACTTGTTGCAGTTCCCAGGCTATCAGACCTCTACCTTGAGATGTGATGAGCGATGAGCTCAAAAGGCCTCTGCCAGCTGTCTGTTTCCTTTTAAAAGGCATCTAGCGATTTTCTTTTAAGAATAAAATTTTGCAGTGGATGAATTCTGAATTTCCTGATTCTTAGAAAATTCTTCATTCGCAAGCAGCAGCAAAACGACTCCACTCGTTTCTGTAGGGTGTTAAGTGCTGCTTGAGAACCTACTGGCCATCTTTTGTAAGGGACCAACTGCATCTTTAGAGTATTGACTTTTGAGGCCTTGTGCAGTTGGGCAAAGTATCGAGAGAACAAAGCCTCCTGATTATTCAGGGGTACCTTCCCATGAGGATATAGTTATTGCAGGAGTCGAGCACTGGCAGAGCTGTGCCAGCCAACTTCCCTATGTAAACACAGTCTGGACTGCTGGTTTTGTCCTCTTAATCCCTTGAGAGGGCTGCAGGATCCAAACCCAGATTACGAGGGTAAAGCAAGAAAGGATTGGATCCCATCCACATAAAAATAAGGCCGGCAGCTCTTCTCTTTGCTGAAACTTAAGCATTTCTTCGTCACCCTGATAAGGGTTTTTGTTTTGGTTTTGTTTTTCCCCATTGAACTGTGGGGAGGGAGAGGAAAAATGGGTGCCTCTGTGAACCGCAGCTGGAGTCTGACCTTCGTAACCTCCTGTTTGTTTGGTGCTTGCTTTGCTTTAGGCCCTGTATCTCATTGCTACTAACGGGACTCCGGAACTGCAGAATCCAGAAAAGCTTTCACCCATATTCCGAGACTTCTTAAATCGCTGTCTTGAAATGGACGTGGAAAAAAGAGGTTCTGCAAAAGAGCTGCTCCAGGTAAGTGCTGGGGAACAGGACGGAATTCAGCATTCTAGACTGAGAATAGGCACGCGGAGAAATGTCATTTGGGGTCTTAAATACTGCGTCATCTGAAGTCACAAGCACAGCAGAGATGATTTACCATGAAGAAACGAACAAAAAAACCCAAAACGAACCAACCAAAAAACCCCAAATCCATACCGAAGCGTTTACAGAGTACTTTCCTTTTTGTGCTGTACTTGCTACTGGCAGCAGCTGTGCAGCGTGTTCTGTAACCAACCTCAAATAATTGCCGTGCCCCGAGCCTGCCAACTGCTGAGCCCCTTAATTCCCGTGGCTTCTGCACGCAGCTCACCCTAACATCTGGCTGTGGTGTTGCGGTCTGGCCATGCTTGTTCCCATTTGGATAACAGGAGGGCTTCCAGCTATCGAATGCTCTGGTTGTCTCCCTTCTGGGGGAGAGTTCCCAAAGCTTTTTGGAAGGGGCACGTCTTGCACTAACTGCAGCAGTTTGGCGTGAACACATTTTGCCAGATACAGCTCTTCCTGCAGAGGTGATGGAACCAAGCTTGTGAGAAATCCTCAGTTATTTCACTGAAAACCTGGTGTCTTTGTCTGGACTCCTGGTGAAAGTGAAGGACGAAGCTGCCAGGCTTTTTACCAACACAGATGAGGAGTGTTCATGTGTTTCCTTTTGTCAAACCTCCCACGGGGGTGGAAAATGTGCTTCAGCTCTTTGTAAAATAAATCTGTGATGATGGGGCCCTCAGACCTCGACTGTGAGACAGTTGTCTCTTTTTTGGTGTTCCTTTCTTTCCTTTAGTTTGTCTACTGGGTTCAGCTTTGGGAGTGCTGCTGCCGTTCTGAGACTCTAAAGAAGCATTAATCAGCGGCAGAAAGAATGGCAGTAGATGAAAGCTGACTTTTTCTCCTGGACTTGCCAACTCCAGAGTATCAGAGAGCAGCAGTGCTGTGTCCCTTGGGGCAGGAGAACATTGGGACTGCAGCATTTCTGCCTGCCTTTACCTTTTGGCCTCGGATTTTTCCACCTCTGAAGTGTGTTCAGATTGGGTGGTTGATCCCTTCTGGTGCTCAGAAATCCTGGGGGACTTAGGGTGATTTCCCTTTGGTGAACTTGACCCATTTCTCCATCAACACAAGCAAAGCTGTGCCAGTATTGGTTATGTGGAAGCTGAGTTTTGTTATTTGACAGCAGGGAAGTATGGAGATCTGAGTCTTGTAGTGGTGATGTGTTGTCAAAGTAGAGTTATTCCTCTAACCCTGAACTGTAAAGCTCATGAGAAGAAGGGAAACATTATCACTAAAGCTGCCTTGATTCTCTCTGCCTTGCTGGAGGGTTTGTCTCCAGTTGGAGACTGCAGATGTGGTCACAAAACACTCCTTAAATTTATGCCCAAAGAGGTTTATGTTCCTGAGGTCTTCACTTTTCCAAATCGCATTAAATTTTCCCCACTTTCCGTCTCATTCCTGCTCCAGCTTTCATTTTGAGATGCCAGGTGCTGAGGTTGAGCTTGTGGCTTTGACTCACCTCTGTGACCAAGGCAACTGGCTTTTATCATCAGTTCCTGCTGCTCCTACCCGTTCATTGACGTCTCATCATATAGCCAGCCTGTAAATTGCCCGTGGCAGGGAACCTCTCTTAGCCTTGCTCACGCAGTGCCCAACACAACAGGTTTCCGAGGTCCTTTGTCCCTGCTGAAGTACAAATAAATAGTGATTTTATTTCAGTGCTAGCAATAAAATAACAAAGTGAGAAATAGGACAGCTGCTTGGCCATGCTACAAGCAATCAATAGCATTATAAAAGCTGTGGAATAACTTCTCTCTAAGTAGGACAAATAACAATATTTAATTACAAGGATTTTGAGGTGTGCTGGTGGCTGTAGAGCTTAATCTCTGTTATTTAGCTAGGTCTACCTAGCTTTCCTGGTGTTAATGGATCAGTGTGGGTAGTTTGGAGGTTGCAACGTTACTTTGGGCAACTCTGAGCTTTGGCAAAGATGCATGTGCGGTCGGGATCCGTTTGCTCCTCATCTTCATGAAGCTGTTAAGTAACCCACCTAAAGTCACTGAGTATTTCTAAGGGCACTTGCCCTGCTTGCTTGCATCGCTATGTCCATCATGTCTAATTTGGCAAGACTCCTGCATGCACTGATGTTAAGTTCTGGGAGGCACAAGGCTGTACGTGCTCCTGCTATCTCAAAATGTGCAGTGGCTTTCCACAGGGGCAAAAGAAGCAGGGCATGGCTACAGCAAGTCAGGGACCTCCCACCTTGGGGTGCATCAGGCTACTGCTATCCTACCAAAAACATTCATCTCCAGAGGTTCAGCACTCTTGAGCAACCACAGCCAGCTGGCACTTCCCTGAGCACTTCTCCCTCCTACCCAAGTGATGTTCAGGGGGCGTAACACAGCAGAAATACCTTCTGCATTGAGCCACTGGTGGTTCCTGTGATGTGTGACTTCCCTACAAGACTGTTGGTATCACGCATCATAGCTAGACTTAGGTTAAACCATGGTCTGTTCTTCACCAGGTCTTAGGAGCACGTAGAGACCCTTTTTGAACCATGGTGGGCTGTGACCACGTTGGCTCCGTGTGAAAACTTGCGTTTGCCTTGTTTCCTAAGAGGCTGGCTGTGCTGCCTGCCTGTTATTTCTCAACAGTTTTTGGCTGAATCAGCGAATTTCAATCACCTGGGACAGACATCCTGACCTGCAGGGACATGGGATGGGGATGTGGAGGAGGGAGGATTCCACGTGTTGCAGGAAGGACCAGAGATCTTCACCCAGGCAATGCTTCCTTGTGATGTTTTACATCAGCAGCCCAACATGTCAGAAAGCTGAGCACGCTGATGCCCTTGCTGGAGCAGAGTTTTTACAGCAAGCAGTGCTTGGCGTGGTTTTGTTTGTGAGCATCGTAGTCTCTTCCTCCACCCAACTGAGGCCTGGAGGCCTCCTTCCACGTCCTTATTGTGAACTACTGAAGCAAACACTCTTCTGCCCAGCAGCCACCAGTGGCTGAACAAAGTGCTGCACGACAAAGCACTTGCTGTCTGTGCAAAGGCTCTCTCCGCCTGCACGCATCAGGGTTATTTTCTTCAGACAATCAGTTTCAATGAATTTAATTGTTATCACTCCCAAGGCAATCTTCTCATCCCCATTAGAGCTAAAAGGTTAAGCTGCGGGGTCTTGTTGTAGGACAGTTCAGGCTCAGGGGAGAAGAAAAATACTTTCTTGTTCAGTCTTTCAAACACAGAAGATGATATTTGCCTCTCTGCAGTTAAACACATTCATTCCAAGGGGTTTTGGGGAGGTAACTCGTGACTGTATAATGTAAAGGGGTTCAGATGTGCTGGGGCCTCTGCATTCATACACTAAGAAGACGACTCAAAATTGTACGTTGGTAGTGAAGTCCAAAGAGTGACCTCAAGCCTTCATCCCTGAGGGACTGGGGTATCATGGAAGCTCTGAAAGCCTGCATTTTTTTTTGCCAGAAAGTGAATGTAGAAACCTGGCTTGTGCTGTCAAGCCCCCATTGCAGTGAATCCCAGGGTATGTGTAGGAGCAGTTTGGAGGAGCCAGACCTGCTGGTGGTGGTTGTCCTTTGGCCTGAAGAAGTCTTGCTGTAGGTGGAACTGTGTGAGACACTGCTAAACGCAGCTGCTCTCCATGGAAGAGCAGATCAGACAGGTCCTGAGGCAGCTTTTGAGGAGCCAGAGCACACAGAGGACAGATCTTGTCCACATCACATCATCTCACCGGTCCATCAAGACGTGTTCTCCTCCACTGACCAGTGGAGCAACTGCGAGAGTTCCTCCTTCACCATCCGGGGATGAAAATTGGTGATTATACTTCTTGTAAGCTGGTAATGAGCTGTTACCTCTATCCATAAAAACGAGCTTTTCCTCCAATGGCATCCCCAAATATGCTGCATCTTTTGTAAGAAAGTTACACAGGAGTAGCAGGGGAGAGTCTAGTTGAGCACGGCCTCTGAAGTAGGTGTTTGGATGCACCTTAGGCAAGGACCAAGTCTTCGTAACATTGCTTGCCGAAAAGGGGAGATTTTGAAAGTGTCTTTTCCCTTCATTTTTCTAAAATGGCTTATTTAAATGTGCCTGGTTTAAGATCTTCAGCAGTAATTCAGTTCTCTGTGAACTGCTCCCGCGGTTACTCATCATGTCCTAGGTGTAGGATTCAATTAAAGGAGGCTGACATGTCAAGTAGCCCTTAAAGGCTGATCTGTATTCTCTGCTGAGCTTATCTTGCCTCAAATCAGCATCATCCTGGAAGGAGAGGGTATTTGTAGCTGGGTCAGAAACACCTTACATTCCTTTATAGTTGGGTTTCAGGAGAACAGCTCCCCTTCCCAGCACATTATTGCCCTAAATCTCTTTGTCCTGCTTTCACACAGTCCCACTGTGTTACAGTCTGCAAGGACCTGGATTATAAATTATCATCTCAGTGGAGCACTGATGACTGCTAACAGATGTTTTTTCTCTAAACCCTCACAGGTTTGCACAGCAGCAAGGCATCTGGGCTGGTGAAACTCATCACAAGGCACCTGGGCTGGTGAAACTTGTCACCAGGTTCATCAGTTGTCTGTGACAACCTGAAGCTAGTCTCCAGAAGAGCCACGGACTGGTTTTCCTCATCCTTTACTTGGTGTTCAGGGCATCTCAGGTTGTCCCCTGCCCTGGCTGGGGTTTTTGCTGTCCTTAAGGGACCCTGATCCCCAAGGGCTCCAACCTGCCAGCAGGGAAAGGAACACACCAGCCATAGGGCCACAGCTGGGGATTAAAAATTAACCTAATACAAACCAGAGGTTTTGAATCTCCAAGGCAGTTTTCCATGTTCTGAGACGTGCATTTCTTGCATTTCTTGCAATTACTGTCACTGTGTGCCTTCCTTTGCTCTCTGCTCTGTTTGTTTGTTTGTTTGTTTGGTGTTTTTGTTTTTTTTTGAGACTTTTATTCCCTGAGCTGTCCCCCATGGATGATGTGCCTTTAGTGACAACAAATACATAGAAAAAAAGTAAGGTTGCTGCTCTATTTTTCATGTCATGGCTGCTGGCCCAGGCCATATTCTATCTCTCAGAGTGCAGTCACAAAGTGTGTACCCCAAAATGCTCAACTATCTGTCACCCATGAGGAGGTTTTGACCCTACAAGGCAGTTTTGGTGAGTGCTTGGCCATTTCAGGAATGTATTTACTGTAGCAATAACCGCTTCTCTCCACCCACCTGTCCTGCCTTGCCATTGTGCAGAAAGGCCTAGAGTAAAGTGACTTCCCTATACAAAAATAATTCTAGAAATGCCTCATTTTGTCATTTTGTACCAGGATGCAAATAATCTCTTCTTGCTTTCCCAGGTCCTAGCGATGTGTTTGCTTGCAGAAGGTCAGCAGCTGTACCTGCACTGGAGTCACAAGGTGGGGAGAGGGTTTTCTGGTAACCCTAACCATGCTTTAAACCATCAGCCTGTGGTGTTTCCCTGCGTGCAAAACAGCTTAGATCATAGGAGAGAGGGAGGAGGTTAATCTTAGGAGGCTTTAAATATCCATACTAATGATATCTCCAAGTGAGCTAATCACCCCAAGCTCCCTGCGCGGTCAGATGAGGGAAATGAACCCTCTGAGGATGCAAATCATCCAGCTGGTCATAGACACTTAAATTGAGATGAGATGAATCACACCTAAAGTACCTTTTTTCCCCACTGGCTCTAAAAGGAGCCCGTGGTGACTCACTGAGGTGAGGATGTCTGCATTTAACATGTCTACATGTGGTTGCATGTAGACAAAGGCAAAGTTTCCATGAGGAGCACAGCGTAAGTCCCTGTAGCAGGACCCAACAGCTTTAAAAACAGTGGCCGCTTCCTCTGCAGAACAGAAACCTGGCTTTTCCAAGGCATTCTGGTGCCCCGTGTCTTTTGGTCTTGGGGTGGTTTTGGAAAAGCCACGTGGAGTTTGGAAGGCATAGAAACAACTCCTCAGAGAGCTGTTGCTGCAAAATGATGCTTTAGAAACCACCTTTCTTAAGAACTTCTTGAAAGCCAGGTGAGGCTTTTAAAAAAAGAGCCATGAAGCTTAGGGGAAAGCGTAATAAGATTGCAAATCTTGCAGTGGAGTGGAATAGTTGAATGTCAAAATACTCGATCCTCTGTTTCTTCATTTACACAGTGGAAACGATCAATTTTACTATCAAAAATGGGCTTCCAGAAGATCCAGAAAGCTGTAGAGCAATTTGTGGAAAACACCAACGCTGCATCCCTATGTGGAAGAGATTAGGGACTGATTATTAGGATGCTGATCTGTAGGATCTCCCTGAAGACTGGTTAGGGCCTTGGTCCAATTTCTACTCGTGTTTAGTTCTCAGCAGGCAAATAAGGTTCCAAGAAGAGCCTGCCATCATAACTGCTTGGTACCAACCTGGGCAAGAAGCCACAGCACGGAATGAGCTACCCCTTCACTTTTTTTTAGTTAAAGATTAAATTCTTATTTCTGAACTACAGAAATGTTTGCAGTTGCTGAAGCCTCTTCCAAAGCAACTCAGCATAAGGAAGCTGTGCTGATGTCTCTTTTGGGTTTAACTTGGTGTTTCTGAGTTCAGCCAACTACAGAATTTAACGATAGTTGTTCATCTAGGCTCCATCTGCATCAACAGACAGAGAGAGGCATCCCTTATCATAAAGCAAGTGGAAATGGATCACCTCTGTAAATTCCTCTCTTTCTCCCGTGACTAGAGAGGGAGCCTTGAGGGCTGACTCAGGTTAGGTACTTAACTTGTAAAATCAGTTTTGCCATGCAGAAAATCCAATTTATAGCACTGTGGGTCTGGTTTTAGTCCCATTAGATCTCTTTGTCTATGAAGTGGCACAGCCAAGCTTGTGCATCCCGAATGTATTGAGTCCAAGCTGATTAAAGAAGCCTGTTAGGCAACTAGATTGCACACCCTATGCAGAAATGCCAAAGCTTATTAATGTCCTTTGTATCTCCCCAGATTGGGACTTTTCTTGTCCTGGGCTTCTCTATCACAGCCCTCTTCATATTACCTGTACTCTGGGGAGATCAGTGGAAAACAGTCCGCCTCTCGTTCCAGGTAAGAGGCTTGTTTGAAAGGAGGTTCTTTGAAAAAAACAACTGGTTTCTTGAAGTATTGTGTGGCAATCAGTGGAAAATATTCCATACGTGAAATGGTTTTCACATGGGTTTTCCTGGCAGTCTGTGCAGTTTTGTATAAACTTTTATTAAGACTTAACATTTCCCGTAGGGAGGAAGGAAGCCAAGACCTGAGGTTTGGTATCAAGCTATCTGTTTGATGTAACATGTCTCCTTTGGGGAAGTTGTATCTTTTTTTTCCCTTTTTTTTTGGCAAACTTGTTGTAAGTGCACTGTTAATTAGCAGGTGCTGAGGGCAAGTAAATCAGATCCCTTTGGCTGGTGGGGTTACTGGAGTGAGAATTCAATCCCTACTCAGCTCATGCCAGCTCAGCAGCTTTTAGCATTAGTCCAATTTCAGTCTCCTACAACCCAGAAGAGCTTCATCCCCTGAGGATGGGAATCAGGGCTAATGCACTGGCAAAGGTTAAGAGAAAGTGTCAGCTTCTCCTCCCTTTTGCAGACTCTAGGGGAGGAGGATGGGGAGAAGGAGACACAAAATCTTTTGGGTTTCCCACAGGTGTGGTTTATTTGGGGTGTTCATGCCCTTTGTGATGCTTCAGCTGGCCTCCTGCTGCTGTTCCCAAAGGACACCAGTCTTTAACAAATCCTGTGTCCTCTCCACTAGCCCTGCATAACTATCTCAAATATCCTGGACGTCTCAGGTGGCACCTTTGTTTATGCAACTGCATCCTGCTTCTGGTCAAAAGCAGTTGGGATCAGGTGTCCAGGGCAGACAGTCTCACACACAATGACATCTCTCAATGACTTCTGCTTTTCTTCAACCCTTACATCTTAAGAGAGTTGGCCAAGCGATAGGAAAGGCTGAGGAAATTCGAGTTTGTTGACATTAGATTGATGATTTAGTTGCAGTGGAGATGACTGTTACATGGATAAGATTGGATTGGAGTAGATTGGATTAAAACTGGTGCTCTCTGGAAGGTGTTCACAGGTTATGATGTAGTAGTAAATGTGATTGTTTGCCAAGCCATCCTGGACAAGGACAGACTCGTCCCTTTTGGCTGTTTGAGAGGAAAGGAGAGCTTTATACTGAAGTGAGGAGCACTCCTCAGAGCAGGGAACCAGCCTGGCACATCTCTCTCCCCTGACTCAAGATGAGTTTTGTGGATCCAGCCTGGGTGTGGGAGATAATGAACTGCTGGTGTCCACAGCAGGAGCCCACCTATGAGGGAGGCTGCAGCTGTGTTGGGGCTTGTTTCTGTCTGTATCCACACTTCATCCTTTGAATAAAATCCCTTTTTCTCCTTTCTGATTCAAAATAAAGTTAATAAGAATCATTTAAGGAATAAGAAGTCTTTGATGTACCAGTCCATACTAGAGTAAAGGTATCACTTCTTTCTTGCAAAAAAAATGTAGAGTTGGCTGTCCAGCAGTGATGTAAAGATCCAGTATGAAAACAGTAATTCCCCTTGTCCTTTTTGGCATCAGCCAGAGTAGAAATGGACTGGCTGCAGGAATTGCTAAATTGCTGAGTAACCGATGATGAATAAGTGGCTTTCCCCTTTATTTCAATGGGGGATTAAAATGATTGACGTTGGTGCTGGCAGGTTTCTAGGGGACTCTTGTAGTAATGCTCTACTTCTTGCATTTCCTTCCCTGCAGGTTGCAACCAAACAGATGAATTTGCAGCAGCAGCCCAAGAAAGAAGTGATTATCAATGAAATCCTGGTAATGAGGGAAAACAAAAACCCCAACATCGTCAACTACTTGGACAGGTACGTCGTGATTTGAAGGGTTCACCGAGGGGCTCTGGAAAACACTTCCTTGCCACTGTCTTAAGTGATCCATCTCAGCTCAATGTAGATCTAGGACGATCTTGCATTGCTTAATGGATGTGGCAAGGTTGGGGTGTGGGTCGCTTAGTGGTCTCCATCTATATCCTAGGAGAAACAAGTGTCTGAATTGGTATTAATGGAGTATTTAGGCTCTCTTTAGAGATGCTGACAGCAATGGCATTAGCAGCATGCTGTCAGGACCCCATTTTCCAAGGCGCTCTACCAAATTTCACCCGACAAGCCATTTCCTTCCTGATGCTACAGGAGAAATGGGAATCCCTTGAACTGTGTTATTTGTTTTCCTCTTCCTCTTCTTTCCTCCTCCCTGAGCAATACTAACGTTCTGCTTGCAGAGGAGTAACCCTTCAATGTTCAGATGGTAATCGTGTCCCTGTGGCTGTCCACGTAAGGGAGGAAAGGAGAGGTGGCACAGAGTGGAATAGTCCTGATAGGCACTAGGATAGACACTGATGCATTGTGTCAAGCCTGGATCATTCACCTTATGCTCAAGCTAGTTGCAGTGGAGCTGCAGCAGGGTTTCCAGCCTGCTGCCCTCGTCAGAAACAAGCAGTCTTGATTAACTACAAGTTTGGCTTTTTGTAGGGAAAACTGTGCCTAGATGGGTGAGCTTCAGACTTTAATCTTGGCAGCTCATCTTCTGAAGATGGAACGGAGGGATGTGACCCAGAATCTCTTCTGGGAATCGGAGAGAGAGAATTTGGACACTCGCTTGCTCTGCATGGATATCAAAAGCCTATCAACTGTTGCCTTAACATCTTCCTCTGATGTCCTAGCTAAAAAAAGTACTTCTCATGCTGCAGCATCCACTGTGGTGCTGAATTTATATGGTGCTGTGTTCCGTGTTATAAGCACGGATGTAAAGAGCTGCCTTATCGAAAGGACAAAGCCTGCTGGTGAAATTTTGAGGAAGGGGTGCGTTTGTGCAGGGAAAGTGGTGCTGGGCACTCTTAGAAACGGCAGAAATTACCTGTGCAAAATGAGCAAAGCAGAAAAGAACATTTAAGGATTGCATGTGGGCTGAAAGTGTGTATTTCTCCAGGCTGATCAGAGGCTTTGTTTTGGGAAAACTGTTTGAGATGCATGTTCTTCCTTTAGAGAGAACATCCCCGTGTACATGCACATGCCTTGTCTAGCCAATACATCCCAGCTGTAGGGTAGCTGCACGTCCTGCTGTCTTGTTTAAACTTCCAGCAACAAGAGCCGCTTCTTTTGTCCTCGACTTTCTCTCGCTAAGCTTTTTCAGGGGGATTAGCTTTTGTTCGAGTGCAGCAAATGGACAGAACAGCAACGAGGGTGAACGCTGGGGGTTCTTGTGCCTATTGTGGGGCTTTGCAAGCGCAGGATCTTGCTGCTGGGCAGCTGCATCCCTCCTGCCTGCCCTAATGTGCCTGCTGGTTTCCTGAGTGCTGAGTGAAGCTGGTGTTTGAGCGCTGCTTGCTGGCTTCCACCTACTGCTGTCACAGAAGGAAGGATGTGCTGGCCGCTGTGGGACCTGTTTCCTTTTTTGTGGTTCTTTTTTGACAGTGCAGACAGGTACTCCCCCCCTTCTGAGTACCTACTGGAAGCTGCAAGATGCTCACCAGTATAAACCAGCCCTCCCATCCCTCTGCCTCAGCTCCTGGCCTTATGCAAGGGTTTCCAGTGTCTCTTACCTGCCTTTACCTCTCTTACCTACTTCCTAGTAGTTACGAGGTCTTACTAGATGTTAAGAGGTCTGGCTGGCTCACAGGCCCCCAAACACCACCGTGCAAATGGGGCATTTAGGATTCAGGCAGTGCTCTGCTGCCCTGTGTGGCACAAAGGTGTGCTGGGAAGCTTAAGCCCTAACTCAGCTGTACTTTTATTGCTGAGTGTAGAAGCATGCGTATCTGAAGACAGTGACCCTGCACAGACAAGCAGCCACTTGTGCTGAATTACCTTCTGGTCCTGCCTGTGTTTTTCTCCCGTGTGAAAGAGGCCCTCAGAGACCTGTTTCTAAATGTAGGCACCTAAAGTTAGAGGATGCCCAGCGTGAGGCAGAGCAAAGTTCTGCCTCGGGGTTTCTTTTGGAAGAGGAACCCTCGTTAACCTAACAAACCCCACAAATCCTCATTTTAGGTGATAGCCACTGTTACGGAACTGCGCTTCCCAGTAACCCCAACTCCCAGCTTGTATGTGTCGACTTCTTGATGAATTCTCCTGCCAGCAGGCAGAAGCTTGCAATTTGATTCTCTGCCGCCTCTCTCGACTCATCCGTCTGCTCCTTTCCAAACGGGGCAGATAAGCTGTGAAGGTGGGGTTTATGGTTTTCAAGCTGATGGTTCCTTCCTTCGGGAATGTGTCATCCTGATGCATCTGTTGTGAAAGGTTGTGTTGATTTTTTTCTGGATGGGCCCAAGAAGGCAGAAGTGGTTGGTGATGATTTTTTTTTACATGAGTTAATGCTGGTGCCTTCAACCCAGGTCTTCTGCTTCTAGGCATGAGCACACGTGCTCCCAGCAGAGAACAATATCCCAAATGGATGTGAAAAGTCACCCTCATCTCAGCTTTTTCCTATTTATCTTCCTACAGGCTTCCTACAGATGAGATTTTTCAAATGCACGATGCTTAAAAAATGGTGTTCTTGAAAAAGACCTGAAAAGTTGTACGTGGGCAACCACCCAGGACTGTCCGTGTGCCTGGGCAAGGGTAGGCCGTTGCTTCGGGTAGGAGGATGCCAGTGGTGTCAGAACAGCCCACAGCCACCTTTTTCAGTGCAAGAGCCCTTGAAAAATCATGCTGTGCACCAGCTGTTTAGGGATGCATGCTTGGACCCCGTCCTTTCCTGGTATCTCTTTCCTCTCTCTCCCAGTGTTGGAAGGAATCGTGAGCTTGTCTCTTTCTTAGCCTGGGCCCTTCCCATGGCAGAAGAAATCAGCCTTGCTTTTGTGGGCAGGAAACTTTGAACCTGCTCTTCCATCACCTCAGCCCTGTTTTCTCCTCAGCTTTCTGCACTCACCCTTTGTCTGCTCTTTCAGGTTGTGGTCAGATCCTCCAACACACGGAAGTTGCCATGAGTACCTGGTGCCCCAGTACATTTCAATATTCTGTTCAAGCCTCATGTTTCCCTGCACTTCTAAGATAGCTTTAAAACCCAGTGCGTTCTGACTCAGGAAACGGTGACATGCTCATATTTGCTTGTTCTAAAAGCTGTTTTTGGCACTTCAGCTACCTTGTAGGAGAAGAGCTCTGGGTCGTCATGGAGTACTTGGCAGGAGGCTCCCTAACAGATGTTGTGACAGAGACCTGCATGGACGAAGGACAAATCGCAGCTGTGTGCCGAGAGGTAAAGCTGCACCCACAGCCTGGGCGAGCTGTGAGGAGGAAGGGGACAGGGCTTTCTCTGATGTATTCTGCTGGAGGAGCTGTCTACAGCTTCTCTACTGCTGCAGTCATCTTCTCAGAGGATGGATTTCACTGGGGAGGTGGTGGCATGCTCCTGTTAGCTTTCACCCTAGAGTGAGGACTGCAAAATGGGGCTGGAATCCTTGCGGTTACGCCTGTTTTCTTCAGGGCTAACCTGTCCTCCTGCTGGTCCCAGTGGGGATGTCTCTGTAGCCCTGCACATACTGGATATAGAAAAGGCTCTAAAAAGCTAAGCCCGTGCTACTCAAAATGCACATTGTTAGAGTCCATAGCTGGCTAAATGTACTTAATGCACAGTAAGAACCTCGTCCTTTCTTTTTTCAGTGTCTCCAGGCTCTGGAATTCCTCCACTCGAACCAAGTTATTCACAGAGACATCAAGAGTGACAACATCCTGCTGGGCATGGACGGCTCCGTCAAACTAAGTATGAGGGGAAGAGCGCTGGTGGTGACTTTAGTTATCAACCCAGGCTTCTTCCCTGCTACGGGACAGGCCTGGTGGGGAGATGGGTGCTTGAGATGCTTGGTGCTGTGGTGGTGGAGGGTGTGTAGAAATGCTGCAGTAGGTATTTTTGTGGCATCTGTTTCAATGGAGATTGGCAAGCATAAATCCCTGTGAACTGCTAACAGACGTGCAATGAGATTTGGTGTTCATTTAGCCTTGGGCCATCTATTTGTGTTGTGTGAAGTAACAGGATTTTAATGCACCTCCGGTCTAGAAAGCTGGGTTTTTAGGTGGAGGGTGACAAGCCTTTCTCCGTTTGTGATCCGTCGAGTCTTGAAAATACTGCAGGTACTTGGGTGATGGAGGTGGGTGGAGGGGAAGTTGCAATCTGTTCAGCTAGAAAGCATTTAATCTTACAAACCCAGTGTGTAGTAGTGTGTAAGCGATTAGAGGTGTCTAATTTCTTATATTAGGAGTGAGTTTCTATAGCTGAGTAATTGGTAACGACAGACACGGAGAAGGCTGAGGTACTCAGCAACTTCTTTGCCTCCGTCTGCGCTGGTAGATGGGCTTCCCAAGTCTTTCATTTCCCTGAACCCGTAGGTGGAGGCTGGGGGAGCAAAGTCCCACCGACTGTAAGTGCAGAGCAGGTTCGAGACCACCTGCTGAATGTAAACAGGTCCAGGTCTATGGGACCTGATGACATGAATCCCAGGGTCCTGAGGGAACTGGCTGATGGGGTTGCCAAGCCTCTCTCCATCACAGTTGAAAAGTCCTGGCAGTCGGGCGATGTCACTGGTGAGTGGAAAAATGGAAACGTCATGCCCCTACTCTTCAACAATCAAAACAAAGAACTGAACAAAGAGCGCTACTCTTCACCAATTAAAACAATTAGGAGACTTTTCTTCTCAGCAAGAGCGGTCAGGCACTGGGACGCGTTGCCCAGGGAGGTGGTGGAGTCCCTGTCCCTGGGGGTGTTCAAGGCAAGGTTGGACGTGGTGCTTGGGGACGTGGTTTCGTGGGTGACATTGTTCGTAGGGGGATGGTTGGACCAGGTGATCTTGGAGGGCTTTTCCAACCTTAATTTTTCTATGATTCTATGATTCTGTGATCTTTTGGAAAGTCAAATGCAAATAAGACAGGGCCAAGCAATTTCCACAGGAAGGCTCTCCAGCTTTCTGTCTTCTCAAAGAAAATAATAAGTACCAAATAGGGAACTTAAATTTATTCTGAACACAGTATTTGCTCTAGAAAGCAAATCGTGTTTGAGAGATGGTACATCTTCTGGGGAAATATTATCTCTGGGACTGAAAATACGACCAGATAATACTGGTGGGTGTGGGTGGAGGGGGGACAGACTGGGCATTGCTTTCTGTTTTCACAGACCCAGGAACAGGCTTGAGAGCATGTGTTACACAGTGTATTACAGCTGCAAAATGCTGCAGTGCCACGTTTCACAGCATCCATGTACAGCTCTTTACTGATCACCAGCCTTCACATCGACAAGTGAGCAGCTCTGTGATGTTGATGGCCTCAGCGAGTCAGATTTAGAAGCTTACTCCTGAACACCTTGTTAACCACAAAAGCAGGCCTCCTTTGCAGCAGCAATGTAGCAGGCAGTGCAACAGGCTAGCTTGTACCACAGCTGTGGCATCAGTACGTGTTGTTTTTGGAGAAACCTGCTGATTTCTAACTTTTTCTTCCCTCCTTCTTTGCTTTTCCAGCTGACTTTGGCTTCCGCGCCGAGATCGCTCCCGAACAGAGCAAGCGCAGCACCGTGGTGGGGACCCCGTACTGGATGGCGCCTGAAGTGGTGACACGAAAAGCCTCCGGGCCCAAAGTGGACATCTGGTCACTGGGGATAATGGCCATCGAGATGATCGAAGGAGAACCCCCCTACCTCAATGAAAACCCCCTGAGAGTAAGCGAGTGCCTTTTTTTGCCCTCAGGCCTTCGCTGAGCCTGCTGGTTAACCTAGGCTCTGGAGGAGGCAGGTGAACCTCCGCTGTGGTTTCATCACATGCAGCTACACGTCTCCTTGGATGCTGTAGTGAGAAGATTGTGGTCATTTAAGTTAGAAGCCATGGCTGGTTCTGGGTGGCAGAGGGCACAGGCTCTTCCTGTTGCAGACCTTCAGGTAGGGTCTGAGTTAATCCTGTGGTGCATCCATAATTCCCCCCCTTCTGGAGAGGCTGACAGGGGCACCTTCTGGCCCCAGAGTGCCTGGCTTCTTAAATCCTTGTGAGTGGGGAAGAGAGCTGTCCTTGAATTCGAAGAATACCACGTTACTCTTTTACAAACAGGGCTTTTTCTTGCTGGTGCATTGTTCTTCTTGGCATGCTCCCAGTAAAGCTCCAGGTTTAACAAGCCTTTAGTCAGGCTTTGCCCCTGCTGGTGTCTCTCCCTTCGTATTCTTTAATGAAAGGGGAAATTCTGTCAGTTTGTAAGAATGCAGCTGTTCTTGGTGTAAGCCAGTTTTATGGCTTTTTTTCCTAAGCTAAACAGGACGAAGGGATCTAGAACAGTTCTGTTTAACTTGTTTCCGCCTCTTTGACTGGAGGTGATTTTGGGAGAGAAGTGCAGCAGTGAAGAAATGCGAAAGGAAAATGTTGGTGTGGAGTTAAATGAGGATGGCTAAGCAACGGGGTGCTTTGCTCTCATTTAACTTAACTTGTTGCAGTTCCCAGGCTATCAGACCTCTACCTTGAGATGTGATGAGCGATGAGCTCAAAAGGCCTCTGCCAGCTGTCTGTTTCCTTTTAAAAGGCATCTAGCGATTTTCTTTTAAGAATAAAATTTTGCAGTGGATGAATTCTGAATTTCCTGATTCTTAGAAAATTCTTCATTCGCAAGCAGCAGCAAAACGACTCCACTCGTTTCTGTAGGGTGTTAAGTGCTGCTTGAGAACCTACTGGCCATCTTTTGTAAGGGACCAACTGCATCTTTAGAGTATTGACTTTTGAGGCCTTGTGCAGTTGGGCAAAGTATCGAGAGAACAAAGCCTCCTGATTATTCAGGGGTACCTTCCCATGAGGATATAGTTATTGCAGGAGTCGAGCACTGGCAGAGCTGTGCCAGCCAACTTCCCTATGTAAACACAGTCTGGACTGCTGGTTTTGTCCTCTTAATCCCTTGAGAGGGCTGCAGGATCCAAACCCAGATTACGAGGGTAAAGCAAGAAAGGATTGGATCCCATCCACATAAAAATAAGGCCGGCAGCTCTTCTCTTTGCTGAAACTTAAGCATTTCTTCGTCACCCTGATAAGGGTTTTTGTTTTGGTTTTGTTTTTCCCCATTGAACTGTGGGGAGGGAGAGGAAAAATGGGTGCCTCTGTGAACCGCAGCTGGAGTCTGACCTTCGTAACCTCCTGTTTGTTTGGTGCTTGCTTTGCTTTAGGCCCTGTATCTCATTGCTACTAACGGGACTCCGGAACTGCAGAATCCAGAAAAGCTTTCACCCATATTCCGAGACTTCTTAAATCGCTGTCTTGAAATGGACGTGGAAAAAAGAGGTTCTGCAAAAGAGCTGCTCCAGGTAAGTGCTGGGGAACAGGACGGAATTCAGCATTCTAGACTGAGAATAGGCACGCGGAGAAATGTCATTTGGGGTCTTAAATACTGCGTCATCTGAAGTCACAAGCACAGCAGAGATGATTTACCATGAAGAAACGAACAAAAAAACCCAAAACGAACCAACCAAAAAACCCCAAATCCATACCGAAGCGTTTACAGAGTACTTTCCTTTTTGTGCTGTACTTGCTACTGGCAGCAGCTGTGCAGCGTGTTCTGTAACCAACCTCAAATAATTGCCGTGCCCCGAGCCTGCCAACTGCTGAGCCCCTTAATTCCCGTGGCTTCTGCACGCAGCTCACCCTAACATCTGGCTGTGGTGTTGCGGTCTGGCCATGCTTGTTCCCATTTGGATAACAGGAGGGCTTCCAGCTATCGAATGCTCTGGTTGTCTCCCTTCTGGGGGAGAGTTCCCAAAGCTTTTTGGAAGGGGCACGTCTTGCACTAACTGCAGCAGTTTGGCGTGAACACATTTTGCCAGATACAGCTCTTCCTGCAGAGGTGATGGAACCAAGCTTGTGAGAAATCCTCAGTTATTTCACTGAAAACCTGGTGTCTTTGTCTGGACTCCTGGTGAAAGTGAAGGACGAAGCTGCCAGGCTTTTTACCAACACAGATGAGGAGTGTTCATGTGTTTCCTTTTGTCAAACCTCCCACGGGGGTGGAAAATGTGCTTCAGCTCTTTGTAAAATAAATCTGTGATGATGGGGCCCTCAGACCTCGACTGTGAGACAGTTGTCTCTTTTTTGGTGTTCCTTTCTTTCCTTTAGTTTGTCTACTGGGTTCAGCTTTGGGAGTGCTGCTGCCGTTCTGAGACTCTAAAGAAGCATTAATCAGCGGCAGAAAGAATGGCAGTAGATGAAAGCTGACTTTTTCTCCTGGACTTGCCAACTCCAGAGTATCAGAGAGCAGCAGTGCTGTGTCCCTTGGGGCAGGAGAACATTGGGACTGCAGCATTTCTGCCTGCCTTTACCTTTTGGCCTCGGATTTTTCCACCTCTGAAGTGTGTTCAGATTGGGTGGTTGATCCCTTCTGGTGCTCAGAAATCCTGGGGGACTTAGGGTGATTTCCCTTTGGTGAACTTGACCCATTTCTCCATCAACACAAGCAAAGCTGTGCCAGTATTGGTTATGTGGAAGCTGAGTTTTGTTATTTGACAGCAGGGAAGTATGGAGATCTGAGTCTTGTAGTGGTGATGTGTTGTCAAAGTAGAGTTATTCCTCTAACCCTGAACTGTAAAGCTCATGAGAAGAAGGGAAACATTATCACTAAAGCTGCCTTGATTCTCTCTGCCTTGCTGGAGGGTTTGTCTCCAGTTGGAGACTGCAGATGTGGTCACAAAACACTCCTTAAATTTATGCCCAAAGAGGTTTATGTTCCTGAGGTCTTCACTTTTCCAAATCGCATTAAATTTTCCCCACTTTCCGTCTCATTCCTGCTCCAGCTTTCATTTTGAGATGCCAGGTGCTGAGGTTGAGCTTGTGGCTTTGACTCACCTCTGTGACCAAGGCAACTGGCTTTTATCATCAGTTCCTGCTGCTCCTACCCGTTCATTGACGTCTCATCATATAGCCAGCCTGTAAATTGCCCGTGGCAGGGAACCTCTCTTAGCCTTGCTCACGCAGTGCCCAACACAACAGGTTTCCGAGGTCCTTTGTCCCTGCTGAAGTACAAATAAATAGTGATTTTATTTCAGTGCTAGCAATAAAATAACAAAGTGAGAAATAGGACAGCTGCTTGGCCATGCTACAAGCAATCAATAGCATTATAAAAGCTGTGGAATAACTTCTCTCTAAGTAGGACAAATAACAATATTTAATTACAAGGATTTTGAGGTGTGCTGGTGGCTGTAGAGCTTAATCTCTGTTATTTAGCTAGGTCTACCTAGCTTTCCTGGTGTTAATGGATCAGTGTGGGTAGTTTGGAGGTTGCAACGTTACTTTGGGCAACTCTGAGCTTTGGCAAAGATGCATGTGCGGTCAGGATCCATTTGCTCCTCATCTTCATGAAGCTGTTAAGTAACCCACCTAAAGTCACTGGGTATTTCTAAGGGCACTTGCCCTGCTTGCTTGCATCGCTATGTCCATCATGTCTAATTTGGCAAGACTCCTGCATGCACTGATGTTAAGTTCTGGGAGGCACAAGGCTGTACGTGCTCCTGCTATCTCAAAATGTGCAGTGGCTTTCCACAGGGGCAAAAGAAGCAGGGCATGGCTACAGCAAGTCAGGGACCTCCCACCTTGGGGTGCATCAGGCTACTGCTATCCTACCAAAAACATTCATCTCCAGAGGTTCAGCACTCTTGAGCAACCACAGCCAGCTGGCACTTCCCTGAGCACTTCTCCCTCCTACCCAAGTGATGTTCAGGGGGCGTAACACAGCAGAAATACCTTCTGCATTGAGCCACTGGTGGTTCCTGTGATGTGTGACTTCCCTACAAGACTGTTGGTATCACGCATCATAGCTAGACTTAGGTTAAACCATGGTCTGTTCTTCACCAGGTCTTAGGAGCACGTAGAGACCCTTTTTGAACCATGGTGGGCTGTGACCATGTTGGCTCCGTGTGAAAACTTGCGTTTGCCTTGTTTCCTAAGAGGCTGGCTGTGCTGCCTGCCTGTTATTTCTCAACAGTTTTTGGCTGAATCAGCGAATTTCAATCACCTGGGACAGACATCCTGACCTGCAGGGACATGGGATGGGGATGTGGAGGAGGGAGGATTCCACGTGTTGCAGGAAGGACCAGAGATCTTCACCCAGGCAATGCTTCCTTGTGATGTTTTACATCAGCAGCCCAACATGTCAGAAAGCTGAGCACGCTGATGCCCTTGCTGGAGCAGAGTTTTTACAGCAAGCAGTGCTTGGCGTGGTTTTGTTTGTGAGCATCGTAGTCTCTTCCTCCACCCAACTGAGGCCTGGAGGCCTCCTTCCACGTCCTTATTGTGAACTACTGAAGCAAACACTCTTCTGCCCAGCAGCCACCAGTGGCTGAACAAAGTGCTGCACGACAAAGCACTTGCTGTCTGTGCAAAGGCTCTCTCCGCCTGCACGCATCAGGGTTATTTTCTTCAGACAATCAGTTTCAATGAATTTAATTGTTATCACTCCCAAGGCAATCTTCTCATCCCCATTAGAGCTAAAAGGTTAAGCTGCGGGGTCTTGTTGTAGGACAGTTCAGGCTCAGGGGAGAAGAAAAATACTTTCTTGTTCAGTCTTTCAAACACAGAAGATGATATTTGCCTCTCTGCAGTTAAACACATTCATTCCAAGGGGTTTTGGGGAGGTAACTCGTGACTGTATAATGTAAAGGGGTTCAGATGTGCTGGGGCCTCTGCATTCATACACTAAGAAGACGACTCAAAATTGTACGTTGGTAGTGAAGTCCAAAGAGTGACCTCAAGCCTTCATCCCTGAGGGACTGGGGTATCATGGAAGCTCTGAAAGCCTGCATTTTTTTTTGCCAGAAAGTGAATGTAGAAACCTGGCTTGTGCTGTCAAGCCCCCATTGCAGTGAATCCCAGGGTATGTGTAGGAGCAGTTTGGAGGAGCCAGACCTGCTGGTGGTGGTTGTCCTTTGGCCTGAAGAAGTCTTGCTGTAGGTGGAACTGTGTGAGACACTGCTAAACGCAGCTGCTCTCCATGGAAGAGCAGATCAGACAGGTCCTGAGGCAGCTTTTGAGGAGCCAGAGCACACAGAGGACAGATCTTGTCCACATCACATCATCTCACCGGTCCATCAAGACGTGTTCTCCTCCACTGACCAGTGGAGCAACTGCGAGAGTTCCTCCTTCACCATCCGGGGATGAAAATTGGTGATTATACTTCTTGTAAGCTGGTAATGAGCTGTTACCTCTATCCATAAAAACGAGCTTTTCCTCCAATGGCATCCCCAAATATGCTGCATCTTTTGTAAGAAAGTTACACAGGAGTAGCAGGGGAGAGTCTAGTTGAGCACGGCCTCTGAAGTAGGTGTTTGGATGCACCTTAGGCAAGGACCAAGTCTTCGTAACATTGCTTGCCGAAAAGGGGAGATTTTGAAAGTGTCTTTTCCCTTCATTTTTCTAAAATGGCTTATTTAAATGTGCCTGGTTTAAGATCTTCAGCAGTAATTCAGTTCTCTGTGAACTGCTCCCGCGGTTACTCATCATGTCCTAGGTGTAGGATTCAATTAAAGGAGGCTGACATGTCAAGTAGCCCTTAAAGGCTGATCTGTATTCTCTGCTGAGCTTATCTTGCCTCAAATCAGCATCATCCTGGAAGGAGAGGGTATTTGTAGCTGGGTCAGAAACACCTTACATTCCTTTATAGTTGGGTTTCAGGAGAACAGCTCCCCTTCCCAGCACATTATTGCCCTAAATCTCTTTGTCCTGCTTTCACACAGTCCCACTGTGTTACAGTCTGCAAGGACCTGGATTATAAATTATCATCTCAGTGGAGCACTGATGACTGCTAACAGATGTTTTTTCTCTAAACCCTCACAGGTTTGCACAGCAGCAAGGCATCTGGGCTGGTGAAACTCATCACAAGGCACCTGGGCTGGTGAAACTTGTCACCAGGTTCATCAGTTGTCTGTGACAACCTGAAGCTAGTCTCCAGAAGAGCCACGGACTGGTTTTCCTCATCCTTTACTTGGTGTTCAGGGCATCTCAGGTTGTCCCCTGCCCTGGCTGGGGTTTTTGCTGTCCTTAAGGGACCCTGATCCCCAAGGGCTCCAACCTGCCAGCAGGGAAAGGAACACACCAGCCATAGGGCCACAGCTGGGGATTAAAAATTAACCTAATACAAACCAGAGGTTTTGAATCTCCAAGGCAGTTTTCCATGTTCTGAGACTTGCATTTCTTGCAATTACTGTCACTGTGTGCCTTCCTTTGCTCTCTGCTCTGTTTGTTTGTTTGTTTGTTTGGTGTTTTTGTTTTTTTTTGAGACTTTTATTCCCTGAGCTGTCCCCCATGGATGATGTGCCTTTAGTGACAACAAATACATAGAAAAAAAGTAAGGTTGCTGCTCTATTTTTCATGTCATGGCTGCTGGCCCAGGCCATATTCTATCTCTCAGAGTGCAGTCACAAAGTGTGTACCCCAAAATGCTCAACTATCTGTCACCCATGAGGAGGTTTTGACCCTACAAGGCAGTTTTGGTGAGTGCTTGGCCATTTCAGGAATGTATTTACTGTAGCAATAACCGCTTCTCTCCACCCACCTGTCCTGCCTTGCCATTGTGCAGAAAGGCCTAGAGTAAAGTGACTTCCCTATACAAAAATAATTCTAGAAATGCCTCATTTTGTCATTTTGTACCAGGATGCAAATAATCTCTTCTTGCTTTCCCAGGTCCTAGCGATGTGTTTGCTTGCAGAAGGTCAGCAGCTGTACCTGCACTGGAGTCACAAGGTGGGGAGAGGGTTTTCTGGTAACCCTAACCATGCTTTAAACCATCAGCCTGTGGTGTTTCCCTGCGTGCAAAACAGCTTAGATCATAGGAGAGAGGGAGGAGGTTAATCTTAGGAGGCTTTAAATATCCATACTAATGATATCTCCAAGTGAGCTAATCACCCCAAGCTCCCTGCGCGGTCAGATGAGGGAAATGAACCCTCTGAGGATGCAAATCATCCAGCTGGTCATAGACACTTAAATTGAGATGAGATGAATCACACCTAAAGTACCTTTTTTCCCCACTGGCTCTAAAAGGAGCCCGTGGTGACTCACTGAGGTGAGGATGTCTGCATTTAACATGTCTACATGTGGTTGCATGTAGACAAAGGCAAAGTTTCCATGAGGAGCACAGCGTAAGTCCCTGTAGCAGGACCCAACAGCTTTAAAAACAGTGGCCGCTTCCTCTGCAGAACAGAAACCTGGCTTTTCCAAGGCATTCTGGTGCCCCGTGTCTTTTGGTCTTGGGGTGGTTTTGGAAAAGCCACGTGGAGTTTGGAAGGCATAGAAACAACTCCTCAGAGAGCTGTTGCTGCAAAATGATGCTTTAGAAACCACCTTTCTTAAGAACTTCTTGAAAGCCAGGTGAGGCTTTTAAAAAAAGAGCCATGAAGC
Source organism: Anser cygnoides (assembly GCF_040182565.1). Classification (NCBI taxonomy): domain Eukaryota; kingdom Metazoa; phylum Chordata; class Aves; order Anseriformes; family Anatidae; genus Anser; species Anser cygnoides. Next base: position 853,457 of record NC_089903.1, on the reverse strand, counting down.
TTAGGGGAAAGCGTAATAAGATTGCAAATCTTGCAGTGGAGTGGAATAGTTGAATGTCAAAATACTCGATCCTCTGTTTCTTCATTTACACAGTGGAAACGATCAATTTTACTATCAAAAATGGGCTTCCAGAAGATCCAGAAAGCTGTAGAGCAATTTGTGGAAAACACCAACGCTGCATCCCTATGTGGAAGAGATTAGGGACTGATTATTAGGATGCTGATCTGTAGGATCTCCCTGAAGACTGGTTAGGGCCTTGGTCCAATTTCTACTCGTGTTTAGTTCTCAGCAGGCAAATAAGGTTCCAAGAAGAGCCTGCCATCATAACTGCTTGGTACCAACCTGGGCAAGAAGCCACAGCACGGAATGAGCTACCCCTTCACTTTTTTTTAGTTAAAGATTAAATTCTTATTTCTGAACTACAGAAATGTTTGCAGTTGCTGAAGCCTCTTCCAAAGCAACTCAGCATAAGGAAGCTGTGCTGATGTCTCTTTTGGGTTTAACTTGGTGTTTCTGAGTTCAGCCAACTACAGAATTTAACGATAGTTGTTCATCTAGGCTCCATCTGCATCAACAGACAGAGAGAGGCATCCCTTATCATAAAGCAAGTGGAAATGGATCACCTCTGTAAATTCCTCTCTTTCTCCCGTGACTAGAGAGGGAGCCTTGAGGGCTGACTCAGGTTAGGTACTTAACTTGTAAAATCAGTTTTGCCATGCAGAAAATCCAATTTATAGCACTGTGGGTCTGGTTTTAGTCCCATTAGATCTCTTTGTCTATGAAGTGGCACAGCCAAGCTTGTGCATCCCGAATGTATTGAGTCCAAGCTGATTAAAGAAGCCTGTTAGGCAACTAGATTGCACACCCTATGCAGAAATGCCAAAGCTTATTAATGTCCTTTGTATCTCCCCAGATTGGGACTTTTCTTGTCCTGGGCTTCTCTATCACAGCCCTCTTCATATTACCTGTACTCTGGGGAGATCAGTGGAAAACAGTCCGCCTCTCGTTCCAGGTAAGAGGCTTGTTTGAAAGGAGGTTCTTTGAAAAAAACAACTGGTTTCTTGAAGTATTGTGTGGCAATCAGTGGAAAATATTCCATACGTGAAATGGTTTTCACATGGGTTTTCCTGGCAGTCTGTGCAGTTTTGTATAAACTTTTATTAAGACTTAACATTTCCCGTAGGGAGGAAGGAAGCCAAGACCTGAGGTTTGGTATCAAGCTATCTGTTTGATGTAACATGTCTCCTTTGGGGAAGTTGTATCTTTTTTTTCCCTTTTTTTTTGGCAAACTTGTTGTAAGTGCACTGTTAATTAGCAGGTGCTGAGGGCAAGTAAATCAGATCCCTTTGGCTGGTGGGGTTACTGGAGTGAGAATTCAATCCCTACTCAGCTCATGCCAGCTCAGCAGCTTTTAGCATTAGTCCAATTTCAGTCTCCTACAACCCAGAAGAGCTTCATCCCCTGAGGATGGGAATCAGGGCTAATGCACTGGCAAAGGTTAAGAGAAAGTGTCAGCTTCTCCTCCCTTTTGCAGACTCTAGGGGAGGAGGATGGGGAGAAGGAGACACAAAATCTTTTGGGTTTCCCACAGGTGTGGTTTATTTGGGGTGTTCATGCCCTTTGTGATGCTTCAGCTGGCCTCCTGCTGCTGTTCCCAAAGGACACCAGTCTTTAACAAATCCTGTGTCCTCTCCACTAGCCCTGCATAACTATCTCAAATATCCTGGACGTCTCAGGTGGCACCTTTGTTTATGCAACTGCATCCTGCTTCTGGTCAAAAGCAGTTGGGATCAGGTGTCCAGGGCAGACAGTCTCACACACAATGACATCTCTCAATGACTTCTGCTTTTCTTCAACCCTTACATCTTAAGAGAGTTGGCCAAGCGATAGGAAAGGCTGAGGAAATTCGAGTTTGTTGACATTAGATTGATGATTTAGTTGCAGTGGAGATGACTGTTACATGGATAAGATTGGATTGGAGTAGATTGGATTAAAACTGGTGCTCTCTGGAAGGTGTTCACAGGTTATGATGTAGTAGTAAATGTGATTGTTTGCCAAGCCATCCTGGACAAGGACAGACTCGTCCCTTTTGGCTGTTTGAGAGGAAAGGAGAGCTTTATACTGAAGTGAGGAGCACTCCTCAGAGCAGGGAACCAGCCTGGCACATCTCTCTCCCCTGACTCAAGATGAGTTTTGTGGATCCAGCCTGGGTGTGGGAGATAATGAACTGCTGGTGTCCACAGCAGGAGCCCATCTATGAGGGAGGCTGCAGCTGTGTTGGGGCTTGTTTCTGTCTGTATCCACACTTCATCCTTTGAATAAAATCCCTTTTTCTCCTTTCTGATTCAAAATAAAGTTAATAAGAATCATTTAAGGAATAAGAAGTCTTTGATGTACCAGTCCATACTAGAGTAAAGGTATCACTTCTTTCTTGCAAAAAAAATGTAGAGTTGGCTGTCCAGCAGTGATGTAAAGATCCAGTATGAAAACAGTAATTCCCCTTGTCCTTTTTGGCATCAGCCAGAGTAGAAATGGACTGGCTGCAGGAATTGCTAAATTGCTGAGTAACCGATGATGAATAAGTGGCTTTCCCCTTTATTTCAATGGGGGATTAAAATGATTGACGTTGGTGCTGGCAGGTTTCTAGGGGACTCTTGTAGTAATGCTCTACTTCTTGCATTTCCTTCCCTGCAGGTTGCAACCAAACAGATGAATTTGCAGCAGCAGCCCAAGAAAGAAGTGATTATCAATGAAATCCTGGTAATGAGGGAAAACAAAAACCCCAACATCGTCAACTACTTGGACAGGTACGTCGTGATTTGAAGGGTTCACCGAGGGGCTCTGGAAAACACTTCCTTGCCACTGTCTTAAGTGATCCATCTCAGCTCAATGTAGATCTAGGACGATCTTGCATTGCTTAATGGATGTGGCAAGGTTGGGGTGTGGGTCGCTTAGTGGTCTCCATCTATATCCTAGGAGAAACAAGTGTCTGAATTGGTATTAATGGAGTATTTAGGCTCTCTTTAGAGATGCTGACAGCAATGGCATTAGCAGCATGCTGTCAGGACCCCATTTTCCAAGGCGCTCTACCAAATTTCACCCGACAAGCCATTTCCTTCCTGATGCTACAGGAGAAATGGGAATCCCTTGAACTGTGTTATTTGTTTTCCTCTTCCTCTTCTTTCCTCCTCCCTGAGCAATACTAACGTTCTGCTTGCAGAGGAGTAACCCTTCAATGTTCAGATGGTAATCGTGTCCCTGTGGCTGTCCACGTAAGGGAGGAAAGGAGAGGTGGCACAGAGTGGAATAGTCCTGATAGACACTAGGATAGACACTGATGCATTGTGTCAAGCCTGGATCATTCACCTTATGCTCAAGCTAGTTGCAGTGGAGCTGCAGCAGGGTTTCCAGCCTGCTGCCCTCGTCAGAAACAAGCAGTCTTGATTAACTACAAGTTTGGCTTTTTGTAGGGAAAACTGTGCCTAGATGGGTGAGCTTCAGACTTTAATCTTGGCAGCTCATCTTCTGAAGATGGAACGGAGGGATGTGACCCAGAATCTCTTCTGGGAATCGGAGAGAGAGAATTTGGACACTCGCTTGCTCTGCATGGATATCAAAAGCCTATCAACTGTTGCCTTAACATCTTCCTCTGATGTCCTAGCTAAAAAAAGTACTTCTCATGCTGCAGCATCCACTGTGGTGCTGAATTTATATGGTGCTGTGTTCCATGTTATAAGTACGGATGTAAAGAGCTGCCTTACCGAAAGGACAAAGCCTGCTGGTGAAATTTTGAGGAAGGGGTGCGTTTGTGCAGGGAAAGTGGTGCTGGGCACTCTTAGAAACGGCAGAAATTACCTGTGCAAAATGAGCAAAGCAGAAAAGAACATTTAAGGATTGCATGTGGGCTGAAAGTGTGTATTTCTCCAGGCTGATCAGAGGCTTTGTTTTGGGAAAACTGTTTGAGATGCATGTTCTTCCTTTAGAGAGAACATCCCCGTGTACATGCACATGCCTTGTCTAGCCAATACATCCCAGCTGTAGGGTAGCTGCACGTCCTGCTGTCTTGTTTAAACTTCCAGCAACAAGAGCCGCTTCTTTCGTCCTCGACTTTCTCTCGCTAAGCTTTTTCAGGGGGATTAGCTTTTGTTCGAGTGCAGCAAATGGACAGAACAGCAACGAGGGTGAACGCTGGGGGTTCTTGTGCCTATTGTGGGGCTTTGCAAGCGCAGGATCTTGCTGCTGGGCAGCTGCATCCCTCCTGCCTGCCCTAATGTGCCTGCTGGTTTCCTGAGTGCTGAGTGAAGCTGGTGTTTGAGCGCTGCTTGCTGGCTTCCACCTACTGCTGTCACAGAAGGAAGGATGTGCTGGCCGCTGTGGGACCTGTTTCCTTTTTTGTGGTTCTTTTTTGACAGTGCAGACAGGTACTCCCCCCCTTCTGAGTACCTACTGGAAGCTGCAAGATGCTCACCAGTATAAACCAGCCCTCCCATCCCTCTGCCTCAGCTCCTGGCCTTATGCAAGGGTTTCCAGTGTCTCTTACCTGCCTTTACCTCTCTTACCTACTTCCTAGTAGTTACGAGGTCTTACTAGATGTTAAGAGGTCTGGCTGGCTCACAGGCCCCCAAACACCACCGTGCAAATGGGGCATTTAGGATTCAGGCAGTGCTCTGCTGCCCTGTGTGGCACAAAGGTGTGCTGGGAAGCTTAAGCCCTAACTCAGCTGTACTTTTATTGCTGAGTGTAGAAGCATGCGTATCTGAAGACAGTGACCCTGCACAGACAAGCAGCCACTTGTGCTGAATTACCTTCTGGTCCTGCCTGTGTTTTTCTCCCGTGTGAAAGAGGCCCTCAGAGACCTGTTTCTAAATGTAGGCACCTAAAGTTAGAGGATGCCCAGCGTGAGGCAGAGCAAAGTTCTGCCTCGGGGTTTCTTTTGGAAGAGGAACCCTCGTTAACCTAACAAACCCCACAAATCCTCATTTTAGGTGATAGCCACTGTTACGGAACTGCGCTTCCCAGTAACCCCAACTCCCAGCTTGTATGTGTCGACTTCTTGATGAATTCTCCTGCCAGCAGGCAGAAGCTTGCAATTTGATTCTCTGCCGCCTCTCTCGACTCATCCGTCTGCTCCTTTCCAAACGGGGCAGATAAGCTGTGAAGGTGGGGTTTATGGTTTTCAAGCTGATGGTTCCTTCCTTCGGGAATGTGTCATCCTGATGCATCTGTTGTGAAAGGTTGTGTTGATTTTTTTCTGGATGGGCCCAAGAAGGCAGAAGTGGTTGGTGATGATTTTTTTTTACATGAGTTAATGCTGGTGCCTTCAACCCAGGTCTTCTGCTTCTAGGCATGAGCACACGTGCTCCCAGCAGAGAACAATATCCCAAATGGATGTGAAAAGTCACCCTCATCTCAGCTTTTTCCTATTTATCTTCCTACAGGCTTCCTACAGATGAGATTTTTCAAATGCACGATGCTTAAAAAATGGTGTTCTTGAAAAAGACCTGAAAAGTTGTACGTGGGCAACCACCCAGGACTGTCCGTGTGCCTGGGCAAGGGTAGGCCGTTGCTTCGGGTAGGAGGATGCCAGTGGTGTCAGAACAGCCCACAGCCACCTTTTTCAGTGCAAGAGCCCTTGAAAAATCATGCTGTGCACCAGCTGTTTAGGGATGCATGCTTGGACCCCGTCCTTTCCTGGTATCTCTTTCCTCTCTCTCCCAGTGTTGGAAGGAATCGTGAGCTTGTCTCTTTCTTAGCCTGGGCCCTTCCCATGGCAGAAGAAATCAGCCTTGCTTTTGTGGGCAGGAAACTTTGAACCTGCTCTTCCATCACCTCAGCCCTGTTTTCTCCTCAGCTTTCTGCACTCACCCTTTGTCTGCTCTTTCAGGTTGTGGTCAGATCCTCCAACACACAGAAGTTGCCATGAGTACCTGGTGCCCCAGTACATTTCAATATTCTGTTCAAGCCTCATGTTTCCCTGCACTTCTAAGATAGCTTTAAAACCCAGTGCGTTCTGACTCAGGAAACGGTGACATGCTCATATTTGCTTGTTCTAAAAGCTGTTTTTGGCACTTCAGCTACCTTGTAGGAGAAGAGCTCTGGGTCGTCACGGAGTACTTGGCAGGAGGCTCCCTAACAGATGTTGTGACAGAGACCTGCATGGACGAAGGACAAATCGCAGCTGTGTGCCGAGAGGTAAAGCTGCACCCACAGCCTGGGCGAGCTGTGAGGAGGAAGGGGACAGGGCTTTCTCTGATGTATTCTGCTGGAGGAGCTGTCTACAGCTTCTCTACTGCTGCAGTCATCTTCTCAGAGGATGGATTTCACTGGGGAGGTGGTGGCATGCTCCTGTTAGCTTTCACCCTAGAGTGAGGACTGCAAAATGGGGCTGGAATCCTTGCGGTTACGCCTGTTTTCTTCAGGGCTAACCTGTCCTCCTGCTGGTCCCAGTGGGGATGTCTCTGTAGCCCTGCACATACTGGATATAGAAAAGGCTCTAAAAAGCTAAGCCCGTGCTACTCAAAATGCACATTGTTAGAGTCCATAGCTGGCTAAATGTACTTAATGCACAGTAAGAACCTCGTCCTTTCTTTTTTCAGTGTCTCCAGGCTCTGGAATTCCTCCACTCGAACCAAGTTATTCACAGAGACATCAAGAGTGACAACATCCTGCTGGGCATGGACGGCTCCGTCAAACTAAGTATGAGGGGAAGAGCGCTGGTGGTGACTTTAGTTATCAACCCAGGCTTCTTCCCTGCTACGGGACAGGCCTGGTGGGGAGATGGGTGCTTGAGATGCTTGGTGCTGTGGTGGTGGAGGGTGTGTAGAAATGCTGCAGTAGGTATTTTTGTGGCATCTGTTTCAATGGAGATTGGCAAGCATAAATCCCTGTGAACTGCTAACAGACGTGCAATGAGATTTGGTGTTCATTTAGCCTTGGGCCATCTGTTTGTGTTGTGTGAAGTAACAGGATTTTAATGCACCTCCGGTCTAGAAAGCTGGGTTTTTAGGTGGAGGGTGACAAGCCTTTCTCCGTTTGTGATCCGTCGAGTCTTGAAAATACTGCAGGTACTTGGGTGATGGAGGTGGGTGGAGGGGAAGTTGCAATCTGTTCAGCTAGAAAGCATTTAATCTTACAAACCCAGTGTGTAGTAGTGTGTAAGCGATTAGAGGTGTCTAATTTCTTATATTAGGAGTGAGTTTCTATAGCTGAGTAATTGGTAACGACAGACACGGAGAAGGCTGAGGTACTCAGCAACTTCTTTGCCTCCGTCTGCGCTGGTAGATGGGCTTCCCAAGTCTTTCATTTCCCTGAACCCGTAGGTGGAGGCTGGGGGAGCAAAGTCCCACCGACTGTAAGTGCAGAGCAGGTTCGAGACCACCTGCTGAATGTAAACAGGTCCAGGTCTATGGGACCTGATGACATGAATCCCAGGGTCCTGAGGGAACTGGCTGATGGGGTTGCCAAGCCTCTCTCCATCACAGTTGAAAAGTCCTGGCAGTCGGGCGATGTCACTGGTGAGTGGAAAAATGGAAACGTCATGCCCCTACTCTTCAACAATCAAAACAAAGAACTGAACAAAGCGCGCTACTCTTCACCAATTAAAACAATTAGGAGACTTTTCTTCTCAGCAAGAGCGGTCAGGCACTGGGACGCGTTGCCCAGGGAGGTGGTGGAGTCCCTGTCCCTGGGGGTGTTCAAGGCAAGGTTGGACGTGGTGCTTGGGGACGTGGTTCCGTGGGTGACATTGTTCGTAGGGGGATGGTTGGACCAGGTGATCTTGGAGGGCTTTTCCAACCTTAATTTTTCTGTGATTCTATGATTCTGTGATCTTTTGGAAAGTCAAATGCAAATAAGACAGGGCCAAGCAATTTCCACAGGAAGGCTCTCCAGCTTTCTGTCTTCTCAAAGAAAATAATAAGTACCAAATAGGGAACTTAAATTTATTCTGAACACAGTATTTGCTCTAGAAAGCAAATCGTGTTTGAGAGATGGTACATCTTCTGGGGAAATATTATCTCTGGGACTGAAAATACGACCAGATAATACTGGTGGGTGTGGGTGGAGGGGGGACAGACTGGGCATTGCTTTCTGTTTTCACAGACCCAGGAACAGGCTTGAGAGCATGTGTTACACAGTGTATTACAGCTGCAAAATGCTGCAGTGCCACGTTTCACAGCATCCATGTACAGCTCTTTACTGATCACCAGCCTTCACATCGACAAGTGAGCAGCTCTGTGATGTTGATGGCCTCAGCGAGTCAGATTTAGAAGCTTACTCCTGAACACCTTGTTAACCACAAAAGCAGGCCTCCTTTGCAGCAGCAATGTAGCAGGCAGTGCAACAGGCTAGCTTGTACCACAGCTGTGGCATCAGTACGTGTTGTTTTTGGAGAAACCTGCTGATTTCTAACTTTTTCTTCCCTCCTGCTTTGCTTTTCCAGCTGACTTTGGCTTCCGCGCCGAGATCGCTCCCGAACAGAGCAAGCGCAGCACCGTGGTGGGGACCCCGTACTGGATGGCGCCTGAAGTGGTGACACGAAAAGCCTCCGGGCCCAAAGTGGACATCTGGTCACTGGGGATAATGGCCATCGAGATGATCGAAGGAGAACCCCCCTACCTCAATGAAAACCCCCTGAGAGTAAGCGAGTGCCTTTTTTTGCCCTCAGGCCTTCGCTGAGCCTGCTGGTTAACCTAGGCTCTGGAGGAGGCAGGTGAACCTCCGCTGTGGTTTCATCACATGCAGCTACACGTCTCCTTGGATGCTGTAGTGAGAAGATTGTGGTCATTTAAGTTAGAAGCCATGGCTGGTTCTGGGTGGCAGAGGGCACAGGCTCTTCCTGTTGCAGACCTTCAGGTAGGGTCTGAGTTAATCCTGTGGTGCATCCATAATTCCCCCCCTTCTGGAGAGGCTGACAGGGGCACCTTCTGGCCCCAGAGTGCCTGGCTTCTTAAATCCTTGTGAGTGGGGAAGAGAGCTGTCCTTGAATTCGAAGAATACCACATTACTCTTTTACAAACAGGGCTTTTTCTTGCTGGTGCATTGTTCTTCTTGGCATGCTCCCAGTAAAGCTCCAGGTTTAACAAGCCTTTAGTCAGGCTTTGCCCCTGCTGGTGTCTCTCCCTTCGTATTCTTTAATGAAAGGGGAAATTCTGTCAGTTTGTAAGAATGCGGCTGTTCTTGGTGTAAGCCAGTTTTATGGCTTTTTTTCCTAAGCTAAACAGGACGAAGGGATCTAGAACAGTTCTGTTTAACTTGTTTCCGCCTCTTTGACTGGAGGTGATTTTGGGAGAGAAGTGCAGCAGTGAAGAAATGCGAAAGGAAAATGTTGGTGTGGAGTTAAATGAGGATGGCTAAGCAACGGGGTGCTTTGCTCTCATTTAACTTAACTTGTTGCAGTTCCCAGGCTATCAGACCTCTACCTTGAGATGTGATGAGCGATGAGCTCAAAAGGCCTCTGCCAGATGTCTGTTTCCTTTTAAAAGGCATCTAGCGATTTTCTTTTAAGAATAAAATTTTGCAGTGGATGAATTCTGAATTTCCTGATTCTTAGAAAATTCTTCATTCGCAAGCAGCAGCAAAACGACTCCACTCGTTTCTGTAGGGTGTTAAGTGCTGCTTGAGAACCTACTGGCCATCTTTTGTAAGGGACCAACTGCATCTTTAGAGTATTGACTTTTGAGGCCTTGTGCAGTTGGGCAAAGTATCGAGAGAACAAAGCCTCCTGATTATTCAGGGGTACCTTCCCATGAGGATATAGTTATTGCAGGAGTCGAGCACTGGCAGAGCTGTGCCAGCCAACTTCCCTATGTAAACACAGTCTGGACTGCTGGTTTTGTCCTCTTAATCCCTTGAGAGGGCTGCAGGATCCAAACCCAGATTACGAGGGTAAAGCAAGAAAGGATTGGATCCCATCCACATAAAAATAAGGCCGGCAGCTCTTCTCTTTGCTGAAACTTAAGCATTTCTTCGTCACCCTGATAAGGGTTTTTGTTTTGGTTTTGTTTTTCCCCATTGAACTGTGGGGAGGGAGAGGAAAAATGGGTGCCTCTGTGAACCGCAGCTGGAGTCTGACCTTCGTAACCTCCTGTTTGTTTGGTGCTTGCTTTGCTTTAGGCCCTGTATCTCATTGCTACTAACGGGACTCCGGAACTGCAGAATCCAGAAAAGCTTTCACCCATATTCCGAGACTTCTTAAATCGCTGTCTTGAAATGGACGTGGAAAAAAGAGGTTCTGCAAAAGAGCTGCTCCAGGTAAGTGCTGGGGAACAGGACGGAATTCAGCATTCTAGAGTGAGAATAGGCACGCGGAGAAATGTCATTTGGGGTCTTAAATACTGCGTCATCTGAAGTCACAAGCACAGCAGAGATGATTTACCATGAAGAAACGAACAAAAAAACCCAAAACGAACCAACCAAAAAACCCCAAATCCATACCGAAGCGTTTACAGAGTACTTTCCTTTTTGTGCTGTACTTGCTACTGGCAGCAGCTGTGCAGCGTGTTCTGTAACCAACCTCAAATAATTGCCGTGCCCCGAGCCTGCCAACTGCTGAGCCCCTTAATTCCCGTGGCTTCTGCACGCAGCTCACCCTAACATCTGGCTGTGGTGTTGCGGTCTGGCCATGCTTGTTCCCATTTGGATAACAGGAGGGCTTCCAGCTATCGAATGCTCTGGTTGTCTCCCTTCTGGGGGAGAGTTCCCAAAGCTTTTTGGAAGGGGCACGTCTTGCACTAACTGCAGCAGTTTGGCGTGAACACATTTTGCCAGATACAGCTCTTCCTGCAGAGGTGATGGAACCAAGCTTGTGAGAAATCCTCAGTTATTTCACTGAAAACCTGGTGTCTTTGTCTGGACTCCTGGTGAAAGTGAAGGACGAAGCTGCCAGGCTTTTTACCGACACAGATGAGGAGTGTTCATGTGTTTCCTTTTGTCAAACCTCCCACGGGGGTGGAAAATGTGCTTCAGCTCTTTGTAAAATAAATCTGTGATGATGGGGCCCTCAGACCTCGACTGTGAGACAGTTGTCTCTTTTTTGGTGTTCCTTTCTTTCCTTTAGTTTGTCTACTGGGTTCAGCTTTGGGAGTGCTGCTGCCGTTCTGAGACTCTAAAGAAGCATTAATCAGCGGCAGAAAGAATGGCAGTAGATGAAAGCTGACTTTTTCTCCTGGACTTGCCAACTCCAGAGTATCAGAGAGCAGCAGTGCTGTGTCCCTTGGGGCAGGAGAACATTGGGACTGCAGCATTTCTGCCTGCCTTTACCTTTTGGCCTCGGATTTTTCCACCTCTGAAGTGTGTTCAGATTGGGTGGTTGATCCCTTCTGGTGCTCAGAAATCCTGGGGGACTTAGGGTGATTTCCCTTTGGTGAACTTGACCCATTTCTCCATCAACACAAGCAAAGCTGTGCCAGTATTGGTTATGTGGAAGCTGAGTTTTGTTATTTGACAGCAGGGAAGTATGGAGATCTGAGTCTTGTAGTGGTGATGTGTTGTCAAAGTAGAGTTATTCCTCTAACCCTGAACTGTAAAGCTCATGAGAAGAAGGGAAACATTATCACTAAAGCTGCCTTGATTCTCTCTGCCTTGCTGGAGGGTTTGTCTCCAGTTGGAGACTGCAGATGTGGTCACAAAACACTCCTTAAATTTATGCCCAAAGAGGTTTATGTTCCTGAGGTCTTCACTTTTCCAAATCGCATTAAATTTTCCCCACTTTCCGTCTCATTCCTGCTCCAGCTTTCATTTTGAGATGCCAGGTGCTGAGGTTGAGCTTGTGGCTTTGACTCACCTCTGTGACCAAGGCAACTGGCTTTTATCATCAGTTCCTGCTGCTCCTACCCGTTCATTGACGTCTCATCATATAGCCAGCCTGTAAATTGCCCGTGGCAGGGAACCTCTCTTAGCCTTGCTCACGCAGTGCCCAACACAACAGGTTTCCGAGGTCCTTTGTCCCTGCTGAAGTACAAATAAATAGTGATTTTATTTCAGTGCTAGCAATAAAATAACAAAGTGAGAAATAGGACAGCTGCTTGGCCATGCTACAAGCAATCAATAGCATTATAAAAGCTGTGGAATAACTTCTCTCTAAGTAGGACAAATAACAATATTTAATTACAAGGATTTTGAGGTGTGCTGGTGGCTGTAGAGCTTAATCTCTGTTATTTAGCTAGGTCTACCTAGCTTTCCTGGTGTTAATGGATCAGTGTGGGTAGTTTGGAGGTTGCAACGTTACTTTGGGCAACTCTGAGCTTTGGCAAAGATGCATGTGCGGTCAGGATCCGTTTGCTCCTCATCTTCATGAAGCTGTTAAGTAACCCACCTAAAGTCACTGGGTATTTCTAAGGGCACTTGCCCTGCTTGCTTGCATCGCTATGTCCATCATGTCTAATTTGGCAAGACTCCTGCATGCACTGATGTTAAGTTCTGGGAGGCACAAGGCTGTACGTGCTCCTGCTATCTCAAAATGTGCAGTGGCTTTCCACAGGGGCAAAAGAAGCAGGGCATGGCTACAGCAAGTCAGGGACCTCCCACCTTGGGGTGCATCAGGCTACTGCTATCCTACCAAAAACATTCATCTCCAGAGGTTCAGCACTCTTGAGCAACCACAGCCAGCTGGCACTTCCCTGAGCACTTCTCCCTCCTACCCAAGTGATGTTCAGGGGGCGTAACACAGCAGAAATACCTTCTGCATTGAGCCACTGGTGGTTCCTGTGATGTGTGACTTCCCTACAAGACTGTTGGTATCACGCATCATAGCTAGACTTAGGTTAAACCATGGTCTGTTCTTCACCAGGTCTTAGGAGCACGTAGAGACCCTTTTTGAACCATGGTGGGCTGTGACCATGTTGGCTCCGTGTGAAAACTTGCGTTTGCCTTGTTTCCTAAGAGGCTGGCTGTGCTGCCTGCCTGTTATTTCTCAACAGTTTTTGGCTGAATCAGCGAATTTCAATCACCTGGGACAGACATCCTGACCTGCAGGGACATGGGATGGGGATGTGGAGGAGGGAGGATTCCACGTGTTGCAGGAAGGACCAGAGATCTTCACCCAGGCAATGCTTCCTTGTGATGTTTTACATCAGCAGCCCAACATGTCAGAAAGCTGAGCACGCTGATGCCCTTGCTGGAGCAGAGTTTTTACAGCAAGCAGTGCTTGGCGTGGTTTTGTTTGTGAGCATCGTAGTCTCTTCCTCCACCCAACTGAGGCCTGGAGGCCTCCTTCCACGTCCTTATTGTGAACTACTGAAGCAAACACTCTTCTGCCCAGCAGCCACCAGTGGCTGAACAAAGTGCTGCACGACAAAGCACTTGCTGTCTGTGCAAAGGCTCTCTCCGCCTGCACGCATCAGGGTTATTTTCTTCAGACAATCAGTTTCAATGAATTTAATTGTTATCACTCCCAAGGCAATCTTCTCATCCCCATTAGAGCTAAAAGGTTAAGCTGCGGGGTCTTGTTGTAGGACAGTTCAGGCTCAGGGGAGAAGAAAAATACTTTCTTGTTCAGTCTTTCAAACACAGAAGATGATATTTGCCTCTCTGCAGTTAAACACATTCATTCCAAGGGGTTTTGGGGAGGTAACTCGTGACTGTATAATGTAAAGGGGTTCAGATGTGCTGGGGCCTCTGCATTCATACACTAAGAAGACGACTCAAAATTGTACGTTGGTAGTGAAGTCCAAAGAGTGACCTCAAGCCTTCATCCCTGAGGGACTGGGGTATCATGGAAGCTCTGAAAGCCTGCATTTTTTTTTGCCAGAAAGTGAATGTAGAAACCTGGCTTGTGCTGTCAAGCCCCCATTGCAGTGAATCCCAGGGTATGTGTAGGAGCAGTTTGGAGGAGCCAGACCTGCTGGTGGTGGTTGTCCTTTGGCCTGAAGAAGTCTTGCTGTAGGTGGAACTGTGTGAGACACTGCTAAACACAGCTGCTCTCCATGGAAGAGCAGATCAGACAGGTCCTGAGGCAGCTTTTGAGGAGCCAGAGCACACAGAGGACAGATCTTGTCCACATCACATCATCTCACCGGTCCATCAAGACGTGTTCTCCTCCACTGACCAGTGGAGCAACTGCGAGAGTTCCTCCTTCACCATCCGGGGATGAAAATTGGTGATTATACTTCTTGTAAGCTGGTAATGAGCTGTTACCTCTATCCATAAAAACGAGCTTTTCCTCCAATGGCATCCCCAAATATGCTGCATCTTTTGTAAGAAAGTTACACAGGAGTAGCAGGGGAGAGTCTAGTTGAGCACGGCCTCTGAAGTAGGTGTTTGGATGCACCTTAGGCAAGGACCAAGTCTTCGTAACATTGCTTGCCGAAAAGGGGAGGTTTTGAAAGTGTCTTTTCCCTTCATTTTTCTAAAATGGCTTATTTAAATGTGCCTGGTTTAAGATCTTCAGCAGTAATTCAGTTCTCTGTGAACTGCTCCCGCGGTTACTCATCATGTCCTAGGTGTAGGATTCAATTAAAGGAGGCTGACATGTCAAGTAGCCCTTAAAGGCTGATCTGTATTCTCTGCTGAGCTTATCTTGCCTCAAATCAGCATCATCCTGGAAGGAGAGGGTATTTGTAGCTGGGTCAGAAACACCTTACATTCCTTTATAGTTGGGTTTCAGGAGAACAGCTCCCCTTCCCAGCACATTATTGCCCTAAATCTCTTTGTCCTGCTTTCACACAGTCCCACTGTGTTACAGTCTGCAAGGACCTGGATTATAAATTATCATCTCAGTGGAGCACTGATGACTGCTAACAGATGTTTTTTCTCTAAACCCTCACAGGTTTGCACAGCAGCAAGGCATCTGGGCTGGTGAAACTCATCACAAGGCACCTGGGCTGGTGAAACTTGTCACCAGGTTCATCAGTTGTCTGTGACAACCTGAAGCTAGTCTCCAGAAGAGCCACGGACTGGTTTTCCTCATCCTTTACTTGGTGTTCAGGGCATCTCAGGTTGTCCCCTGCCCTGGCTGGGGTTTTTGCTGTCCTTAAGGGACCCTGATCCCCAAGGGCTCCAACCTGCCAGCAGGGAAAGGAACACACCAGCCATAGGGCCACAGCTGGGGATTAAAAATTAACCTAATACAAACCAGAGGTTTTGAATCTCCAAGGCAGTTTTCCATGTTCTGAGACGTGCATTTCTTGCATTTCTTGCAATTACTGTCACTGTGTGCCTTCCTTTGCTCTCTGCTCTGTTTGTTTGTTTGTTTGTTTGGTGTTTTTGTTTTTTTTTGAGACTTTTATTCCCTGAGCTGTCCCCCATGGATGATGTGCCTTTAGTGACAACAAATACATAGAAAAAAAGTAAGGTTGCTGCTCTATTTTTCATGTCATGGCTGCTGGCCCAGGCCATATTCTATCTCTCAGAGTGCAGTCACAAAGTGTGTACCCCAAAATGCTCAACTATCTGTCACCCATGAGGAGGTTTTGACCCTACAAGGCAGTTTTGGTGAGTGCTTGGCCATTTCAGGAATGTATTTACTGTAGCAATAACCGCTTCTCTCCACCCACCTGTCCTGCCTTGCCATTGTGCAGAAAGGCCTAGAGTAAAGTGACTTCCCTATACAAAAATAATTCTAGAAATGCCTCATTTTGTCATTTTGTACCAGGATGCAAATAATCTCTTCTTGCTTTCCCAGGTCCTAGCGATGTGTTTGCTTGCAGAAGGTCAGCAGCTGTACCTGCACTGGAGTCACAAGGTGGGGAGAGGGTTTTCTGGTAACCCTAACCATGCTTTAAACCATCAGCCTGTGGTGTTTCCCTGCGTGCAAAACAGCTTAGATCATAGGAGAGAGGGAGGAGGTTAATCTTAGGAGGCTTTAAATATCCATACTAATGATATCTCCAAGTGAGCTAATCACCCCAAGCTCCCTGTGCAGTCAGGTGAGGGAAATGAACCCTCTGAGGATGCAAATCATCCAGCTGGTCATAGACACTTAAATTGAGATGAGATGAATCACACCTAAAGTACCTTTTTTCCCCACTGGCTCTAAAAGGAGCCCGTGGTGACTCACTGAGGTGAGGATGTCTGCATTTAACATGTCTACATGTGGTTGCATGTAGACAAAGGCAAAGTTTCCATGAGGAGCACAGCGTAAGTCCCTGTAGCAGGACCCAACAGCTTTAAAAACAGTGGCCGCTTCCTCTGCAGAACAGAAACCTGGCTTTTCCAAGGCATTCTGGTGCCCCGTGTCTTTTGGTCTTGGGGTGGTTTTGGAAAAGCCACGTGGAGTTTGGAAGGCATAGAAACAACTCCTCAGAGAGCTGTTGCTGCAAAATGATGCTTTAGAAACCACCTTTCTTAAGAACTTCTTGAAAGCCAGGTGAGGCTTTTAAAAAAAGAGCCATGAAGCTTAGGGGAAAGCGTAATAAGATTGCAAATCTTGCAGTGGAGTGGAATAGTTGAATGTCAAAATACTCGATCCTCTGTTTCTTCATTTACACAGTGGAAACGATCAATTTTACTATCAAAAATGGGCTTCCAGAAGATCCAGAAAGCTGTAGAGCAATTTGTGGAAAACACCAACGCTGCATCCCTATGTGGAAGAGATTAGGGACTGATTATTAGGATGCTGATCTGTAGGATCTCCCTGAAGACTGGTTAGGGCCTTGGTCCAATTTCTACTCGTGTTTAGTTCTCAGCAGGCAAATAAGGTTCCAAGAAGAGCCTGCCATCATAACTGCTTGGTACCAACCTGGGCAAGAAGCCACAGCACGGAATGAGCTACCCCTTCGCTTTTTTTTAGTTAAAGATTAAATTCTTATTTCTGAACTACAGAAATGTTTGCAGTTGCTGAAGCCTCTTCCAAAGCAACTCAGCATAAGGAAGCTGTGCTGATGTCTCTTTTGGGTTTAACTTGGTGTTTCTGAGTTCAGCCAACTACAGAATTTAACGATAGTTGTTCATCTAGGCTCCATCTGCATCAACAGACAGAGAGAGGCATCCCTTATCATAAAGCAAGTGGAAATGGATCACCTCTGTAAATTCCTCTCTTTCTCCCGTGACTAGAGAGGGAGCCTTGAGGGCTGACTCAGGTTAGGTACTTAACTTGTAAAATCAGTTTTGCCATGCAGAAAATCCAATTTATAGCACTGTGGGTCTGGTTTTAGTCCCATTAGATCTCTTTGTCTATGAAGTGGCACAGCCAAGCTTGTGCATCCCGAATGTATTGAGTCCAAGCTGATTAAAGAAGCCTGTTAGGCAACTAGATTGCACACCCTATGCAGAAATGCCAAAGCTTATTAATGTCCTTTGTATCTCCCCAGATTGGGACTTTTCTTGTCCTGGGCTTCTCTATCACAGCCCTCTTCATATTACCTGTACTCTGGGGAGATCAGTGGAAAACAGTCCGCCTCTCGTTCCAGGTAAGAGGCTTGTTTGAAAGGAGGTTCTTTGAAAAAAACAACTGGTTTCTTGAAGTATTGTGTGGCAATCAGTGGAAAATATTCCATACGTGAAATGGTTTTCACATGGGTTTTCCTGGCAGTCTGTGCAGTTTTGTATAAACTTTTATTAAGACTTAACATTTCCCGTAGGGAGGAAGGAAGCCAAGACCTGAGGTTTGGTATCAAGCTATCTGTTTGATGTAACATGTCTCCTTTGGGGAAGTTGTATCTTTTTTTTCCCTTTTTTTTTGGCAAACTTGTTGTAAGTGCACTGTTAATTAGCAGGTGCTGAGGGCAAGTAAATCAGATCCCTTTGGCTGGTGGGGTTACTGGAGTGAGAATTCAATCCCTACTCAGCTCATGCCAGCTCAGCAGCTTTTAGCATTAGTCCAATTTCAGTCTCCTACAACCCAGAAGAGCTTCATCCCCTGAGGATGGGAATCAGGGCTAATGCACTGGCAAAGGTTAAGAGAAAGTGTCAGCTTCTCCTCCCTTTTGCAGACTCTAGGGGAGGAGGATGGGGAGAAGGAGACACAAAATCTTTTGGGTTTCCCACAGGTGTGGTTTATTTGGGGTGTTCATGCCCTTTGTGATGCTTCAGCTGGCCTCCTGCTGCTGTTCCCAAAGGACACCAGTCTTTAACAAATCCTGTGTCCTCTCCACTAGCCCTGCATAACTATCTCAAATATCCTGGACGTCTCAGGTGGCACCTTTGTTTATGCAACTGCATCCTGCTTCTGGTCAAAAGCAGTTGGGATCAGGTGTCCAGGGCAGACAGTCTCACACACAATGACATCTCTCAATGACTTCTGCTTTTCTTCAACCCTTACATCTTAAGAGAGTTGGCCAAGCGATAGGAAAGGCTGAGGAAATTCGAGTTTGTTGACATTAGATTGATGATTTAGTTGCAGTGGAGATGACTGTTACATGGATAAGATTGGATTGGAGTAGATTGGATTAAAACTGGTGCTCTCTGGAAGGTGTTCACAGGTTATGATGTAGTAGTAAATGTGATTGTTTGCCAAGCCATCCTGGACAAGGACAGACTCGTCCCTTTTGGCTGTTTGAGAGGAAAGGAGAGCTTTATACTGAAGTGAGGAGCACTCCTCAGAGCAGGGAACCAGCCTGGCACATCTCTCTCCCCTGACTCAAGATGAGTTTTGTGGATCCAGCCTGGGTGTGGGAGATAATGAACTGCTGGTGTCCACAGCAGGAGCCCATCTATGAGGGAGGCTGCAGCTGTGTTGGGGCTTGTTTCTGTCTGTATCCACACTTCATCCTTTGAATAAAATCCCTTTTTCTCCTTTCTGATTCAAAATAAAGTTAATAAGAATCATTTAAGGAATAAGAAGTCTTTGATGTACCAGTCCATACTAGAGTAAAGGTATCACTTCTTTCTTGCAAAAAAAATGTAGAGTTGGCTGTCCAGCAGTGATGTAAAGATCCAGTATGAAAACAGTAATTCCCCTTGTCCTTTTTGGCATCAGCCAGAGTAGAAATGGACTGGCTGCAGGAATTGCTAAATTGCTGAGTAACCGATGATGAATAAGTGGCTTTCCCCTTTATTTCAATGGGGGATTAAAATGATTGACGTTGGTGCTGGCAGGTTTCTAGGGGACTCTTGTAGTAATGCTCTACTTCTTGCATTTCCTTCCCTGCAGGTTGCAACCAAACAGATGAATTTGCAGCAGCAGCCCAAGAAAGAAGTGATTATCAATGAAATCCTGGTAATGAGGGAAAACAAAAACCCCAACATCGTCAACTACTTGGACAGGTACGTCGTGATTTGAAGGGTTCACCGAGGGGCTCTGGAAAACACTTCCTTGCCACTGTCTTAAGTGATCCATCTCAGCTCAATGTAGATCTAGGACGATCTTGCATTGCTTAATGGATGTGGCAAGGTTGGGGTGTGGGTCGCTTAGTGGTCTCCATCTATATCCTAGGAGAAACAAGTGTCTGAATTGGTATTAATGGAGTATTTAGGCTCTCTTTAGAGATGCTGACAGCAATGGCATTAGCAGCATGCTGTCAGGACCCCATTTTCCAAGGCGCTCTACCAAATTTCACCCGACAAGCCATTTCCTTCCTGATGCTACAGGAGAAATGGGAATCCCTTGAACTGTGTTATTTGTTTTCCTCTTCCTCTTCTTTCCTCCTCCCTGAGCAATACTAACGTTCTGCTTGCAGAGGAGTAACCCTTCAATGTTCAGATGGTAATCGTGTCCCTGTGGCTGTCCACGTAAGGGAGGAAAGGAGAGGTGGCACAGAGTGGAATAGTCCTGATAGACACTAGGATAGACACTGATGCATTGTGTCAAGCCTGGATCATTCACCTTATGCTCAAGCTAGTTGCAGTGGAGCTGCAGCAGGGTTTCCAGCCTGCTGCCCTCGTCAGAAACAAGCAGTCTTGATTAACTACAAGTTTGGCTTTTTGTAGGGAAAACTGTGCCTAGATGGGTGAGCTTCAGACTTTAATCTTGGCAGCTCATCTTCTGAAGATGGAACGGAGGGATGTGACCCAGAATCTCTTCTGGGAATCGGAGAGAGAGAATTTGGACACTCGCTTGCTCTGCATGGATATCAAAAGCCTATCAACTGTTGCCTTAACATCTTCCTCTGATGTCCTAGCTAAAAAAAGTACTTCTCATGCTGCAGCATCCACTGTGGTGCTGAATTTATATGGTGCTGTGTTCCGTGTTATAAGCACGGATGTAAAGAGCTGCCTTACCGAAAGGACAAAGCCTGCTGGTGAAATTTTGAGGAAGGGGTGCGTTTGTGCAGGGAAAGTGGTGCTGGGCACTCTTAGAAACGGCAGAAATTACCTGTGCAAAATGAGCAAAGCAGAAAAGAACATTTAAGGATTGCATGTGGGCTGAAAGTGTGTATTTCTCCAGGCTGATCAGAGGCTTTGTTTTGGGAAAACTGTTTGAGATGCATGTTCTTCCTTTAGAGAGAACATCCCCGTGTACATGCACATGCCTTGTCTAGCCAATACATCCCAGCTGTAGGGTAGCTGCACGTCCTGCTGTCTTGTTTAAACTTCCAGCAACAAGAGCCGCTTCTTTCGTCCTCGACTTTCTCTCGCTAAGCTTTTTCAGGGGGATTAGCTTTTGTTCGAGTGCAGCAAATGGACAGAACAGCAACGAGGGTGAACGCTGGGGGTTCTTGTGCCTATTGTGGGGCTTTGCAAGCGCAGGATCTTGCTGCTGGGCAGCTGCATCCCTCCTGCCTGCCCTAATGTGCCTGCTGGTTTCCTGAGTGCTGAGTGAAGCTGGTGTTTGAGCGCTGCTTGCTGGCTTCCACCTACTGCTGTCACAGAAGGAAGGATGTGCTGGCCGCTGTGGGACCTGTTTCCTTTTTTGTGGTTCTTTTTTGACAGTGCAGACAGGTACTCCCCCCCTTCTGAGTACCTACTGGAAGCTGCAAGATGCTCACCAGTATAAACCAGCCCTCCCATCCCTCTGCCTCAGCTCCTGGCCTTATGCAAGGGTTTCCAGTGTCTCTTACCTGCCTTTACCTCTCTTACCTACTTCCTAGTAGTTACGAGGTCTTACTAGATGTTAAGAGGTCTGGCTGGCTCACAGGCCCCCAAACACCACCGTGCAAATGGGGCATTTAGGATTCAGGCAGTGCTCTGCTGCCCTGTGTGGCACAAAGGTGTGCTGGGAAGCTTAAGCCCTAACTCAGCTGTACTTTTATTGCTGAGTGTAGAAGCATGCGTATCTGAAGACAGTGACCCTGCACAGACAAGCAGCCACTTGTGCTGAATTACCTTCTGGTCCTGCCTGTGTTTTTCTCCCGTGTGAAAGAGGCCCTCAGAGACCTGTTTCTAAATGTAGGCACCTAAAGTTAGAGGATGCCCAGCGTGAGGCAGAGCAAAGTTCTGCCTCGGGGTTTCTTTTGGAAGAGGAACCCTCGTTAACCTAACAAACCCCACAAATCCTCATTTTAGGTGATAGCCACTGTTACGGAACTGCGCTTCCCAGTAACCCCAACTCCCAGCTTGTATGTGTCGACTTCTTGATGAATTCTCCTGCCAGCAGGCAGAAGCTTGCAATTTGATTCTCTGCCGCCTCTCTCGACTCATCCGTCTGCTCCTTTCCAAACGGGGCAGATAAGCTGTGAAGGTGGGGTTTATGGTTTTCAAGCTGATGGTTCCTTCCTTCGGGAATGTGTCATCCTGATGCATCTGTTGTGAAAGGTTGTGTTGATTTTTTTCTGGATGGGCCCAAGAAGGCAGAAGTGGTTGGTGATGATTTTTTTTTACATGAGTTAATGCTGGTGCCTTCAACCCAGGTCTTCTGCTTCTAGGCATGAGCACACGTGCTCCCAGCAGAGAACAATATCCCAAATGGATGTGAAAAGTCACCCTCATCTCAGCTTTTTCCTATTTATCTTCCTACAGGCTTCCTACAGATGAGATTTTTCAAATGCACGATGCTTAAAAAATGGTGTTCTTGAAAAAGACCTGAAAAGTTGTACGTGGGCAACCACCCAGGACTGTCCGTGTGCCTGGGCAAGGGTAGGCCGTTGCTTCGGGTAGGAGGATGCCAGTGGTGTCAGAACAGCCCACAGCCACCTTTTTCAGTGCAAGAGCCCTTGAAAAATCATGCTGTGCACCAGCTGTTTAGGGATGCATGCTTGGACCCCGTCCTTTCCTGGTATCTCTTTCCTCTCTCTCCCAGTGTTGGAAGGAATCGTGAGCTTGTCTCTTTCTTAGCCTGGGCCCTTCCCATGGCAGAAGAAATCAGCCTTGCTTTTGTGGGCAGGAAACTTTGAACCTGCTCTTCCATCACCTCAGCCCTGTTTTCTCCTCAGCTTTCTGCACTCACCCTTTGTCTGCTCTTTCAGGTTGTGGTCAGATCCTCCAACACACAGAAGTTGCCATGAGTACCTGGTGCCCCAGTACATTTCAATATTCTGTTCAAGCCTCATGTTTCCCTGCACTTCTAAGATAGCTTTAAAACCCAGTGCGTTCTGACTCAGGAAACGGTGACATGCTCATATTTGCTTGTTCTAAAAGCTGTTTTTGGCACTTCAGCTACCTTGTAGGAGAAGAGCTCTGGGTCGTCATGGAGTACTTGGCAGGAGGCTCCCTAACAGATGTTGTGACAGAGACCTGCATGGACGAAGGACAAATCGCAGCTGTGTGCCGAGAGGTAAAGCTGCACCCACAGCCTGGGCGAGCTGTGAGGAGGAAGGGGACAGGGCTTTCTCTGATGTATTCTGCTGGAGGAGCTGTCTACAGCTTCTCTACTGCTGCAGTCATCTTCTCAGAGGATGGATTTCACTGGGGAGGTGGTGGCATGCTCCTGTTAGCTTTCACCCTAGAGTGAGGACTGCAAAATGGGGCTGGAATCCTTGCGGTTACGCCTGTTTTCTTCAGGGCTAACCTGTCCTCCTGCTGGTCCCAGTGGGGATGTCTCTGTAGCCCTGCACATACTGGATATAGAAAAGGCTCTAAAAAGCTAAGCCCGTGCTACTCAAAATGCACATTGTTAGAGTCCATAGCTGGCTAAATGTACTTAATGCACAGTAAGAACCTCGTCCTTTCTTTTTTCAGTGTCTCCAGGCTCTGGAATTCCTCCACTCGAACCAAGTTATTCACAGAGACATCAAGAGTGACAACATCCTGCTGGGCATGGACGGCTCCGTCAAACTAAGTATGAGGGGAAGAGCGCTGGTGGTGACTTTAGTTATCAACCCAGGCTTCTTCCCTGCTACGGGACAGGCCTGGTGGGGAGATGGGTGCTTGAGATGCTTGGTGCTGTGGTGGTGGAGGGTGTGTAGAAATGCTGCAGTAGGTATTTTTGTGGCATCTGTTTCAATGGAGATTGGCAAGCATAAATCCCTGTGAACTGCTAACAGACGTGCAATGAGATTTGGTGTTCATTTAGCCTTGGGCCATCTGTTTGTGTTGTGTGAAGTAACAGGATTTTAATGCACCTCCGGTCTAGAAAGCTGGGTTTTTAGGTGGAGGGTGACAAGCCTTTCTCCGTTTGTGATCCGTCGAGTCTTGAAAATACTGCAGGTACTTGGGTGATGGAGGTGGGTGGAGGGGAAGTTGCAATCTGTTCAGCTAGAAAGCATTTAATCTTACAAACCCAGTGTGTAGTAGTGTGTAAGCGATTAGAGGTGTCTAATTTCTTATATTAGGAGTGAGTTTCTATAGCTGAGTAATTGGTAACGACAGACACGGAGAAGGCTGAGGTACTCAGCAACTTCTTTGCCTCCGTCTGCGCTGGTAGATGGGCTTCCCAAGTCTTTCATTTCCCTGAACCCGTAGGTGGAGGTTGGGGGAGCAAAGTCCCACCGACTGTAAGTGCAGAGCAGGTTCGAGACCACCTGCTGAATGTAAACAGGTCCAGGTCTATGGGACCTGATGACATGAATCCCAGGGTCCTGAGGGAACTGGCTGATGGGGTTGCCAAGCCTCTCTCCATCACAGTTGAAAAGTCCTGGCAGTCGGGCGATGTCACTGGTGAGTGGAAAAATGGAAACGTCATGCCCCTACTCTTCAACAATCAAAACAAAGAACTGAACAAAGAGCGCTACTCTTCACCAATTAAAACAATTAGGAGACTTTTCTTCTCAGCAAGAGCGGTCAGGCACTGGGACGCGTTGCCCAGGGAGGTGGTGGAGTCCCTGTCCCTGGGGGTGTTCAAGGCAAGGTTGGACGTGGTGCTTGGGGACGTGGTTCCGTGGGTGACATTGTTCGTAGGGGGATGGTTGGACCAGGTGATCTTGGAGGGCTTTTCCAACCTTAATTTTTCTGTGATTCTATGATTCTGTGATCTTTTGGAAAGTCAAATGCAAATAAGACAGGGCCAAGCAATTTCCACAGGAAGGCTCTCCAGCTTTCTGTCTTCTCAAAGAAAATAATAAGTACCAAATAGGGAACTTAAATTTATTCTGAACACAGTATTTGCTCTAGAAAGCAAATCGTGTTTGAGAGATGGTACATCTTCTGGGGAAATATTATCTCTGGGACTGAAAATACGACCAGATAATACTGGTGGGTGTGGGTGGAGGGGGGACAGACTGGGCATTGCTTTCTGTTTTCACAGACCCAGGAACAGGCTTGAGAGCATGTGTTACACAGTGTATTACAGCTGCAAAATGCTGCAGTGCCACGTTTCACAGCATCCATGTACAGCTCTTTACTGATCACCAGCCTTCACATCGACAAGTGAGCAGCTCTGTGATGTTGATGGCCTCAGCGAGTCAGATTTAGAAGCTTACTCCTGAACACCTTGTTAACCACAAAAGCAGGCCTCCTTTGCAGCAGCAATGTAGCAGGCAGTGCAACAGGCTAGCTTGTACCACAGCTGTGGCATCAGTACGTGTTGTTTTTGGAGAAACCTGCTGATTTCTAACTTTTTCTTCCCTCCTTCTTTGCTTTTCCAGCTGACTTTGGCTTCCGCGCCGAGATCGCTCCCGAACAGAGCAAGCGCAGCACCGTGGTGGGGACCCCGTACTGGATGGCGCCTGAAGTGGTGACACGAAAAGCCTCCGGGCCCAAAGTGGACATCTGGTCACTGGGGATAATGGCCATCGAGATGATCGAAGGAGAACCCCCCTACCTCAATGAAAACCCCCTGAGAGTAAGCGAGTGCCTTTTTTTGCCCTCAGGCCTTCGCTGAGCCTGCTGGTTAACCTAGGCTCTGGAGGAGGCAGGTGAACCTCCGCTGTGGTTTCATCACATGCAGCTACACGTCTCCTTGGATGCTGTAGTGAGAAGATTGTGGTCATTTAAGTTAGAAGCCATGGCTGGTTCTGGGTGGCAGAGGGCACAGGCTCTTCCTGTTGCAGACCTTCAGGTAGGGTCTGAGTTAATCCTGTGGTGCATCCATAATTCCCCCCCTTCTGGAGAGGCTGACAGGGGCACCTTCTGGCCCCAGAGTGCCTGGCTTCTTAAATCCTTGTGAGTGGGGAAGAGAGCTGTCCTTGAATTCGAAGAATACCACATTACTCTTTTACAAACAGGGCTTTTTCTTGCTGGTGCATTGTTCTTCTTGGCATGCTCCCAGTAAAGCTCCAGGTTTAACAAGCCTTTAGTCAGGCTTTGCCCCTGCTGGTGTCTCTCCCTTCGTATTCTTTAATGAAAGGGGAAATTCTGTCAGTTTGTAAGAATGCGGCTGTTCTTGGTGTAAGCCAGTTTTATGGCTTTTTTTCCTAAGCTAAACAGGACGAAGGGATCTAGAACAGTTCTGTTTAACTTGTTTCCGCCTCTTTGACTGGAGGTGATTTTGGGAGAGAAGTGCAGCAGTGAAGAAATGCGAAAGGAAAATGTTGGTGTGGAGTTAAATGAGGATGGCTAAGCAACGGGGTGCTTTGCTCTCATTTAACTTAACTTGTTGCAGTTCCCAGGCTATCAGACCTCTACCTTGAGATGTGATGAGCGATGAGCTCAAAAGGCCTCTGCCAGCTGTCTGTTTCCTTTTAAAAGGCATCTAGCGATTTTCTTTTAAGAATAAAATTTTGCAGTGGATGAATTCTGAATTTCCTGATTCTTAGAAAATTCTTCATTCGCAAGCAGCAGCAAAACGACTCCACTCGTTTCTGTAGGGTGTTAAGTGCTGCTTGAGAACCTACTGGCCATCTTTTGTAAGGGACCAACTGCATCTTTAGAGTATTGACTTTTGAGGCCTTGTGCAGTTGGGCAAAGTATCGAGAGAACAAAGCCTCCTGATTATTCAGGGGTACCTTCCCATGAGGATATAGTTATTGCAGGAGTCGAGCACTGGCAGAGCTGTGCCAGCCAACTTCCCTATGTAAACACAGTCTGGACTGCTGGTTTTGTCCTCTTAATCCCTTGAGAGGGCTGCAGGATCCAAACCCAGATTACGAGGGTAAAGCAAGAAAGGATTGGATCCCATCCACATAAAAATAAGGCCGGCAGCTCTTCTCTTTGCTGAAACTTAAGCATTTCTTCGTCACCCTGATAAGGGTTTTTGTTTTGGTTTTGTTTTTCCCCATTGAACTGTGGGGAGGGAGAGGAAAAATGGGTGCCTCTGTGAACCGCAGCTGGAGTCTGACCTTCGTAACCTCCTGTTTCTTTGGTGCTTGCTTTGCTTTAGGCCCTGTATCTCATTGCTACTAACGGGACT
Organism: Anser cygnoides; assembly: GCF_040182565.1. Taxonomy (NCBI): domain Eukaryota; kingdom Metazoa; phylum Chordata; class Aves; order Anseriformes; family Anatidae; genus Anser; species Anser cygnoides. Next base: position 826,981 of record NC_089903.1, on the reverse strand, counting down.
CCGGAACTGCAGAATCCAGAAAAGCTTTCACCCATATTCCGAGACTTCTTAAATCGCTGTCTTGAAATGGACGTGGAAAAAAGAGGTTCTGCAAAAGAGCTGCTCCAGGTAAGTGCTGGGGAACAGGACGGAATTCAGCATTCTAGACTGAGAATAGGCACGCGGAGAAATGTCATTTGGGGTCTTAAATACTGCGTCATCTGAAGTCACAAGCACAGCAGAGATGATTTACCATGAAGAAACGAACAAAAAAACCCAAAACGAACCAACCAAAAAACCCCAAATCCATACCGAAGCGTTTACAGAGTACTTTCCTTTTTGTGCTGTACTTGCTACTGGCAGCAGCTGTGCAGCGTGTTCTGTAACCAACCTCAAATAATTGCCGTGCCCCGAGCCTGCCAACTGCTGAGCCCCTTAATTCCCGTGGCTTCTGCACGCAGCTCACCCTAACATCTGGCTGTGGTGTTGCGGTCTGGCCATGCTTGTTCCCATTTGGATAACAGGAGGGCTTCCAGCTATCGAATGCTCTGGTTGTCTCCCTTCTGGGGGAGAGTTCCCAAAGCTTTTTGGAAGGGGCACGTCTTGCACTAACTGCAGCAGTTTGGCGTGAACACATTTTGCCAGATACAGCTCTTCCTGCAGAGGTGATGGAACCAAGCTTGTGAGAAATCCTCAGTTATTTCACTGAAAACCTGGTGTCTTTGTCTGGACTCCTGGTGAAAGTGAAGGACGAAGCTGCCAGGCTTTTTACCAACACAGATGAGGAGTGTTCATGTGTTTCCTTTTGTCAAACCTCCCACGGGGGTGGAAAATGTGCTTCAGCTCTTTGTAAAATAAATCTGTGATGATGGGGCCCTCAGACCTCGACTGTGAGACAGTTGTCTCTTTTTTGGTGTTCCTTTCTTTCCTTTAGTTTGTTTACTGGGTTCAGCTTTGGGAGTGCTGCTGCCGTTCTGAGACTCTAAAGAAGCATTAATCAGCGGCAGAAAGAATGGCAGTAGATGAAAGCTGACTTTTTCTCCTGGACTTGCCAACTCCAGAGTATCAGAGAGCAGCAGTGCTGTGTCCCTTGGGGCAGGAGAACATTGGGACTGCAGCATTTCTGCCTGCCTTTACCTTTTGGTCTCGGATTTTTCCACCTCTGAAGTGTGTTCAGATTGGGTGGTTGATCCCTTCTGGTGCTCAGAAATCCTGGGGGACTTAGGGTGATTTCCCTTTGGTGAACTTGACCCATTTCTCCATCAACACAAGCAAAGCTGTGCCAGTATTGGTTATGTGGAAGCTGAGTTTTGTTATTTGACAGCAGGGAAGTATGGAGATCTGAGTCTTGTAGTGGTGATGTGTTGTCAAAGTAGAGTTATTCCTCTAACCCTGAACTGTAAAGCTCATGAGAAGAAGGGAAACATTATCACTAAAGCTGCCTTGATTCTCTCTGCCTTGCTGGAGGGTTTGTCTCCAGTTGGAGACTGCAGATGTGGTCACAAAACACTCCTTAAATTTATGCCCAAAGAGGTTTATGTTCCTGACGTCTTCACTTTTCCAAATCGCATTAAATTTTCCCCACTTTCCGTCTCATTCCTGCTCCAGCTTTCATTTTGAGATGCCAGGTGCTGAGGTTGAGCTTGTGGCTTTGACTCACCTCTGTGACCAAGGCAACTGGCTTTTATCATCAGTTCCTGCTGCTCCTACCCGTTCATTGACGTCTCATCATATAGCCAGCCTGTAAATTGCCCGTGGCAGGGAACCTCTCTTAGCCTTGCTCACGCAGTGCCCAACACAACAGGTTTCCGAGGTCCTTTGTCCCTGCTGAAGTACAAATAAATAGTGATTTTATTTCAGTGCTAGCAATAAAATAACAAAGTGAGAAATAGGACAGCTGCTTGGCCATGCTACAAGCAATCAATAGCATTATAAAAGCTGTGGAATAACTTCTCTCTAAGTAGGACAAATAACAATATTTAATTACAAGGATTTTGAGGTGTGCTGGTGGCTGTAGAGCTTAATCTCTGTTATTTAGCTAGGTCTACCTAGCTTTCCTGGTGTTAATGGATCAGTGTGGGTAGTTTGGAGGTTGCAACGTTACTTTGGGCAACTCTGAGCTTTGGCAAAGATGCATGTGCGGTCGGGATCCGTTTGCTCCTCATCTTCATGAAGCTGTTAAGTAACCCACCTAAAGTCACTGGGTATTTCTAAGGGCACTTGCCCTGCTTGCTTGCATCGCTATGTCCATCATGTCTAATTTGGCAAGACTCCTGCATGCACTGATGTTAAGTTCTGGGAGGCACAAGGCTGTTCATGCTCCTGCTATCTCAAAATGTGCAGTGGCTTTCCACAGGGGCAAAAGAAGCAGGGCATGGCTACAGCAAGTCAGGGACCTCCCACCTTGGGGTGCATCAGGCTACTGCTATCCTACCAAAAACATTCATCTCCAGAGGTTCAGCACTCTTGAGCAACCACAGCCAGCTGGCACTTCCCTGAGCACTTCTCCCTCCTACCCAAGTGATGTTCAGGGGGCGTAACACAGCAGAAATACCTTCTGCATTGAGCCACTGGTGGTTCCTGTGATGTGTGACTTCCCTACAAGACTGTTGGTATCACGCATCATAGCTAGACTTAGGTTAAACCATGGTCTGTTCTTCACCAGGTCTTAGGAGCACGTAGAGACCCTTTTTGAACCATGGTGGGCTGTGACCATGTTGGCTCCGTGTGAAAACTTGCGTTTGCCTTGTTTCCTAAGAGGCTGGCTGTGCTGCCTGCCTGTTATTTCTCAACAGTTTTTGGCTGAATCAGCGAATTTCAATCACCTGGGACAGACATCCTGACCTGCAGGGACATGGGATGGGGATGTGGAGGAGGGAGGATTCCACGTGTTGCAGGAAGGACCAGAGATCTTCACCCAGGCAATGCTTCCTTGTGATGTTTTACATCAGCAGCCCAACATGTCAGAAAGCTGAGCACGCTGATGCCCTTGCTGGAGCAGAGTTTTTACAGCAAGCAGTGCTTGGCGTGGTTTTGTTTGTGAGCATCGTAGTCTCTTCCTCCACCCAACTGAGGCCTGGAGGCCTCCTTCCACGTCCTTATTGTGAACTACTGAAGCAAACACTCTTCTGCCCAGCAGCCACCAGTGGCTGAACAAAGTGCTGCACGACAAAGCACTTGCTGTCTGTGCAAAGGCTCTCTCCGCCTGCACGCATCAGGGTTATTTTCTTCAGACAATCAGTTTCAATGAATTTAATTGTTATCACTCCCAAGGCAATCTTCTCATCCCCATTAGAGCTAAAAGGTTAAGCTGCGGGGTCTTGTTGTAGGACAGTTCAGGCTCAGGGGAGAAGAAAAATACTTTCTTGTTCAGTCTTTCAAACACAGAAGATGATATTTGCCTCTCTGCAGTTAAACACATTCATTCCAAGGGGTTTTGGGGAGGTAACTCGTGACTGTATAATGTAAAGGGGTTCAGATGTGCTGGGGCCTCTGCATTCATACACTAAGAAGACGACTCAAAATTGTACGTTGGTAGTGAAGTCCAAAGAGTGACCTCAAGCCTTCATCCCTGAGGGACTGGGGTATCATGGAAGCTCTGAAAGCCTGCATTTTTTTTTGCCAGAAAGTGAATGTAGAAACCTGGCTTGTGCTGTCAAGCCCCCATTGCAGTGAATCCCAGGGTATGTGTAGGAGCAGTTTGGAGGAGCCAGACCTGCTGGTGGTGGTTGTCCTTTGGCCTGAAGAAGTCTTGCTGTAGGTGGAACTGTGTGAGACACTGCTAAACGCAGCTGCTCTCCATGGAAGAGCAGATCAGACAGGTCCTGAGGCAGCTTTTGAGGAGCCAGAGCACACAGAGGACAGATCTTGTCCACATCACATCATCTCACCGGTCCATCAAGACGTGTTCTCCTCCACTGACCAGTGGAGCAACTGCGAGAGTTCCTCCTTCACCATCCGGGGATGAAAATTGGTGATTATACTTCTTGTAAGCTGGTAATGAGCTGTTACCTCTATCCATAAAAACGAGCTTTTCCTCCAATGGCATCCCCAAATATGCTGCATCTTTTGTAAGAAAGTTACACAGGAGTAGCAGGGGAGAGTCTAGTTGAGCACGGCCTCTGAAGTAGGTGTTTGGATGCACCTTAGGCAAGGACCAAGTCTTCGTAACATTGCTTGCCGAAAAGGGGAGATTTTGAAAGTGTCTTTTCCCTTCATTTTTCTAAAATGGCTTATTTAAATGTGCCTGGTTTAAGATCTTCAGCAGTAATTCAGTTCTCTGTGAACTGCTCCCGCGGTTACTCATCATGTCCTAGGTGTAGGATTCAATTAAAGGAGGCTGACATGTCAAGTAGCCCTTAAAGGCTGATCTGTATTCTCTGCTGAGCTTATCTTGCCTCAAATCAGCATCATCCTGGAAGGAGAGGGTATTTGTAGCTGGGTCAGAAACACCTTACATTCCTTTATAGTTGGGTTTCAGGAGAACAGCTCCCCTTCCCAGCACATTATTGCCCTAAATCTCTTTGTCCTGCTTTCACACAGTCCCACTGTGTTACAGTCTGCAAGGACCTGGATTATAAATTATCATCTCAGTGGAGCACTGATGACTGCTAACAGATGTTTTTTCTCTAAACCCTCACAGGTTTGCACAGCAGCAAGGCATCTGGGCTGGTGAAACTCATCACAAGGCACCTGGGCTGGTGAAACTTGTCACCAGGTTCATCAGTTGTCTGTGACAACCTGAAGCTAGTCTCCAGAAGAGCCACGGACTGGTTTTCCTCATCCTTTACTTGGTGTTCAGGGCATCTCAGGTTGTCCCCTGCCCTGGCTGGGGTTTTTGCTGTCCTTAAGGGACCCTGATCCCCAAGGGCTCCAACCTGCCAGCAGGGAAAGGAACACACCAGCCATAGGGCCACAGCTGGGGATTAAAAATTAACCTAATACAAACCAGAGGTTTTGAATCTCCAAGGCAGTTTTCCATGTTCTGAGACGTGCATTTCTTGCATTTCTTGCAATTACTGTCACTGTGTGCCTTCCTTTGCTCTCTGCTCTGTTTGTTTGTTTGTTTGTTTTGTGTTTTTGTTTTTTTTTGAGACTTTTATTCCCTGAGCTGTCCCCCATGGATGATGTGCCTTTAGTGACAACAAATACATAGAAAAAAAGTAAGGTTGCTGCTCTATTTTTCATGTCATGGCTGCTGGCCCAGGCCATATTCTATCTCTCAGAGTGCAGTCACAAAGTGTGTACCCCAAAATGCTCAACTATCTGTCACCCATGAGGAGGTTTTGACCCTACAAGGCAGTTTTGGTGAGTGCTTGGCCATTTCAGGAATGTATTTACTGTAGCAATAACCGCTTCTCTCCACCCACCTGTCCTGCCTTGCCATTGTGCAGAAAGGCCTAGAGTAAAGTGACTTCCCTATACAAAAATAATTCTAGAAATGCCTCATTTTGTCATTTTGTACCAGGATGCAAATAATCTCTTCTTGCTTTCCCAGGTCCTAGCGATGTGTTTGCTTGCAGAAGGTCAGCAGCTGTACCTGCACTGGAGTCACAAGGTGGGGAGAGGGTTTTCTGGTAACCCTAACCATGCTTTAAACCATCAGCCTGTGGTGTTTCCCTGCGTGCAAAACAGCTTAGATCATAGGAGAGAGGGAGGAGGTTAATCTTAGGAGGCTTTAAATATCCATACTAATGATATCTCCAAGTGAGCTAATCACCCCAAGCTCCCTGCGCGGTCAGATGAGGGAAATGAACCCTCTGAGGATGCAAATCATCCAGCTGGTCATAGACACTTAAATTGAGATGAGATGAATCACACCTAAAGTACCTTTTTTCCCCACTGGCTCTAAAAGGAGCCCGTGGTGACTCACTGAGGTGAGGATGTCTGCATTTAACATGTCTACATGTGGTTGCATGTAGACAAAGGCAAAGTTTCCATGAGGAGCACAGCGTAAGTCCCTGTAGCAGGACCCAACAGCTTTAAAAACAGTGGCCGCTTCCTCTGCAGAACAGAAACCTGGCTTTTCCAAGGCATTCTGGTGCCCCGTGTCTTTTGGTCTTGGGGTGGTTTTGGAAAAGCCACGTGGAGTTTGGAAGGCATAGAAACAACTCCTCAGAGAGCTGTTGCTGCAAAATGATGCTTTAGAAACCACCTTTCTTAAGAACTTCTTGAAAGCCAGGTGAGGCTTTTAAAAAAAGAGCCATGAAGCTTAGGGGAAAGCGTAATAAGATTGCAAATCTTGCAGTGGAGTGGAATAGTTGAATGTCAAAATACTCGATCCTCTGTTTCTTCATTTACACAGTGGAAACGATCAATTTTACTATCAAAAATGGGCTTCCAGAAGATCCAGAAAGCTGTAGAGCAATTTGTGGAAAACACCAACGCTGCATCCCTATGTGGAAGAGATTAGGGACTGATTATTAGGATGCTGATCTGTAGGATCTCCCTGAAGACTGGTTAGGGCCTTGGTCCAATTTCTACTCGTGTTTAGTTCTCAGCAGGCAAATAAGGTTCCAAGAAGAGCCTGCCATCATAACTGCTTGGTACCAACCTGGGCAAGAAGCCACAGCACGGAATGAGCTACCCCTTCGCTTTTTTTTAGTTAAAGATTAAATTCTTATTTCTGAACTACAGAAATGTTTGCAGTTGCTGAAGCCTCTTCCAAAGCAACTCAGCATAAGGAAGCTGTGCTGATGTCTCTTTTGGGTTTAACTTGGTGTTTCTGAGTTCAGCCAACTACAGAATTTAACGATAGTTGTTCATCTAGGCTCCATCTGCATCAACAGACAGAGAGAGGCATCCCTTATCATAAAGCAAGTGGAAATGGATCACCTCTGTAAATTCCTCTCTTTCTCCCGTGACTAGAGAGGGAGCCTTGAGGGCTGACTCAGGTTAGGTACTTAACTTGTAAAATCAGTTTTGCCATGCAGAAAATCCAATTTATAGCACTGTGGGTCTGGTTTTAGTCCCATTAGATCTCTTTGTCTATGAAGTGGCACAGCCAAGCTTGTGCATCCCGAATGTATTGAGTCCAAGCTGATTAAAGAAGCCTGTTAGGCAACTAGATTGCACACCCTATGCAGAAATGCCAAAGCTTATTAATGTCCTTTGTATCTCCCCAGATTGGGACTTTTCTTGTCCTGGGCTTCTCTATCACAGCCCTCTTCATATTACCTGTACTCTGGGGAGATCAGTGGAAAACAGTCCGCCTCTCGTTCCAGGTAAGAGGCTTGTTTGAAAGGAGGTTCTTTGAAAAAAACAACTGGTTTCTTGAAGTATTGTGTGGCAATCAGTGGAAAATATTCCATACGTGAAATGGTTTTCACATGGGTTTTCCTGGCAGTCTGTGCAGTTTTGTATAAACTTTTATTAAGACTTAACATTTCCCGTAGGGAGGAAGGAAGCCAAGACCTGAGGTTTGGTATCAAGCTATCTGTTTGATGTAACATGTCTCCTTTGGGGAAGTTGTATCTTTTTTTTCCCTTTTTTTTTGGCAAACTTGTTGTAAGTGCACTGTTAATTAGCAGGTGCTGAGGGCAAGTAAATCAGATCCCTTTGGCTGGTGGGGTTACTGGAGTGAGAATTCAATCCCTACTCAGCTCATGCCAGCTCAGCAGCTTTTAGCATTAGTCCAATTTCAGTCTCCTACAACCCAGAAGAGCTTCATCCCCTGAGGATGGGAATCAGGGCTAATGCACTGGCAAAGGTTAAGAGAAAGTGTCAGCTTCTCCTCCCTTTTGCAGACTCTAGGGGAGGAGGATGGGGAGAAGGAGACACAAAATCTTTTGGGTTTCCCACAGGTGTGGTTTATTTGGGGTGTTCATGCCCTTTGTGATGCTTCAGCTGGCCTCCTGCTGCTGTTCCCAAAGGACACCAGTCTTTAACAAATCCTGTGTCCTCTCCACTAGCCCTGCATAACTATCTCAAATATCCTGGACGTCTCAGGTGGCACCTTTGTTTATGCAACTGCATCCTGCTTCTGGTCAAAAGCAGTTGGGATCAGGTGTCCAGGGCAGACAGTCTCACACACAATGACATCTCTCAATGACTTCTGCTTTTCTTCAACCCTTACATCTTAAGAGAGTTGGCCAAGCGATAGGAAAGGCTGAGGAAATTCGAGTTTGTTGACATTAGATTGATGATTTAGTTGCAGTGGAGATGACTGTTACATGGATAAGATTGGATTGGAGTAGATTGGATTAAAACTGGTGCTCTCTGGAAGGTGTTCACAGGTTATGATGTAGTAGTAAATGTGATTGTTTGCCAAGCCATCCTGGACAAGGACAGACTCGTCCCTTTTGGCTGTTTGAGAGGAAAGGAGAGCTTTATACTGAAGTGAGGAGCACTCCTCAGAGCAGGGAACCAGCCTGGCACATCTCTCTCCCCTGACTCAAGATGAGTTTTGTGGATCCAGCCTGGGTGTGGGAGATAATGAACTGCTGGTGTCCACAGCAGGAGCCCATCTATGAGGGAGGCTGCAGCTGTGTTGGGGCTTGTTTCTGTCTGTATCCACACTTCATCCTTTGAATAAAATCCCTTTTTCTCCTTTCTGATTCAAAATAAAGTTAATAAGAATCATTTAAGGAATAAGAAGTCTTTGATGTACCAGTCCATACTAGAGTAAAGGTATCACTTCTTTCTTGCAAAAAAAATGTAGAGTTGGCTGTCCAGCAGTGATGTAAAGATCCAGTATGAAAACAGTAATTCCCCTTGTCCTTTTTGGCATCAGCCAGAGTAGAAATGGACTGGCTGCAGGAATTGCTAAATTGCTGAGTAACCGATGATGAATAAGTGGCTTTCCCCTTTATTTCAATGGGGGATTAAAATGATTGACGTTGGTGCTGGCAGGTTTCTAGGGGACTCTTGTAGTAATGCTCTACTTCTTGCATTTCCTTCCCTGCAGGTTGCAACCAAACAGATGAATTTGCAGCAGCAGCCCAAGAAAGAAGTGATTATCAATGAAATCCTGGTAATGAGGGAAAACAAAAACCCCAACATCGTCAACTACTTGGACAGGTACGTCGTGATTTGAAGGGTTCACCGAGGGGCTCTGGAAAACACTTCCTTGCCACTGTCTTAAGTGATCCATCTCAGCTCAATGTAGATCTAGGACGATCTTGCATTGCTTAATGGATGTCGCAAGGTTGGGGTGTGGGTCGCTTAGTGGTCTCCATCTATATCCTAGGAGAAACAAGTGTCTGAATTGGTATTAATGGAGTATTTAGGCTCTCTTTAGAGATGCTGACAGCAATGGCATTAGCAGCATGCTGTCAGGACCCCATTTTCCAAGGCGCTCTACCAAATTTCACCCGACAAGCCATTTCCTTCCTGATGCTACAGGAGAAATGGGAATCCCTTGAACTGTGTTATTTGTTTTCCTCTTCCTCTTCTTTCCTCCTCCCTGAGCAATACTAACGTTCTGCTTGCAGAGGAGTAACCCTTCAATGTTCAGATGGTAATCGTGTCCCTGTGGCTGTCCACGTAAGGGAGGAAAGGAGAGGTGGCACAGAGTGGAATAGTCCTGATAGACACTAGGATAGACACTGATGCATTGTGTCAAGCCTGGATCATTCACCTTATGCTCAAGCTAGTTGCAGTGGAGCTGCAGCAGGGTTTCCAGCCTGCTGCCCTCGTCAGAAACAAGCAGTCTTGATTAACTACAAGTTTGGCTTTTTGTAGGGAAAACTGTGCCTAGATGGGTGAGCTTCAGACTTTAATCTTGGCAGCTCATCTTCTGAAGATGGAACGGAGGGATGTGACCCAGAATCTCTTCTGGGAATCGGAGAGAGAGAATTTGGACACTCGCTTGCTCTGCATGGATATCAAAAGCCTATCAACTGTTGCCTTAACATCTTCCTCTGATGTCCTAGCTAAAAAAAGTACTTCTCATGCTGCAGCATCCACTGTGGTGCTGAATTTATATGGTGCTGTGTTCCATGTTATAAGTACGGATGTAAAGAGCTGCCTTACCGAAAGGACAAAGCCTGCTGGTGAAATTTTGAGGAAGGGGTGCGTTTGTGCAGGGAAAGTGGTGCTGGGCACTCTTAGAAACGGCAGAAATTACCTGTGCAAAATGAGCAAAGCAGAAAAGAACATTTAAGGATTGCATGTGGGCTGAAAGTGTGTATTTCTCCAGGCTGATCAGAGGCTTTGTTTTGGGAAAACTGTTTGAGATGCATGTTCTTCCTTTAGAGAGAACATCCCCGTGTACATGCACATGCCTTGTCTAGCCAATACATCCCAGCTGTAGGGTAGCTGCACGTCCTGCTGTCTTGTTTAAACTTCCAGCAACAAGAGCCGCTTCTTTCGTCCTCGACTTTCTCTCGCTAAGCTTTTTCAGGGGGATTAGCTTTTGTTCGAGTGCAGCAAATGGACAGAACAGCAACGAGGGTGAACGCTGGGGGTTCTTGTGCCTATTGTGGGGCTTTGCAAGCGCAGGATCTTGCTGCTGGGCAGCTGCATCCCTCCTGCCTGCCCTAATGTGCCTGCTGGTTTCCTGAGTGCTGAGTGAAGCTGGTGTTTGAGCGCTGCTTGCTGGCTTCCACCTACTGCTGTCACAGAAGGAAGGATGTGCTGGCCGCTGTGGGACCTGTTTCCTTTTTTGTGGTTCTTTTTTGACAGTGCAGACAGGTACTCCCCCCCTTCTGAGTACCTACTGGAAGCTGCAAGATGCTCACCAGTATAAACCAGCCCTCCCATCCCTCTGCCTCAGCTCCTGGCCTTATGCAAGGGTTTCCAGTGTCTCTTACCTGCCTTTACCTCTCTTACCTACTTCCTAGTAGTTACGAGGTCTTACTAGATGTTAAGAGGTCTGGCTGGCTCACAGGCCCCCAAACACCACCGTGCAAATGGGGCATTTAGGATTCAGGCAGTGCTCTGCTGCCCTGTGTGGCACAAAGGTGTGCTGGGAAGCTTAAGCCCTAACTCAGCTGTACTTTTATTGCTGAGTGTAGAAGCATGCGTATCTGAAGACAGTGACCCTGCACAGACAAGCAGCCACTTGTGCTGAATTACCTTCTGGTCCTGCCTGTGTTTTTCTCCCGTGTGAAAGAGGCCCTCAGAGACCTGTTTCTAAATGTAGGCACCTAAAGTTAGAGGATGCCCAGCGTGAGGCAGAGCAAAGTTCTGCCTCGGGGTTTCTTTTGGAAGAGGAACCCTCGTTAACCTAACAAACCCCACAAACCCTCATTTTAGGTGATAGCCACTGTTACGGAACTGCGCTTCCCAGTAACCCCAACTCCCAGCTTGTATGTGTCGACTTCTTGATGAATTCTCCTGCCAGCAGGCAGAAGCTTGCAATTTGATTCTCTGCCGCCTCTCTCGACTCATCCGTCTGCTCCTTTCCAAACGGGGCAGATAAGCTGTGAAGGTGGGGTTTATGGTTTTCAAGCTGATGGTTCCTTCCTTCGGGAATGTGTCATCCTGATGCATCTGTTGTGAAAGGTTGTGTTGATTTTTTTCTGGATGGGCCCAAGAAGGCAGAAGTGGTTGGTGATGATTTTTTTTTACATGAGTTAATGCTGGTGCCTTCAACCCAGGTCTTCTGCTTCTAGGCATGAGCACACGTGCTCCCAGCAGAGAACAATATCCCAAATGGATGTGAAAAGTCACCCTCATCTCAGCTTTTTCCTATTTATCTTCCTACAGGCTTCCTACAGATGAGATTTTTCAAATGCACGATGCTTAAAAAATGGTGTTCTTGAAAAAGACCTGAAAAGTTGTACGTGGGCAACCACCCAGGACTGTCCGTGTGCCTGGGCAAGGGTAGGCCGTTGCTTCGGGTAGGAGGATGCCAGTGGTGTCAGAACAGCCCACAGCCACCTTTTTCAGTGCAAGAGCCCTTGAAAAATCATGCTGTGCACCAGCTGTTTAGGGATGCATGCTTGGACCCCGTCCTTTCCTGGTATCTCTTTCCTCTCTCTCCCAGTGTTGGAAGGAATCGTGAGCTTGTCTCTTTCTTAGCCTGGGCCCTTCCCATGGCAGAAGAAATCAGCCTTGCTTTTGTGGGCAGGAAACTTTGAACCTGCTCTTCCATCACCTCAGCCCTGTTTTCTCCTCAGCTTTCTGCACTCACCCTTTGTCTGCTCTTTCAGGTTGTGGTCAGATCCTCCAACACACAGAAGTTGCCATGAGTACCTGGTGCCCCAGTACATTTCAATATTCTGTTCAAGCCTCATGTTTCCCTGCACTTCTAAGATAGCTTTAAAACCCAGTGCGTTCTGACTCAGGAAACGGTGACATGCTCATATTTGCTTGTTCTAAAAGCTGTTTTTGGCACTTCAGCTACCTTGTAGGAGAAGAGCTCTGGGTCGTCACGGAGTACTTGGCAGGAGGCTCCCTAACAGATGTTGTGACAGAGACCTGCATGGACGAAGGACAAATCGCAGCTGTGTGCCGAGAGGTAAAGCTGCACCCACAGCCTGGGCGAGCTGTGAGGAGGAAGGGGACAGGGCTTTCTCTGATGTATTCTGCTGGAGGAGCTGTCTACAGCTTCTCTACTGCTGCAGTCATCTTCTCAGAGGATGATTTCACTGGGGAGGTGGTGGCATGCTCCTGTTAGCTTTCACCCTAGAGTGAGGACTGCAAAATGGGGCTGGAATCCTTGCGGTTACGCCTGTTTTCTTCAGGGCTAACCTGTCCTCCTGCTGGTCCCAGTGGGGATGTCTCTGTAGCCCTGCACATACTGGATATAGAAAAGGCTCTAAAAAGCTAAGCCCGTGCTACTCAAAATGCACATTGTTAGAGTCCATAGCTGGCTAAATGTACTTAATGCACAGTAAGAACCTCGTCCTTTCTTTTTTCAGTGTCTCCAGGCTCTGGAATTCCTCCACTCGAACCAAGTTATTCACAGAGACATCAAGAGTGACAACATCCTGCTGGGCATGGACGGCTCCGTCAAACTAAGTATGAGGGGAAGAGCGCTGGTGGTGACTTTAGTTATCAACCCAGGCTTCTTCCCTGCTACGGGACAGGCCTGGTGGGGAGATGGGTGCTTGAGATGCTTGGTGCTGTGGTGGTGGAGGGTGTGTAGAAATGCTGCAGTAGGTATTTTTGTGGCATCTGTTTCAATGGAGATTGGCAAGCATAAATCCCTGTGAACTGCTAACAGACGTGCAATGAGATTTGGTGTTCATTTAGCCTTGGGCCATCTGTTTGTGTTGTGTGAAGTAACAGGATTTTAATGCACCTCCGGTCTAGAAAGCTGGGTTTTTAGGTGGAGGGTGACAAGCCTTTCTCCGTTTGTGATCCGTCGAGTCTTGAAAATACTGCAGGTACTTGGGTGATGGAGGTGGGTGGAGGGGAAGTTGCAATCTGTTCAGCTAGAAAGCATTTAATCTTACAAACCCAGTGTGTAGTAGTGTGTAAGCGATTAGAGGTGTCTAATTTCTTATATTAGGAGTGAGTTTCTATAGCTGAGTAATTGGTAACGACAGACACGGAGAAGGCTGAGGTACTCAGCAACTTCTTTGCCTCCGTCTGCGCTGGTAGATGGGCTTCCCAAGTCTTTCATTTCCCTGAACCCGTAGGTGGAGGCTGGGGGAGCAAAGTCCCACCGACTGTAAGTGCAGAGCAGGTTCGAGACCACCTGCTGAATGTAAACAGGTCCAGGTCTATGGGACCTGATGACATGAATCCCAGGGTCCTGAGGGAACTGGCTGATGGGGTTGCCAAGCCTCTCTCCATCACAGTTGAAAAGTCCTGGCAGTCGGGCGATGTCACTGGTGAGTGGAAAAATGGAAACGTCATGCCCCTACTCTTCAACAATCAAAACAAAGAACTGAACAAAGCGCGCTACTCTTCACCAATTAAAACAATTAGGAGACTTTTCTTCTCAGCAAGAGCGGTCAGGCACTGGGACGCGTTGCCCAGGGAGGTGGTGGAGTCCCTGTCCCTGGGGGTGTTCAAGGCAAGGTTGGACGTGGTGCTTGGGGACGTGGTTCCGTGGGTGACATTGTTCGTAGGGGGATGGTTGGACCAGGTGATCTTGGAGGGCTTTTCCAACCTTAATTTTTCTGTGATTCTATGATTCTGTGATCTTTTGGAAAGTCAAATGCAAATAAGACAGGGCCAAGCAATTTCCACAGGAAGGCTCTCCAGCTTTCTGTCTTCTCAAAGAAAATAATAAGTACCAAATAGGGAACTTAAATTTATTCTGAACACAGTATTTGCTCTAGAAAGCAAATCGTGTTTGAGAGATGGTACATCTTCTGGGGAAATATTATCTCTGGGACTGAAAATACGACCAGATAATACTGGTGGGTGTGGGTGGAGGGGGGACAGACTGGGCATTGCTTTCTGTTTTCACAGACCCAGGAACAGGCTTGAGAGCATGTGTTACACAGTGTATTACAGCTGCAAAATGCTGCAGTGCCACGTTTCACAGCATCCATGTACAGCTCTTTACTGATCACCAGCCTTCACATCGACAAGTGAGCAGCTCTGTGATGTTGATGGCCTCAGCGAGTCAGATTTAGAAGCTTACTCCTGAACACCTTGTTAACCACAAAAGCAGGCCTCCTTTGCAGCAGCAATGTAGCAGGCAGTGCAACAGGCTAGCTTGTACCACAGCTGTGGCATCAGTACGTGTTGTTTTTGGAGAAACCTGCTGATTTCTAACTTTTTCTTCCCTCCTGCTTTGCTTTTCCAGCTGACTTTGGCTTCCGCGCCGAGATCGCTCCCGAACAGAGCAAGCGCAGCACCGTGGTGGGGACCCCGTACTGGATGGCGCCTGAAGTGGTGACACGAAAAGCCTCCGGGCCCAAAGTGGACATCTGGTCACTGGGGATAATGGCCATCGAGATGATCGAAGGAGAACCCCCCTACCTCAATGAAAACCCCCTGAGAGTAAGCGAGTGCCTTTTTTTGCCCTCAGGCCTTCGCTGAGCCTGCTGGTTAACCTAGGCTCTGGAGGAGGCAGGTGAACCTCCGCTGTGGTTTCATCACATGCAGCTACACGTCTCCTTGGATGCTGTAGTGAGAAGATTGTGGTCATTTAAGTTAGAAGCCATGGCTGGTTCTGGGTGGCAGAGGGCACAGGCTCTTCCTGTTGCAGACCTTCAGGTAGGGTCTGAGTTAATCCTGTGGTGCATCCATAATTCCCCCCCTTCTGGAGAGGCTGACAGGGGCACCTTCTGGCCCCAGAGTGCCTGGCTTCTTAAATCCTTGTGAGTGGGGAAGAGAGCTGTCCTTGAATTCGAAGAATACCACATTACTCTTTTACAAACAGGGCTTTTTCTTGCTGGTGCATTGTTCTTCTTGGCATGCTCCCAGTAAAGCTCCAGGTTTAACAAGCCTTTAGTCAGGCTTTGCCCCTGCTGGTGTCTCTCCCTTCGTATTCTTTAATGAAAGGGGAAATTCTGTCAGTTTGTAAGAATGCGGCTGTTCTTGGTGTAAGCCAGTTTTATGGCTTTTTTTCCTAAGCTAAACAGGACGAAGGGATCTAGAACAGTTCTGTTTAACTTGTTTCCGCCTCTTTGACTGGAGGTGATTTTGGGAGAGAAGTGCAGCAGTGAAGAAATGCGAAAGGAAAATGTTGGTGTGGAGTTAAATGAGGATGGCTAAGCAACGGGGTGCTTTGCTCTCATTTAACTTAACTTGTTGCAGTTCCCAGGCTATCAGACCTCTACCTTGAGATGTGATGAGCGATGAGCTCAAAAGGCCTCTGCCAGCTGTCTGTTTCCTTTTAAAAGGCATCTAGCGATTTTCTTTTAAGAATAAAATTTTGCAGTGGATGAATTCTGAATTTCCTGATTCTTAGAAAATTCTTCATTCGCAAGCAGCAGCAAAACGACTCCACTCGTTTCTGTAGGGTGTTAAGTGCTGCTTGAGAACCTACTGGCCATCTTTTGTAAGGGACCAACTGCATCTTTAGAGTATTGACTTTTGAGGCCTTGTGCAGTTGGGCAAAGTATCGAGAGAACAAAGCCTCCTGATTATTCAGGGGTACCTTCCCATGAGGATATAGTTATTGCAGGAGTCGAGCACTGGCAGAGCTGTGCCAGCCAACTTCCCTATGTAAACACAGTCTGGACTGCTGGTTTTGTCCTCTTAATCCCTTGAGAGGGCTGCAGGATCCAAACCCAGATTACGAGGGTAAAGCAAGAAAGGATTGGATCCCATCCACATAAAAATAAGGCCGGCAGCTCTTCTCTTTGCTGAAACTTAAGCATTTCTTCGTCACCCTGATAAGGGTTTTTGTTTTGGTTTTGTTTTTCCCCATTGAACTGTGGGGAGGGAGAGGAAAAATGGGTGCCTCTGTGAACCGCAGCTGGAGTCTGACCTTCGTAACCTCCTGTTTGTTTGGTGCTTGCTTTGCTTTAGGCCCTGTATCTCATTGCTACTAACGGGACTCCGGAACTGCAGAATCCAGAAAAGCTTTCACCCATATTCCGAGACTTCTTAAATCGCTGTCTTGAAATGGACGTGGAAAAAAGAGGTTCTGCAAAAGAGCTGCTCCAGGTAAGTGCTGGGGAACAGGACGGAATTCAGCATTCTAGACTGAGAATAGGCACGCGGAGAAATGTCATTTGGGGTCTTAAATACTGCGTCATCTGAAGTCACAAGCACAGCAGAGATGATTTACCATGAAGAAACGAACAAAAAAACCCAAAACGAACCAACCAAAAAACCCCAAATCCATACCGAAGCGTTTACAGAGTACTTTCCTTTTTGTGCTGTACTTGCTACTGGCAGCAGCTGTGCAGCGTGTTCTGTAACCAACCTCAAATAATTGCCGTGCCCCGAGCCTGCCAACTGCTGAGCCCCTTAATTCCCGTGGCTTCTGCACGCAGCTCACCCTAACATCTGGCTGTGGTGTTGCGGTCTGGCCATGCTTGTTCCCATTTGGATAACAGGAGGGCTTCCAGCTATCGAATGCTCTGGTTGTCTCCCTTCTGGGGGAGAGTTCCCAAAGCTTTTTGGAAGGGGCACGTCTTGCACTAACTGCAGCAGTTTGGCGTGAACACATTTTGCCAGATACAGCTCTTCCTGCAGAGGTGATGGAACCAAGCTTGTGAGAAATCCTCAGTTATTTCACTGAAAACCTGGTGTCTTTGTCTGGACTCCTGGTGAAAGTGAAGGACGAAGCTGCCAGGCTTTTTACCGACACAGATGAGGAGTGTTCATGTGTTTCCTTTTGTCAGACCTCCCACGGGGGTGGAAAATGTGCTTCAGCTCTTTGTAAAATAAATCTGTGATGATGGGGCCCTCAGAGGTCGACTGTGAGACAGTTGTCTCTTTTTTGGTGTTCCTTTCTTTCCTTTAGTTTGTTTACTGGGTTCAGCTTTGGGAGTGCTGCTGCCGTTCTGAGACTCTAAAGAAGCATTAATCAGCGGCAGAAAGAATGGCAGTAGATGAAAGCTGACTTTTTCTCCTGGACTTGCCAACTCCAGAGTATCAGAGAGCAGCAGTGCTGTGTCCCTTGGGGCAGGAGAACATTGGGACTGCAGCATTTCTGCCTGCCTTTACCTTTTGGCCTCGGATTTTTCCACCTCTGAAGTGTGTTCAGATTGGGTGGTTGATCCCTTCTGGTGCTCAGAAATCCTGGGGGACTTAGGGTGATTTCCCTTTGGTGAACTTGACCCATTTCTCCATCAACACAAGCAAAGCTGTGCCAGTATTGGTTATGTGGAAGCTGAGTTTTGTTATTTGACAGCAGGGAAGTATGGAGATCTGAGTCTTGTAGTGGTGATGTGTTGTCAAAGTAGAGTTATTCCTCTAACCCTGAACTGTAAAGCTCATGAGAAGAAGGGAAACATTATCACTAAAGCTGCCTTGATTCTCTCTGCCTTGCTGGAGGGTTTGTCTCCAGTTGGAGACTGCAGATGTGGTCACAAAACACTCCTTAAATTTATGCCCAAAGAGGTTTATGTTCCTGACGTCTTCACTTTTCCAAATCGCATTAAATTTTCCCCACTTTCCGTCTCATTCCTGCTCCAGCTTTCATTTTGAGATGCCAGGTGCTGAGGTTGAGCTTGTGGCTTTGACTCACCTCTGTGACCAAGGCAACTGGCTTTTATCATCAGTTCCTGCTGCTCCTACCCGTTCATTGACGTCTCATCATATAGCCAGCCTGTAAATTGCCCGTGGCAGGGAACCTCTCTTAGCCTTGCTCACGCAGTGCCCAACACAACAGGTTTCCGAGGTCCTTTGTCCCTGCTGAAGTACAAATAAATAGTGATTTTATTTCAGTGCTAGCAATAAAATAACAAAGTGAGAAATAGGACAGCTGCTTGGCCATGCTACAAGCAATCAATAGCATTATAAAAGCTGTGGAATAACTTCTCTCTAAGTAGGACAAATAACAATATTTAATTACAAGGATTTTGAGGTGTGCTGGTGGCTGTAGAGCTTAATCTCTGTTATTTAGCTAGGTCTACCTAGCTTTCCTGGTGTTAATGGATCAGTGTGGGTAGTTTGGAGGTTGCAACGTTACTTTGGGCAACTCTGAGCTTTGGCAAAGATGCATGTGCGGTCGGGATCCGTTTGCTCCTCATCTTCATGAAGCTGTTAAGTAACCCACCTAAAGTCACTGGGTATTTCTAAGGGCACTTGCCCTGCTTGCTTGCATCGCTATGTCCATCATGTCTAATTTGGCAAGACTCCTGCATGCACTGATGTTAAGTTCTGGGAGGCACAAGGCTGTTCATGCTCCTGCTATCTCAAAATGTGCAGTGGCTTTCCACAGGGGCAAAAGAAGCAGGGCATGGCTACAGCAAGTCAGGGACCTCCCACCTTGGGGTGCATCAGGCTACTGCTATCCTACCAAAAACATTCATCTCCAGAGGTTCAGCACTCTTGAGCAACCACAGCCAGCTGGCACTTCCCTGAGCACTTCTCCCTCCTACCCAAGTGATGTTCAGGGGGCGTAACACAGCAGAAATACCTTCTGCATTGAGCCACTGGTGGTTCCTGTGATGTGTGACTTCCCTACAAGACTGTTGGTATCACGCATCATAGCTAGACTTAGGTTAAACCATGGTCTGTTCTTCACCAGGTCTTAGGAGCACGTAGAGACCCTTTTTGAACCATGGTGGGCTGTGACCATGTTGGCTCCGTGTGAAAACTTGCGTTTGCCTTGTTTCCTAAGAGGCTGGCTGTGCTGCCTGCCTGTTATTTCTCAACAGTTTTTGGCTGAATCAGCGAATTTCAATCACCTGGGACAGACATCCTGACCTGCAGGGACATGGGATGGGGATGTGGAGGAGGGAGGATTCCACGTGTTGCAGGAAGGACCAGAGATCTTCACCCAGGCAATGCTTCCTTGTGATGTTTTACATCAGCAGCCCAACATGTCAGAAAGCTGAGCACGCTGATGCCCTTGCTGGAGCAGAGTTTTTACAGCAAGCAGTGCTTGGCGTGGTTTTGTTTGTGAGCATCGTAGTCTCTTCCTCCACCCAACTGAGGCCTGGAGGCCTCCTTCCACGTCCTTATTGTGAACTACTGAAGCAAACACTCTTCTGCCCAGCAGCCACCAGTGGCTGAACAAAGTGCTGCACGACAAAGCACTTGCTGTCTGTGCAAAGGCTCTCTCCGCCTGCATGCATCAGGGTTATTTTCTTCAGACAATCAGTTTCAATGAATTTAATTGTTATCACTCCCAAGGCAATCTTCTCATCCCCATTAGAGCTAAAAGGTTAAGCTGCGGGGTCTTGTTGTAGGACAGTTCAGGCTCAGGGGAGAAGAAAAATACTTTCTTGTTCAGTCTTTCAAACACAGAAGATGATATTTGCCTCTCTGCAGTTAAACACATTCATTCCAAGGGGTTTTGGGGAGGTAACTCGTGACTGTATAATGTAAAGGGGTTCAGATGTGCTGGGGCCTCTGCATTCATACACTAAGAAGACGACTCAAAATTGTACGTTGGTAGTGAAGTCCAAAGAGTGACCTCAAGCCTTCATCCCTGAGGGACTGGGGTATCATGGAAGCTCTGAAAGCCTGCATTTTTTTTTGCCAGAAAGTGAATGTAGAAACCTGGCTTGTGCTGTCAAGCCCCCATTGCAGTGAATCCCAGGGTATGTGTAGGAGCAGTTTGGAGGAGCCAGACCTGCTGGTGGTGGTTGTCCTTTGGCCTGAAGAAGTCTTGCTGTAGGTGGAACTGTGTGAGACACTGCTAAACACAGCTGCTCTCCATGGAAGAGCAGATCAGACAGGTCCTGAGGCAGCTTTTGAGGAGCCAGAGCACACAGAGGACAGATCTTGTCCACATCACATCATCTCACCGGTCCATCAAGACGTGTTCTCCTCCACTGACCAGTGGAGCAACTGCGAGAGTTCCTCCTTCACCATCCGGGGATGAAAATTGGTGATTATACTTCTTGTAAGCTGGTAATGAGCTGTTACCTCTATCCATAAAAACGAGCTTTTCCTCCAATGGCATCCCCAAATATGCTGCATCTTTTGTAAGAAAGTTACACAGGAGTAGCAGGGGAGAGTCTAGTTGAGCACGGCCTCTGAAGTAGGTGTTTGGATGCACCTTAGGCAAGGACCAAGTCTTCGTAACATTGCTTGCCGAAAAGGGGAGGTTTTGAAAGTGTCTTTTCCCTTCATTTTTCTAAAATGGCTTATTTAAATGTGCCTGGTTTAAGATCTTCAGCAGTAATTCAGTTCTCTGTGAACTGCTCCCGCGGTTACTCATCATGTCCTAGGTGTAGGATTCAATTAAAGGAGGCTGACATGTCAAGTAGCCCTTAAAGGCTGATCTGTATTCTCTGCTGAGCTTATCTTGCCTCAAATCAGCATCATCCTGGAAGGAGAGGGTATTTGTAGCTGGGTCAGAAACACCTTACATTCCTTTATAGTTGGGTTTCAGGAGAACAGCTCCCCTTCCCAGCACATTATTGCCCTAAATCTCTTTGTCCTGCTTTCACACAGTCCCACTGTGTTACAGTCTGCAAGGACCTGGATTATAAATTATCATCTCAGTGGAGCACTGATGACTGCTAACAGATGTTTTTTCTCTAAACCCTCACAGGTTTGCACAGCAGCAAGGCATCTGGGCTGGTGAAACTCATCACAAGGCACCTGGGCTGGTGAAACTTGTCACCAGGTTCATCAGTTGTCTGTGACAACCTGAAGCTAGTCTCCAGAAGAGCCACGGACTGGTTTTCCTCATCCTTTACTTGGTGTTCAGGGCATCTCAGGTTGTCCCCTGCCCTGGCTGGGGTTTTTGCTGTCCTTAAGGGACCCTGATCCCCAAGGGCTCCAACCTGCCAGCAGGGAAAGGAACACACCAGCCATAGGGCCACAGCTGGGGATTAAAAATTAACCTAATACAAACCAGAGGTTTTGAATCTCCAAGGCAGTTTTCCATGTTCTGAGACGTGCATTTCTTGCATTTCTTGCAATTACTGTCACTGTGTGCCTTCCTTTGCTCTCTGCTCTGTTTGTTTGTTTGTTTGTTTGGTGTTTTTGTTTTTTTTTGAGACTTTTATTCCCTGAGCTGTCCCCCATGGATGATGTGCCTTTAGTGACAACAAATACATAGAAAAAAAGTAAGGTTGCTGCTCTATTTTTCATGTCATGGCTGCTGGCCCAGGCCATATTCTATCTCTCAGAGTGCAGTCACAAAGTGTGTACCCCAAAATGCTCAACTATCTGTCACCCATGAGGAGGTTTTGACCCTACAAGGCAGTTTTGGTGAGTGCTTGGCCATTTCAGGAATGTATTTACTGTAGCAATAACCGCTTCTCTCCACCCACCTGTCCTGCCTTGCCATTGTGCAGAAAGGCCTAGAGTAAAGTGACTTCCCTATACAAAAATAATTCTAGAAATGCCTCATTTTGTCATTTTGTACCAGGATGCAAATAATCTCTTCTTGCTTTCCCAGGTCCTAGCGATGTGTTTGCTTGCAGAAGGTCAGCAGCTGTACCTGCACTGGAGTCACAAGGTGGGGAGAGGGTTTTCTGGTAACCCTAACCATGCTTTAAACCATCAGCCTGTGGTGTTTCCCTGCGTGCAAAACAGCTTAGATCATAGGAGAGAGGGAGGAGGTTAATCTTAGGAGGCTTTAAATATCCATACTAATGATATCTCCAAGTGAGCTAATCACCCCAAGCTCCCTGCGCGGTCAGATGAGGGAAATGAACCCTCTGAGGATGCAAATCATCCAGCTGGTCATAGACACTTAAATTGAGATGAGGTGAATCACACCTAAAGTACCTTTTTTCCCCACTGGCTCTAAAAGGAGCCCGTGGTGACTCACTGAGGTGAGGATGTCTGCATTTAACATGTCTACATGTGGTTGCATGTAGACAAAGGCAAAGTTTCCATGAGGAGCACAGCGTAAGTCCCTGTAGCAGGACCCAACAGCTTTAAAAACAGTGGCCGCTTCCTCTGCAGAACAGAAACCTGGCTTTTCCAAGGCATTCTGGTGCCCCGTGTCTTTTGGTCTTGGGGTGGTTTTGGAAAAGCCACGTGGAGTTTGGAAGGCATAGAAACAACTCCTCAGAGAGCTGTTGCTGCAAAATGATGCTTTAGAAACCACCTTTCTTAAGAACTTCTTGAAAGCCAGGTGAGGCTTTTAAAAAAAGAGCCATGAAGCTTAGGGGAAAGCGTAATAAGATTGCAAATCTTGCAGTGGAGTGGAATAGTTGAATGTCAAAATACTCGATCCTCTGTTTCTTCATTTACACAGTGGAAACGATCAATTTTACTATCAAAAATGGGCTTCCAGAAGATCCAGAAAGCTGTAGAGCAATTTGTGGAAAACACCAACGCTGCATCCCTATGTGGAAGAGATTAGGGACTGATTATTAGGATGCTGATCTGTAGGATCTCCCTGAAGACTGGTTAGGGCCTTGGTCCAATTTCTACTCGTGTTTAGTTCTCAGCAGACAAATAAGGTTCCAAGAAGAGCCTGCCATCATAACTGCTTGGTACCAACCTGGGCAAGAAGCCACAGCACAGAATGAGCTACCCCTTTGCTTTTTTTTAGTTAAAGATTAAATTCTTATTTCTGAACTACAGAAATGTTTGCAGTTGCTGAAGCCTCTTCCAAAGCAACTCAGCATAAGGAAGCTGTGCTGATGTCTCTTTTGGGTTTAACTTGGTGTTTCTGAGTTCAGCCAACTACAGAATTTAACGATAGTTGTTCATCTAGGCTCCATCTGCATCAACAGACAGAGAGAGGCATCCCTTATCATAAAGCAAGTGGAAATGGATCACCTCTGTAAATTCCTCTCTTTCTCCCGTGACTAGAGAGGGAGCCTTGAGGGCTGACTCAGGTTAGGTACTTAACTTGTAAAATCAGTTTTGCCATGCAGAAAATCCAATTTATAGCACTGTGGGTCTGGTTTTAGTCCCATTAGATCTCTTTGTCTATGAAGTGGCACAGCCAAGCTTGTGCATCCCGAATGTATTGAGTCCAAGCTGATTAAAGAAGCCTGTTAGGCAACTAGATTGCACACCCTATGCAGAAATGCCAAAGCTTATTAATGTCCTTTGTATCTCCCCAGATTGGGACTTTTCTTGTCCTGGGCTTCTCTATCACAGCCCTCTTCATATTACCTGTACTCTGGGGAGATCAGTGGAAAACAGTCCGCCTCTCGTTCCAGGTAAGAGGCTTGTTTGAAAGGAGGTTCTTTGAAAAAAACAACTGGTTTCTTGAAGTATTGTGTGGCAATCAGTGGAAAATATTCCATACGTGAAATGGTTTTCACATGGGTTTTCCTGGCAGTCTGTGCAGTTTTGTATAAACTTTTATTAAGACTTAACATTTCCCGTAGGGAGGAAGGAAGCCAAGACCTGAGGTTTGGTATCAAGCTATCTGTTTGATGTAACATGTCTCCTTTGGGGAAGTTGTATCTTTTTTTTCCCTTTTTTTTTGGCAAACTTGTTGTAAGTGCACTGTTAATTAGCAGGTGCTGAGGGCAAGTAAATCAGATCCCTTTGGCTGGTGGGGTTACTGGAGTGAGAATTCAATCCCTACTCAGCTCATGCCAGCTCAGCAGCTTTTAGCATTAGTCCAATTTCAGTCTCCTACAACCCAGAAGAGCTTCATCCCCTGAGGATGGGAATCAGGGCTAATGCACTGGCAAAGGTTAAGAGAAAGTGTCAGCTTCTCCTCCCTTTTGCAGACTCTAGGGGAGGAGGATGGGGAGAAGGAGACACAAAATCTTTTGGGTTTCCCACAGGTGTGGTTTATTTGGGGTGTTCATGCCCTTTGTGATGCTTCAGCTGGCCTCCTGCTGCTGTTCCCAAAGGACACCAGTCTTTAACAAATCCTGTGTCCTCTCCACTAGCCCTGCATAACTATCTCAAATATCCTGGACGTCTCAGGTGGCACCTTTGTTTATGCAACTGCATCCTGCTTCTGGTCAAAAGCAGTTGGGATCAGGTGTCCAGGGCAGACAGTCTCACACACAATGACATCTCTCAATGACTTCTGCTTTTCTTCAACCCTTACATCTTAAGAGAGTTGGCCAAGCGATAGGAAAGGCTGAGGAAATTCGAGTTTGTTGACATTAGATTGATGATTTAGTTGCAGTGGAGATGACTGTTACATGGATAAGATTGGATTGGAGTAGATTGGATTAAAACTGGTGCTCTCTGGAAGGTGTTCACAGGTTATGATGTAGTAGTAAATGTGATTGTTTGCCAAGCCATCCTGGACAAGGACAGACTCGTCCCTTTTGGCTGTTTGAGAGGAAAGGAGAGCTTTATACTGAAGTGAGGAGCACTCCTCAGAGCAGGGAACCAGCCTGGCACATCTCTCTCCCCTGACTCAAGATGAGTTTTGTGGATCCAGCCTGGGTGTGGGAGATAATGAACTGCTGGTGTCCACAGCAGGAGCCCATCTATGAGGGAGGCTGCAGCTGTGTTGGGGCTTGTTTCTGTCTGTATCCACACTTCATCCTTTGAATAAAATCCCTTTTTCTCCTTTCTGATTCAAAATAAAGTTAATAAGAATCATTTAAGGAATAAGAAGTCTTTGATGTACCAGTCCATACTAGAGTAAAGGTATCACTTCTTTCTTGCAAAAAAAATGTAGAGTTGGCTGTCCAGCAGTGATGTAAAGATCCAGTATGAAAACAGTAATTCCCCTTGTCCTTTTTGGCATCAGCCAGAGTAGAAATGGACTGGCTGCAGGAATTGCTAAATTGCTGAGTAACCGATGATGAATAAGTGGCTTTCCCCTTTATTTCAATGGGGGATTAAAATGATTGACGTTGGTGCTGGCAGGTTTCTAGGGGACTCTTGTAGTAATGCTCTACTTCTTGCATTTCCTTCCCTGCAGGTTGCAACCAAACAGATGAATTTGCAGCAGCAGCCCAAGAAAGAAGTGATTATCAATGAAATCCTGGTAATGAGGGAAAACAAAAACCCCAACATCGTCAACTACTTGGACAGGTACGTCGTGATTTGAAGGGTTCACCGAGGGGCTCTGGAAAACACTTCCTTGCCACTGTCTTAAGTGATCCATCTCAGCTCAATGTAGATCTAGGACGATCTTGCATTGCTTAATGGATGTCGCAAGGTTGGGGTGTGGGTCGCTTAGTGGTCTCCATCTATATCCTAGGAGAAACAAGTGTCTGAATTGGTATTAATGGAGTATTTAGGCTCTCTTTAGAGATGCTGACAGCAATGGCATTAGCAGCATGCTGTCAGGACCCCATTTTCCAAGGCGCTCTACCAAATTTCACCCGACAAGCCATTTCCTTCCTGATGCTACAGGAGAAATGGGAATCCCTTGAACTGTGTTATTTGTTTTCCTCTTCCTCTTCTTTCCTCCTCCCTGAGCAATACTAACGTTCTGCTTGCAGAGGAGTAACCCTTCAATGTTCAGATGGTAATCGTGTCCCTGTGGCTGTCCACGTAAGGGAGGAAAGGAGAGGTGGCACAGAGTGGAATAGTCCTGATAGGCACTAGGATAGACACTGATGCATTGTGTCAAGCCTGGATCATTCACCTTATGCTCAAGCTAGTTGCAGTGGAGCTGCAGCAGGGTTTCCAGCCTGCTGCCCTCGTCAGAAACAAGCAGTCTTGATTAACTACAAGTTTGGCTTTTTGTAGGGAAAACTGTGCCTAGATGGGTGAGCTTCAGACTTTAATCTTGGCAGCTCATCTTCTGAAGATGGAACGGAGGGATGTGACCCAGAATCTCTTCTGGGAATCGGAGAGAGAGAATTTGGACACTCGCTTGCTCTGCATGGATATCAAAAGCCTATCAACTGTTGCCTTAACATCTTCCTCTGATGTCCTAGCTAAAAAAAGTACTTCTCATGCTGCAGCATCCACTGTGGTGCTGAATTTATATGGTGCTGTGTTCCATGTTATAAGTACGGATGTAAAGAGCTGCCTTACCGAAAGGACAAAGCCTGCTGGTGAAATTTTGAGGAAGGGGTGCGTTTGTGCAGGGAAAGTGGTGCTGGGCACTCTTAGAAACGGCAGAAATTACCTGTGCAAAATGAGCAAAGCAGAAAAGAACATTTAAGGATTGCATGTGGGCTGAAAGTGTGTATTTCTCCAGGCTGATCAGAGGCTTTGTTTTGGGAAAACTGTTTGAGATGCATGTTCTTCCTTTAGAGAGAACATCCCCGTGTACATGCACATGCCTTGTCTAGCCAATACATCCCAGCTGTAGGGTAGCTGCACGTCCTGCTGTCTTGTTTAAACTTCCAGCAACAAGAGCCGCTTCTTTTGTCCTCGACTTTCTCTCGCTAAGCTTTTTCAGGGGGATTAGCTTTTGTTCGAGTGCAGCAAATGGACAGAACAGCAACGAGGGTGAACGCTGGGGGTTCTTGTGCCTATTGTGGGGCTTTGCAAGCGCAGGATCTTGCTGCTGGGCAGCTGCATCCCTCCTGCCTGCCCTAATGTGCCTGCTGGTTTCCTGAGTGCTGAGTGAAGCTGGTGTTTGAGCGCTGCTTGCTGGCTTCCACCTACTGCTGTCACAGAAGGAAGGATGTGCTGGCCGCTGTGGGACCTGTTTCCTTTTTTGTGGTTCTTTTTTGACAGTGCAGACAGGTACTCCCCCCCTTCTGAGTACCTACTGGAAGCTGCAAGATGCTCACCAGTATAAACCAGCCCTCCCATCCCTCTGCCTCAGCTCCTGGCCTTATGCAAGGGTTTCCAGTGTCTCTTACCTGCCTTTACCTCTCTTACCTACTTCCTAGTAGTTACGAGGTCTTACTAGATGTTAAGAGGTCTGGCTGGCTCACAGGCCCCCAAACACCACCGTGCAAATGGGGCATTTAGGATTCAGGCAGTGCTCTGCTGCCCTGTGTGGCACAAAGGTGTGCTGGGAAGCTTAAGCCCTAACTCAGCTGTACTTTTATTGCTGAGTGTAGAAGCATGCGTATCTGAAGACAGTGACCCTGCACAGACAAGCAGCCACTTGTGCTGAATTACCTTCTGGTCCTGCCTGTGTTTTTCTCCCGTGTGAAAGAGGCCCTCAGAGACCTGTTTCTAAATGTAGGCACCTAAAGTTAGAGGATGCCCAGCGTGAGGCAGAGCAAAGTTCTGCCTCGGGGTTTCTTTTGGAAGAGGAACCCTCGTTAACCTAACAAACCCCACAAATCCTCATTTTAGGTGATAGCCACTGTTACGG
Source organism: Anser cygnoides (assembly GCF_040182565.1). NCBI lineage: Eukaryota > Metazoa > Chordata > Aves > Anseriformes > Anatidae > Anser > Anser cygnoides. Next base: position 799,455 of record NC_089903.1, on the reverse strand, counting down.
AACTGCGCTTCCCAGTAACCCCAACTCCCAGCTTGTATGTGTCGACTTCTTGATGAATTCTCCTGCCAGCAGGCAGAAGCTTGCAATTTGATTCTCTGCCGTCTCTCTCGACTCATCCGTCTGCTCCTTTCCAAACGGGGCAGATAAGCTGTGAAGGTGGGGTTTATGGTTTTCAAGCTGATGGTTCCTTCCTTCGGGAATGTGTCATCCTGATGCATCTGTTTTGAAAGGTTGTGTTGATTTTTTTCTGGATGGGCCCAAGAAGGCAGAAGTGGTTGGTGATGATTTTTTTTTACATGAGTTAATGCTGGTGCCTTCAACCCAGGTCTTCTGCTTCTAGGCATGAGCACACGTGCTCCCAGCAGAGAACAATATCCCAAATGGATGTGAAAAGTCACCCTCATCTCAGCTTTTTCCTATTTATCTTGCTACAGGCTTCCTACAGATGAGATTTTTCAAATGCACGATGCTTAAAAAATGGTGTTCTTGAAAAAGACCTGAAAAGTTGTACGTGGGCAACTACCCAGGACTGGGTGCAACCACCCAGCACCCTTCGGGCTGCTGCGCTGGGCTGACAGGAGGAGTCCCCAGGGGCCACCATGCGCCTTTAACACTTGTGAAAATAAACTGAGGGGTGAAAATGGTAGTGTGTAAGCGATTAGAGGTGTCTAATTTCTTATATTAGGAGTGAGTTTCTATAGCTGAGTAATTGGTAACGACAGACACGGAGAAGGCTGAGGTACTCAGCAACTTCTTTGCCTCCGTCTGCGCTGGTAGATGGGCTTCCCAAGTCTTTCATTTCCCTGAACCCGTAGGTGGAGGCTGGGGGAGCAAAGTCCCACCGACTGTAAGTGCAGAGCAGGTTCAAGACCACCTGCTGAATGTAAACAGGTCCAGGTCTATGGGACCTGATGACATGAATCCCAGGGTCCTGAGGGAACTGGCTGATGGGGTTGCCAAGCCTCTCTCCATCACAGTTGAAAAGTCCTGGCAGTCGGGCGATGTCACTGGTGAGTGGAAAAATGGAAACGTCATGCCCCTACTCTTCAACAATCAAAACAAAGAACTGAACAAAGAGCGCTACTCTTCACCAATTAAAACAATTAGGAGACTTTTCTTCTCAGCAAGAGCGGTCAGGCACTGGGACGCGTTGCCCAGGGAGGTGGTGGAGTCCCTGTCCCTGGGGGTGTTCAAGGCAAGGTTGGACGTGGTGCTTGGGGACGTGGTTCCGTGGGTGACATTGTTCGTAGGGGGATGGTTGGACCAGGTGATCTTGGAGGGCTTTTCCAACCTTAATTTTTCTGTGATTCTATGATTCTGTGATCTTTTGGAAAGTCAAATGCAAATAAGACAGGGCCAAGCAATTTCCACAGGAAGGCTCTCCAGCTTTCTGTCTTCTCAAAGAAAATAATAAGTACCAAATAGGGAACTTAAATTTATTCTGAACACAGTATTTGCTCTAGAAAGCAAATCGTGTTTGAGAGATGGTACATCTTCTGGGGAAATATTATCTCTGGGACTGAAAATACGACCAGATAATACTGGTGGGTGTGGGTGGAGGGGGGACAGACTGGGCATTGCTTTCTGTTTTCACAGACCCAGGAACAGGCTTGAGAGCATGTGTTACACAGTGTATTACAGCTGCAAAATGCTGCAGTGCCACGTTTCACAGCATCCATGTACAGCTCTTTACTGATCACCAGCCTTCACATCGACAAGTGAGCAGCTCTGTGATGTTGATGGCCTCAGCGAGTCAGATTTAGAAGCTTACTCCTGAACACCTTGTTAACCACAAAAGCAGGCCTCCTTTGCAGCAGCAATGTAGCAGGCAGTGCAACAGGCTAGCTTGTACCACAGCTGTGGCATCAGTACGTGTTGTTTTTGGAGAAACCTGCTGATTTCTAACTTTTTCTTCCCTCCTGCTTTGCTTTTCCAGCTGACTTTGGCTTCCGCGCCGAGATCGCTCCCGAACAGAGCAAGCGCAGCACCGTGGTGGGGACCCCGTACTGGATGGCGCCTGAAGTGGTGACACGAAAAGCCTCCGGGCCCAAAGTGGACATCTGGTCACTGGGGATAATGGCCATCGAGATGATCGAAGGAGAACCCCCCTACCTCAATGAAAACCCCCTGAGAGTAAGCGAGTGCCTTTTTTTGCCCTCAGGCCTTCGCTGAGCCTGCTGGTTAACCTAGGCTCTGGAGGAGGCAGGTGAACCTCCGCTGTGGTTTCATCACATGCAGCTACACGTCTCCTTGGATGCTGTAGTGAGAAGATTGTGGTCATTTAAGTTAGAAGCCATGGCTGGTTCTGGGTGGCAGAGGGCACAGGCTCTTCCTGTTGCAGACCTTCAGGTAGGGTCTGAGTTAATCCTGTGGTGCATCCATAATTCCCCCCCTTCTGGAGAGGCTGACAGGGGCACCTTCTGGCCCCAGAGTGCCTGGCTTCTTAAATCCTTGTGAGTGGGGAAGAGAGCTGTCCTTGAATTCGAAGAATACCACGTTACTCTTTTACAAACAGGGCTTTTTCTTGCTGGTGCATTGTTCTTCTTGGCATGCTCCCAGTAAAGCTCCAGGTTTAACAAGCCTTTAGTCAGGCTTTGCCCCTGCTGGTGTCTCTCCCTTCGTATTCTTTAATGAAAGGGGAAATTCTGTCAGTTTGTAAGAATGCAGCTGTTCTTGGTGTAAGCCAGTTTTATGGCTTTTTTTCCTAAGCTAAACAGGACGAAGGGATCTAGAACAGTTCTGTTTAACTTGTTTCCGCCTCTTTGACTGGAGGTGATTTTGGGAGAGAAGTGCAGCAGTGAAGAAATGCGAAAGGAAAATGTTGGTGTGGAGTTAAATGAGGATGGCTAAGCAACGGGGTGCTTTGCTCTCATTTAACTTAACTTGTTGCAGTTCCCAGGCTATCAGACCTCTACCTTGAGATGTGATGAGCGATGAGCTCAAAAGGCCTCTGCCAGCTGTCTGTTTCCTTTTAAAAGGCATCTAGCGATTTTCTTTTAAGAATAAAATTTTGCAGTGGATGAATTCTGAATTTCCTGATTCTTAGAAAATTCTTCATTCGCAAGCAGCAGCAAAACGACTCCACTCGTTTCTGTAGGGTGTTAAGTGCTGCTTGAGAACCTACTGGCCATCTTTTGTAAGGGACCAACTGCATCTTTAGAGTATTGACTTTTGAGGCCTTGTGCAGTTGGGCAAAGTATCGAGAGAACAAAGCCTCCTGATTATTCAGGGGTACCTTCCCATGAGGATATAGTTATTGCAGGAGTCGAGCACTGGCAGAGCTGTGCCAGCCAACTTCCCTATGTAAACACAGTCTGGACTGCTGGTTTTGTCCTCTTAATCCCTTGAGAGGGCTGCAGGATCCAAACCCAGATTACGAGGGTAAAGCAAGAAAGGATTGGATCCCATCCACATAAAAATAAGGCCGGCAGCTCTTCTCTTTGCTGAAACTTAAGCATTTCTTCGTCACCCTGATAAGGGTTTTTGTTTTGGTTTTGTTTTTCCCCATTGAACTGTGGGGAGGGAGAGGAAAAATGGGTGCCTCTGTGAACCGCAGCTGGAGTCTGACCTTCGTAACCTCCTGTTTCTTTGGTGCTTGCTTTGCTTTAGGCCCTGTATCTCATTGCTACTAACGGGACTCCGGAACTGCAGAATCCAGAAAAGCTTTCACCCATATTCCGAGACTTCTTAAATCGCTGTCTTGAAATGGACGTGGAAAAAAGAGGTTCTGCAAAAGAGCTGCTCCAGGTAAGTGCTGGGGAACAGGACGGAATTCAGCATTCTAGAGTGAGAATAGGCACGCGGAGAAATGTCATTTGGGGTCTTAAATACTGCGTCATCTGAAGTCACAAGCACAGCAGAGATGATTTACCATGAAGAAACGAACAAAAAAACCCAAAACGAACCAACCAAAAAACCCCAAATCCATACCGAAGCGTTTACAGAGTACTTTCCTTTTTGTGCTGTACTTGCTACTGGCAGCAGCTGTGCAGCGTGTTCTGTAACCAACCTCAAATAATTGCCGTGCCCCGAGCCTGCCAACTGCTGAGCCCCTTAATTCCCGTGGCTTCTGCACGCAGCTCACCCTAACATCTGGCTGTGGTGTTGCGGTCTGGCCATGCTTGTTCCCATTTGGATAACAGGAGGGCTTCCAGCTATCGAATGCTCTGGTTGTCTCCCTTCTGGGGGAGAGTTCCCAAAGCTTTTTGGAAGGGGCACGTCTTGCACTAACTGCAGCAGTTTGGCGTGAACACATTTTGCCAGATACAGCTCTTCCTGCAGAGGTGATGGAACCAAGCTTGTGAGAAATCCTCAGTTATTTCACTGAAAACCTGGTGTCTTTGTCTGGACTCCTGGTGAAAGTGAAGGACGAAGCTGCCAGGCTTTTTACCGACACAGATGAGGAGTGTTCATGTGTTTCCTTTTGTCAAACCTCCCACGGGGGTGGAAAATGTGCTTCAGCTCTTTGTAAAATAAATCTGTGATGATGGGGCCCTCAGACCTCGACTGTGAGACAGTTGTCTCTTTTTTGGTGTTCCTTTCTTTCCTTTAGTTTGTCTACTGGGTTCAGCTTTGGGAGTGCTGCTGCCGTTCTGAGACTCTAAAGAAGCATTAATCAGCGGCAGAAAGAATGGCAGTAGATGAAAGCTGACTTTTTCTCCTGGACTTGCCAACTCCAGAGTATCAGAGAGCAGCAGTGCTGTGTCCCTTGGGGCAGGAGAACATTGGGACTGCAGCATTTCTGCCTGCCTTTACCTTTTGGCCTCGGATTTTTCCACCTGTGAAGTGTGTTCAGATTGGGTGGTTGATCCCTTCTGGTGCTCAGAAATCCTGGGGGACTTAGGGTGATTTCCCTTTGGTGAACTTGACCCATTTCTCCATCAACACAAGCAAAGCTGTGCCAGTATTGGTTATGTGGAAGCTGAGTTTTGTTATTTGACAGCAGGGAAGTATGGAGATCTGAGTCTTGTAGTGGTGATGTGTTGTCAAAGTAGAGTTATTCCTCTAACCCTGAACTGTAAAGCTCATGAGAAGAAGGGAAACATTATCACTAAAGCTGCCTTGATTCTCTCTGCCTTGCTGGAGGGTTTGTCTCCAGTTGGAGACTGCAGATGTGGTCACAAAACACTCCTTAAATTTATGCCCAAAGAGGTTTATGTTCCTGAGGTCTTCACTTTTCCAAATCGCATTAAATTTTCCCCACTTTCCGTCTCATTCCTGCTCCAGCTTTCATTTTGAGATGCCAGGTGCTGAGGTTGAGCTTGTGGCTTTGACTCACCTCTGTGACCAAGGCAACTGGCTTTTATCATCAGTTCCTGCTGCTCCTACCCGTTCATTGACGTCTCATCATATAGCCAGCCTGTAAATTGCCCGTGGCAGGGAACCTCTCTTAGCCTTGCTCACGCAGTGCCCAACACAACAGGTTTCCGAGGTCCTTTGTCCCTGCTGAAGTACAAATAAATAGTGATTTTATTTCAGTGCTAGCAATAAAATAACAAAGTGAGAAATAGGACAGCTGCTTGGCCATGCTACAAGCAATCAATAGCATTATAAAAGCTGTGGAATAACTTCTCTCTAAGTAGGACAAATAACAATATTTAATTACAAGGATTTTGAGGTGTGCTGGTGGCTGTAGAGCTTAATCTCTGTTATTTAGCTAGGTCTACCTAGCTTTCCTGGTGTTAATGGATCAGTGTGGGTAGTTTGGAGGTTGCAACGTTACTTTGGGCAACTCTGAGCTTTGGCAAAGATGCATGTGCGGTCGGGATCCGTTTGCTCCTCATCTTCATGAAGCTGTTAAGTAACCCACCTAAAGTCACTGAGTATTTCTAAGGGCACTTGCCCTGCTTGCTTGCATCGCTATGTCCATCATGTCTAATTTGGCAAGACTCCTGCATGCACTGATGTTAAGTTCTGGGAGGCACAAGGCTGTTCATGCTCCTGCTATCTCAAAATGTGCAGTGGCTTTCCACAGGGGCAAAAGAAGCAGGGCATGGCTACAGCAAGTCAGGGACCTCCCACCTTGGGGTGCATCAGGCTACTGCTATCCTACCAAAAACATTCATCTCCAGAGGTTCAGCACTCTTGAGCAACCACAGCCAGCTGGCACTTCCCTGAGCACTTCTCCCTCCTACCCAAGTGATGTTCAGGGGGCGTAACACAGCAGAAATACCTTCTGCATTGAGCCACTGGTGGTTCCTGTGATGTGTGACTTCCCTACAAGACTGTTGGTATCACGCATCATAGCTAGACTTAGGTTAAACCATGGTCTGTTCTTCACCAGGTCTTAGGAGCACGTAGAGACCCTTTTTGAACCATGGTGGGCTGTGACCATGTTGGCTCCGTGTGAAAACTTGCGTTTGCCTTGTTTCCTAAGAGGCTGGCTGTGCTGCCTGCCTGTTATTTCTCAACAGTTTTTGGCTGAATCAGCGAATTTCAATCACCTGGGACAGACATCCTGACCTGCAGGGACATGGGATGGGGATGTGGAGGAGGGAGGATTCCACGTGTTGCAGGAAGGACCAGAGATCTTCACCCAGGCAATGCTTCCTTGTGATGTTTTACATCAGCAGCCCAACATGTCAGAAAGCTGAGCACGCTGATGCCCTTGCTGGAGCAGAGTTTTTACAGCAAGCAGTGCTTGGCGTGGTTTTGTTTGTGAGCATCGTAGTCTCTTCCTCCACCCAACTGAGGCCTGGAGGCCTCCTTCCACGTCCTTATTGTGAACTACTGAAGCAAACACTCTTCTGCCCAGCAGCCACCAGTGGCTGAACAAAGTGCTGCACGACAAAGCACTTGCTGTCTGTGCAAAGGCTCTCTCCGCCTGCACGCATCAGGGTTATTTTCTTCAGACAATCAGTTTCAATGAATTTAATTGTTATCACTCCCAAGGCAATCTTCTCATCCCCATTAGAGCTAAAAGGTTAAGCTGCGGGGTCTTGTTGTAGGACAGTTCAGGCTCAGGGGAGAAGAAAAATACTTTCTTGTTCAGTCTTTCAAACACAGAAGATGATATTTGCCTCTCTGCAGTTAAACACATTCATTCCAAGGGGTTTTGGGGAGGTAACTCGTGACTGTATAATGTAAAGGGGTTCAGATGTGCTGGGGCCTCTGCATTCATACACTAAGAAGACGACTCAAAATTGTACGTTGGTAGTGAAGTCCAAAGAGTGACCTCAAGCCTTCATCCCTGAGGGACTGGGGTATCATGGAAGCTCTGAAAGCCTGCATTTTTTTTTGCCAGAAAGTGAATGTAGAAACCTGGCTTGTGCTGTCAAGCCCCCATTGCAGTGAATCCCAGGGTATGTGTAGGAGCAGTTTGGAGGAGCCAGACCTGCTGGTGGTGGTTGTCCTTTGGCCTGAAGAAGTCTTGCTGTAGGTGGAACTGTGTGAGACACTGCTAAACGCAGCTGCTCTCCATGGAAGAGCAGATCAGACAGGTCCTGAGGCAGCTTTTGAGGAGCCAGAGCACACAGAGGACAGATCTTGTCCACATCACATCATCTCACCGGTCCATCAAGACGTGTTCTCCTCCACTGACCAGTGGAGCAACTGCGAGAGTTCCTCCTTCACCATCCGGGGATGAAAATTGGTGATTATACTTCTTGTAAGCTGGTAATGAGCTGTTACCTCTATCCATAAAAACGAGCTTTTCCTCCAATGGCATCCCCAAATATGCTGCATCTTTTGTAAGAAAGTTACACAGGAGTAGCAGGGGAGAGTCTAGTTGAGCACGGCCTCTGAAGTAGGTGTTTGGATGCACCTTAGGCAAGGACCAAGTCTTCGTAACATTGCTTGCCGAAAAGGGGAGGTTTTGAAAGTGTCTTTTCCCTTCATTTTTCTAAAATGGCTTATTTAAATGTGCCTGGTTTAAGATCTTCAGCAGTAATTCAGTTCTCTGTGAACTGCTCCCGCGGTTACTCATCATGTCCTAGGTGTAGGATTCAATTAAAGGAGGCTGACATGTCAAGTAGCCCTTAAAGGCTGATCTGTATTCTCTGCTGAGCTTATCTTGCCTCAAATCAGCATCATCCTGGAAGGAGAGGGTATTTGTAGCTGGGTCAGAAACACCTTACATTCCTTTATAGTTGGGTTTCAGGAGAACAGCTCCCCTTCCCAGCACATTATTGCCCTAAATCTCTTTGTCCTGCTTTCACACAGTCCCACTGTGTTACAGTCTGCAAGGACCTGGATTATAAATTATCATCTCAGTGGAGCACTGATGACTGCTAACAGATGTTTTTTCTCTAAACCCTCACAGGTTTGCACAGCAGCAAGGCATCTGGGCTGGTGAAACTCATCACAAGGCACCTGGGCTGGTGAAACTTGTCACCAGGTTCATCAGTTGTCTGTGACAACCTGAAGCTAGTCTCCAGAAGAGCCACGGACTGGTTTTCCTCATCCTTTACTTGGTGTTCAGGGCATCTCAGGTTGTCCCCTGCCCTGGCTGGGGTTTTTGCTGTCCTTAAGGGACCCTGATCCCCAAGGGCTCCAACCTGCCAGCAGGGAAAGGAACACACCAGCCATAGGGCCACAGCTGGGGATTAAAAATTAACCTAATACAAACCAGAGGTTTTGAATCTCCAAGGCAGTTTTCCATGTTCTGAGACGTGCATTTCTTGCATTTCTTGCAATTACTGTCACTGTGTGCCTTCCTTTGCTCTCTGCTCTGTTTGTTTGTTTGTTTGTTTGGTGTTTTTGTTTTTTTTTGAGACTTTTATTCCCTGAGCTGTCCCCCATGGATGATGTGCCTTTAGTGACAACAAATACATAGAAAAAAAGTAAGGTTGCTGCTCTATTTTTCATGTCATGGCTGCTGGCCCAGGCCATATTCTATCTCTCAGAGTGCAGTCACAAAGTGTGTACCCCAAAATGCTCAACTATCTGTCACCCATGAGGAGGTTTTGACCCTACAAGGCAGTTTTGGTGAGTGCTTGGCCATTTCAGGAATGTATTTACTGTAGCAATAACCGCTTCTCTCCACCCACCTGTCCTGCCTTGCCATTGTGCAGAAAGGCCTAGAGTAAAGTGACTTCCCTATACAAAAATAATTCTAGAAATGCCTCATTTTGTCATTTTGTACCAGGATGCAAATAATCTCTTCTTGCTTTCCCAGGTCCTAGCAATGTGTTTGCTTGCAGAAGGTCAGCAGCTGTACCTGCACTGGAGTCACAAGGTGGGGAGAGGGTTTTCTGGTAACCCTAACCATGCTTTAAACCATCAGCCTGTGGTGTTTCCCTGCGTGCAAAACAGCTTAGATCATAGGAGAGAGGGAGGAGGTTAATCTTAGGAGGCTTTAAATATCCATACTAATGATATCTCCAAGTGAGCTAATCACCCCAAGCTCCCTGCGCGGTCAGATGAGGGAAATGAACCCTCTGAGGATGCAAATCATCCAGCTGGTCATAGACACTTAAATTGAGATGAGATGAATCACACCTAAAGTACCTTTTTTCCCCACTGGCTCTAAAAGGAGCCCGTGGTGACTCACTGAGGTGAGGATGTCTGCATTTAACATGTCTACATGTGGTTGCATGTAGACAAAGGCAAAGTTTCCATGAGGAGCACAGCGTAAGTCCCTGTAGCAGGACCCAACAGCTTTAAAAACAGTGGCCGCTTCCTCTGCAGAACAGAAACCTGGCTTTTCCAAGGCATTCTGGTGCCCCGTGTCTTTTCGTCTTGGGGTGGTTTTGGAAAAGCCACGTGGAGTTTGGAAGGCATAGAAACAACTCCTCAGAGAGCTGTTGCTGCAAAATGATGCTTTAGAAACCACCTTTCTTAAGAACTTCTTGAAAGCCAGGTGAGGCTTTTAAAAAAAGAGCCATGAAGCTTAGGGGAAAGCGTAATAAGATTGCAAATCTTGCAGTGGAGTGGAATAGTTGAATGTCAAAATACTCGATCCTCTGTTTCTTCATTTACACAGTGGAAACGATCAATTTTACTATCAAAAATGGGCTTCCAGAAGATCCAGAAAGCTGTAGAGCAATTTGTGGAAAACACCAACGCTGCATCCCTATGTGGAAGAGATTAGGGACTGATTATTAGGATGCTGATCTGTAGGATCTCCCTGAAGACTGGTTAGGGCCTTGGTCCAATTTCTACTCGTGTTTAGTTCTCAGCAGGCAAATAAGGTTCCAAGAAGAGCCTGCCATCATAACTGCTTGGTACCAACCTGGGCAAGAAGCCACAGCACGGAATGAGCTACCCCTTCACTTTTTTTTAGTTAAAGATTAAATTCTTATTTCTGAACTACAGAAATGTTTGCAGTTGCTGAAGCCTCTTCCAAAGCAACTCAGCATAAGGAAGCTGTGCTGATGTCTCTTTTGGGTTTAACTTGGTGTTTCTGAGTTCAGCCAACTACAGAATTTAACGATAGTTGTTCATCTAGGCTCCATCTGCATCAACAGACAGAGAGAGGCATCCCTTATCATAAAGCAAGTGGAAATGGATCACCTCTGTAAATTCCTCTCTTTCTCCCGTGACTAGAGAGGGAGCCTTGAGGGCTGACTCAGGTTAGGTACTTAACTTGTAAAATCAGTTTTGCCATGCAGAAAATCCAATTTATAGCACTGTGGGTCTGGTTTTAGTCCCATTAGATCTCTTTGTCTATGAAGTGGCACAGCCAAGCTTGTGCATCCCGAATGTATTGAGTCCAAGCTGATTAAAGAAGCCTGTTAGGCAACTAGATTGCACACCCTATGCAGAAATGCCAAAGCTTATTAATGTCCTTTGTATCTCCCCAGATTGGGACTTTTCTTGTCCTGGGCTTCTCTATCACAGCCCTCTTCATATTACCTGTACTCTGGGGAGATCAGTGGAAAACAGTCCGCCTCTCGTTCCAGGTAAGAGGCTTGTTTGAAAGGAGGTTCTTTGAAAAAAACAACTGGTTTCTTGAAGTATTGTGTGGCAATCAGTGGAAAATATTCCATACGTGAAATGGTTTTCACATGGGTTTTCCTGGCAGTCTGTGCAGTTTTGTATAAACTTTTATTAAGACTTAACATTTCCCGTAGGGAGGAAGGAAGCCAAGACCTGAGGTTTGGTATCAAGCTATCTGTTTGATGTAACATGTCTCCTTTGGGGAAGTTGTATCTTTTTTTTCCCTTTTTTTTTGGCAAACTTGTTGTAAGTGCACTGTTAATTAGCAGGTGCTGAGGGCAAGTAAATCAGATCCCTTTGGCTGGTGGGGTTACTGGAGTGAGAATTCAATCCCTACTCAGCTCATGCCAGCTCAGCAGCTTTTAGCATTAGTCCAATTTCAGTCTCCTACAACCCAGAAGAGCTTCATCCCCTGAGGATGGGAATCAGGGCTAATGCACTGGCAAAGGTTAAGAGAAAGTGTCAGCTTCTCCTCCCTTTTGCAGACTCTAGGGGAGGAGGATGGGGAGAAGGAGACACAAAATCTTTTGGGTTTCCCACAGGTGTGGTTTATTTGGGGTGTTCATGCCCTTTGTGATGCTTCAGCTGGCCTCCTGCTGCTGTTCCCAAAGGACACCAGTCTTTAACAAATCCTGTGTCCTCTCCACTAGCCCTGCATAACTATCTCAAATATCCTGGACGTCTCAGGTGGCACCTTTGTTTATGCAACTGCATCCTGCTTCTGGTCAAAAGCAGTTGGGATCAGGTGTCCAGGGCAGACAGTCTCACACACAATGACATCTCTCAATGACTTCTGCTTTTCTTCAACCCTTACATCTTAAGAGAGTTGGCCAAGCGATAGGAAAGGCTGAGGAAATTCGAGTTTGTTGACATTAGATTGATGATTTAGTTGCAGTGGAGATGACTGTTACATGGATAAGATTGGATTGGAGTAGATTGGATTAAAACTGGTGCTCTCTGGAAGGTGTTCACAGGTTATGATGTAGTAGTAAATGTGATTGTTTGCCAAGCCATCCTGGACAAGGACAGACTCGTCCCTTTTGGCTGTTTGAGAGGAAAGGAGAGCTTTATACTGAAGTGAGGAGCACTCCTCAGAGCAGGGAACCAGCCTGGCACATCTCTCTCCCCTGACTCAAGATGAGTTTTGTGGATCCAGCCTGGGTGTGGGAGATAATGAACTGCTGGTGTCCACAGCAGGAGCCCACCTATGAGGGAGGCTGCAGCTGTGTTGGGGCTTGTTTCTGTCTGTATCCACACTTCATCCTTTGAATAAAATCCCTTTTTCTCCTTTCTGATTCAAAATAAAGTTAATAAGAATCATTTAAGGAATAAGAAGTCTTTGATGTACCAGTCCATACTAGAGTAAAGGTATCACTTCTTTCTTGCAAAAAAAATGTAGAGTTGGCTGTCCAGCAGTGATGTAAAGATCCAGTATGAAAACAGTAATTCCCCTTGTCCTTTTTGGCATCAGCCAGAGTAGAAATGGACTGGCTGCAGGAATTGCTAAATTGCTGAGTAACCGATGATGAATAAGTGGCTTTCCCCTTTATTTCAATGGGGGATTAAAATGATTGACGTTGGTGCTGGCAGGTTTCTAGGGGACTCTTGTAGTAATGCTCTACTTCTTGCATTTCCTTCCCTGCAGGTTGCAACCAAACAGATGAATTTGCAGCAGCAGCCCAAGAAAGAAGTGATTATCAATGAAATCCTGGTAATGAGGGAAAACAAAAACCCCAACATCGTCAACTACTTGGACAGGTACGTCGTGATTTGAAGGGTTCACCGAGGGGCTCTGGAAAACACTTCCTTGCCACTGTCTTAAGTGATCCATCTCAGCTCAATGTAGATCTAGGACGATCTTGCATTGCTTAATGGATGTCGCAAGGTTGGGGTGTGGGTCGCTTAGTGGTCTCCATCTATATCCTAGGAGAAACAAGTGTCTGAATTGGTATTAATGGAGTATTTAGGCTCTCTTTAGAGATGCTGACAGCAATGGCATTAGCAGCATGCTGTCAGGACCCCATTTTCCAAGGCGCTCTACCAAATTTCACCCGACAAGCCATTTCCTTCCTGATGCTACAGGAGAAATGGGAATCCCTTGAACTGTGTTATTTGTTTTCCTCTTCCTCTTCTTTCCTCCTCCCTGAGCAATACTAACGTTCTGCTTGCAGAGGAGTAACCCTTCAATGTTCAGATGGTAATCGTGTCCCTGTGGCTGTCCACGTAAGGGAGGAAAGGAGAGGTGGCACAGAGTGGAATAGTCCTGATAGGCACTAGGATAGACACTGATGCATTGTGTCAAGCCTGGATCATTCACCTTATGCTCAAGCTAGTTGCAGTGGAGCTGCAGCAGGGTTTCCAGCCTGCTGCCCTCGTCAGAAACAAGCAGTCTTGATTAACTACAAGTTTGGCTTTTTGTAGGGAAAACTGTGCCTAGATGGGTGAGCTTCAGACTTTAATCTTGGCAGCTCATCTTCTGAAGATGGAACGGAGGGATGTGACCCAGAATCTCTTCTGGGAATCGGAGAGAGAGAATTTGGACACTCGCTTGCTCTGCATGGATATCAAAAGCCTATCAACTGTTGCCTTAACATCTTCCTCTGATGTCCTAGCTAAAAAAAGTACTTCTCATGCTGCAGCATCCACTGTGGTGCTGAATTTATATGGTGCTGTGTTCCGTGTTATAAGCACGGATGTAAAGAGCTGCCTTATCGAAAGGACAAAGCCTGCTGGTGAAATTTTGAGGAAGGGGTGTGTTTGTGCAGGGAAAGTGGTGCTGGGCACTCTTAGAAACGGCAGAAATTACCTGTGCAAAATGAGCAAAGCAGAAAAGAACATTTAAGGATTGCATGTGGGCTGAAAGTGTGTATTTCTCCAGGCTGATCAGAGGCTTTGTTTTGGGAAAACTGTTTGAGATGCATGTTCTTCCTTTAGAGAGAACATCCCCGTGTACATGCACATGCCTTGTCTAGCCAATACATCCCAGCTGTAGGGTAGCTGCACGTCCTGCTGTCTTGTTTAAACTTCCAGCAACAAGAGCCGCTTCTTTTGTCCTCGACTTTCTCTCGCTAAGCTTTTTCAGGGGGATTAGCTTTTGTTCGAGTGCAGCAAATGGACAGAACAGCAACGAGGGTGAACGCTGGGGGTTCTTGTGCCTATTGTGGGGCTTTGCAAGCGCAGGATCTTGCTGCTGGGCAGCTGCATCCCTCCTGCCTGCCCTAATGTGCCTGCTGGTTTCCTGAGTGCTGAGTGAAGCTGGTGTTTGAGCGCTGCTTGCTGGCTTCCACCTACTGCTGTCACAGAAGGAAGGATGTGCTGGCCGCTGTGGGACCTGTTTCCTTTTTTGTGGTTCTTTTTTGACAGTGCAGACAGGTACTCCCCCCCTTCTGAGTACCTACTGGAAGCTGCAAGATGCTCACCAGTATAAACCAGCCCTCCCATCCCTCTGCCTCAGCTCCTGGCCTTATGCAAGGGTTTCCAGTGTCTCTTACCTGCCTTTACCTCTCTTACCTACTTCCTAGTAGTTACGAGGTCTTACTAGATGTTAAGAGGTCTGGCTGGCTCACAGGCCCCCAAACACCACCGTGCAAATGGGGCATTTAGGATTCAGGCAGTGCTCTGCTGCCCTGTGTGGCACAAAGGTGTGCTGGGAAGCTTAAGCCCTAACTCAGCTGTACTTTTATTGCTGAGTGTAGAAGCATGCGTATCTGAAGACAGTGACCCTGCACAGACAAGCAGCCACTTGTGCTGAATTACCTTCTGGTCCTGCCTGTGTTTTTCTCCCGTGTGAAAGAGGCCCTCAGAGACCTGTTTCTAAATGTAGGCACCTAAAGTTAGAGGATGCCCAGCGTGAGGCAGAGCAAAGTTCTGCCTCGGGGTTTCTTTTGGAAGAGGAACCCTCGTTAACCTAACAAACCCCACAAATCCTCATTTTAGGTGATAGCCACTGTTACGGAACTGCGCTTCCCAGTAACCCCAACTCCCAGCTTGTATGTGTCGACTTCTTGATGAATTCTCCTGCCAGCAGGCAGAAGCTTGCAATTTGATTCTCTGCCGCCTCTCTCGACTCATCCGTCTGCTCCTTTCCAAACGGGGCAGATAAGCTGTGAAGGTGGGGTTTATGGTTTTCAAGCTGATGGTTCCTTCCTTCGGGAATGTGTCATCCTGATGCATCTGTTGTGAAAGGTTGTGTTGATTTTTTTCTGGATGGGCCCAAGAAGGCAGAAGTGGTTGGTGATGATTTTTTTTTACATGAGTTAATGCTGGTGCCTTCAACCCAGGTCTTCTGCTTCTAGGCATGAGCACACGTGCTCCCAGCAGAGAACAATATCCCAAATGGATGTGAAAAGTCACCCTCATCTCAGCTTTTTCCTATTTATCTTCCTACAGGCTTCCTACAGATGAGATTTTTCAAATGCACGATGCTTAAAAAATGGTGTTCTTGAAAAAGACCTGAAAAGTTGTACGTGGGCAACCACCCAGGACTGTCCGTGTGCCTGGGCAAGGGTAGGCCGTTGCTTCGGGTAGGAGGATGCCAGTGGTGTCAGAACAGCCCACAGCCACCTTTTTCAGTGCAAGAGCCCTTGAAAAATCATGCTGTGCACCAGCTGTTTAGGGATGCATGCTTGGACCCCGTCCTTTCCTGGTATCTCTTTCCTCTCTCTCCCAGTGTTGGAAGGAATCGTGAGCTTGTCTCTTTCTTAGCCTGGGCCCTTCCCATGGCAGAAGAAATCAGCCTTGCTTTTGTGGGCAGGAAACTTTGAACCTGCTCTTCCATCACCTCAGCCCTGTTTTCTCCTCAGCTTTCTGCACTCACCCTTTGTCTGCTCTTTCAGGTTGTGGTCAGATCCTCCAACACACAGAAGTTGCCATGAGTACCTGGTGCCCCAGTACATTTCAATATTCTGTTCAAGCCTCATGTTTCCCTGCACTTCTAAGATAGCTTTAAAACCCAGTGCGTTCTGACTCAGGAAACGGTGACATGCTCATATTTGCTTGTTCTAAAAGCTGTTTTTGGCACTTCAGCTACCTTGTAGGAGAAGAGCTCTGGGTCGTCATGGAGTACTTGGCAGGAGGCTCCCTAACAGATGTTGTGACAGAGACCTGCATGGACGAAGGACAAATCGCAGCTGTGTGCCGAGAGGTAAAGCTGCACCCACAGCCTGGGCGAGCTGTGAGGAGGAAGGGGACAGGGCTTTCTCTGATGTATTCTGCTGGAGGAGCTGTCTACAGCTTCTCTACTGCTGCAGTCATCTTCTCAGAGGATGGATTTCACTGGGGAGGTGGTGGCATGCTCCTGTTAGCTTTCACCCTAGAGTGAGGACTGCAAAATGGGGCTGGAATCCTTGCGGTTACGCCTGTTTTCTTCAGGGCTAACCTGTCCTCCTGCTGGTCCCAGTGGGGATGTCTCTGTAGCCCTGCACATACTGGATATAGAAAAGGCTCTAAAAAGCTAAGCCCGTGCTACTCAAAATGCACATTGTTAGAGTCCATAGCTGGCTAAATGTACTTAATGCACAGTAAGAACCTCGTCCTTTCTTTTTTCAGTGTCTCCAGGCTCTGGAATTCCTCCACTCGAACCAAGTTATTCACAGAGACATCAAGAGTGACAACATCCTGCTGGGCATGGACGGCTCCGTCAAACTAAGTATGAGGGGAAGAGCGCTGGTGGTGACTTTAGTTATCAACCCAGGCTTCTTCCCTGCTACGGGACAGGCCTGGTGGGGAGATGGGTGCTTGAGATGCTTGGTGCTGTGGTGGTGGAGGGTGTGTAGAAATGCTGCAGTAGGTATTTTTGTGGCATCTGTTTCAATGGAGATTGGCAAGCATAAATCCCTGTGAACTGCTAACAGACGTGCAATGAGATTTGGTGTTCATTTAGCCTTGGGCCATCTATTTGTGTTGTGTGAAGTAACAGGATTTTAATGCACCTCCGGTCTAGAAAGCTGGGTTTTTAGGTGGAGGGTGACAAGCCTTTCTCCGTTTGTGATCCGTCGAGTCTTGAAAATACTGCAGGTACTTGGGTGATGGAGGTGGGTGGAGGGGAAGTTGCAATCTGTTCAGCTAGAAAGCATTTAATCTTACAAACCCAGTGTGTAGTAGTGTGTAAGCGATTAGAGGTGTCTAATTTCTTATATTAGGAGTGAGTTTCTATAGCTGAGTAATTGGTAACGACAGACACGGAGAAGGCTGAGGTACTCAGCAACTTCTTTGCCTCCGTCTGCGCTGGTAGATGGGCTTCCCAAGTCTTTCATTTCCCTGAACCCGTAGGTGGAGGCTGGGGGAGCAAAGTCCCACCGACTGTAAGTGCAGAGCAGGTTCGAGACCACCTGCTGAATGTAAACAGGTCCAGGTCTATGGGACCTGATGACATGAATCCCAGGGTCCTGAGGGAACTGGCTGATGGGGTTGCCAAGCCTCTCTCCATCACAGTTGAAAAGTCCTGGCAGTCGGGCGATGTCACTGGTGAGTGGAAAAATGGAAACGTCATGCCCCTACTCTTCAACAATCAAAACAAAGAACTGAACAAAGAGCGCTACTCTTCACCAATTAAAACAATTAGGAGACTTTTCTTCTCAGCAAGAGCGGTCAGGCACTGGGACGCGTTGCCCAGGGAGGTGGTGGAGTCCCTGTCCCTGGGGGTGTTCAAGGCAAGGTTGGACGTGGTGCTTGGGGACGTGGTTTCGTGGGTGACATTGTTCGTAGGGGGATGGTTGGACCAGGTGATCTTGGAGGGCTTTTCCAACCTTAATTTTTCTGTGATTCTATGATTCTGTGATCTTTTGGAAAGTCAAATGCAAATAAGACAGGGCCAAGCAATTTCCACAGGAAGGCTCTCCAGCTTTCTGTCTTCTCAAAGAAAATAATAAGTACCAAATAGGGAACTTAAATTTATTCTGAACACAGTATTTGCTCTAGAAAGCAAATCGTGTTTGAGAGATGGTACATCTTCTGGGGAAATATTATCTCTGGGACTGAAAATACGACCAGATAATACTGGTGGGTGTGGGTGGAGGGGGGACAGACTGGGCATTGCTTTCTGTTTTCACAGACCCAGGAACAGGCTTGAGAGCATGTGTTACACAGTGTATTACAGCTGCAAAATGCTGCAGTGCCACGTTTCACAGCATCCATGTACAGCTCTTTACTGATCACCAGCCTTCACATCGACAAGTGAGCAGCTCTGTGATGTTGATGGCCTCAGCGAGTCAGATTTAGAAGCTTACTCCTGAACACCTTGTTAACCACAAAAGCAGGCCTCCTTTGCAGCAGCAATGTAGCAGGCAGTGCAACAGGCTAGCTTGTACCACAGCTGTGGCATCAGTACGTGTTGTTTTTGGAGAAACCTGCTGATTTCTAACTTTTTCTTCCCTCCTGCTTTGCTTTTCCAGCTGACTTTGGCTTCCGCGCCGAGATCGCTCCCGAACAGAGCAAGCGCAGCACCGTGGTGGGGACCCCGTACTGGATGGCGCCTGAAGTGGTGACACGAAAAGCCTCCGGGCCCAAAGTGGACATCTGGTCACTGGGGATAATGGCCATCGAGATGATCGAAGGAGAACCCCCCTACCTCAATGAAAACCCCCTGAGAGTAAGCGAGTGCCTTTTTTTGCCCTCAGGCCTTCGCTGAGCCTGCTGGTTAACCTAGGCTCTGGAGGAGGCAGGTGAACCTCCGCTGTGGTTTCATCACATGCAGCTACACGTCTCCTTGGATGCTGTAGTGAGAAGATTGTGGTCATTTAAGTTAGAAGCCATGGCTGGTTCTGGGTGGCAGAGGGCACAGGCTCTTCCTGTTGCAGACCTTCAGGTAGGGTCTGAGTTAATCCTGTGGTGCATCCATAATTCCCCCCCTTCTGGAGAGGCTGACAGGGGCACCTTCTGGCCCCAGAGTGCCTGGCTTCTTAAATCCTTGTGAGTGGGGAAGAGAGCTGTCCTTGAATTCGAAGAATACCACGTTACTCTTTTACAAACAGGGCTTTTTCTTGCTGGTGCATTGTTCTTCTTGGCATGCTCCCAGTAAAGCTCCAGGTTTAACAAGCCTTTAGTCAGGCTTTGCCCCTGCTGGTGTCTCTCCCTTCGTATTCTTTAATGAAAGGGGAAATTCTGTCAGTTTGTAAGAATGCGGCTGTTCTTGGTGTAAGCCAGTTTTATGGCTTTTTTTCCTAAGCTAAACAGGACGAAGGGATCTAGAACAGTTCTGTTTAACTTGTTTCCGCCTCTTTGACTGGAGGTGATTTTGGGAGAGAAGTGCAGCAGTGAAGAAATGCGAAAGGAAAATGTTGGTGTGGAGTTAAATGAGGATGGCTAAGCAACGGGGTGCTTTGCTCTCATTTAACTTAACTTGTTGCAGTTCCCAGGCTATCAGACCTCTACCTTGAGATGTGATGAGCGATGAGCTCAAAAGGCCTCTGCCAGATGTCTGTTTCCTTTTAAAAGGCATCTAGCGATTTTCTTTTAAGAATAAAATTTTGCAGTGGATGAATTCTGAATTTCCTGATTCTTAGAAAATTCTTCATTCGCAAGCAGCAGCAAAACGACTCCACTCGTTTCTGTAGGGTGTTAAGTGCTGCTTGAGAACCTACTGGCCATCTTTTGTAAGGGACCAACTGCATCTTTAGAGTATTGACTTTTGAGGCCTTGTGCAATTGGGCAAAGTATCGAGAGAACAAAGCCTCCTGATTATTCAGGGGTACCTTCCCATGAGGATATAGTTATTGCAGGAGTCGAGCACTGGCAGAGCTGTGCCAGCCAACTTCCCTATGTAAACACAGTCTGGACTGCTGGTTTTGTCCTCTTAATCCCTTGAGAGGGCTGCAGGATCCAAACCCAGATTACGAGGGTAAAGCAAGAAAGGATTGGATCCCATCCACATAAAAATAAGGCCGGCAGCTCTTCTCTTTGCTGAAACTTAAGCATTTCTTCGTCACCCTGATAAGGGTTTTTGTTTTGGTTTTGTTTTTCCCCATTGAACTGTGGGGAGGGAGAGGAAAAATGGGTGCCTCTGTGAACCGCAGCTGGAGTCTGACCTTCGTAACCTCCTGTTTCTTTGGTGCTTGCTTTGCTTTAGGCCCTGTATCTCATTGCTACTAACGGGACTCCGGAACTGCAGAATCCAGAAAAGCTTTCACCCATATTCCGAGACTTCTTAAATCGCTGTCTTGAAATGGACGTGGAAAAAAGAGGTTCTGCAAAAGAGCTGCTCCAGGTAAGTGCTGGGGAACAGGACGGAATTCAGCATTCTAGACTGAGAATAGGCACGCGGAGAAATGTCATTTGGGGTCTTAAATACTGCGTCATCTGAAGTCACAAGCACAGCAGAGATGATTTACCATGAAGAAACGAACAAAAAAACCCAAAACGAACCAACCAAAAAACCCCAAATCCATACCGAAGCGTTTACAGAGTACTTTCCTTTTTGTGCTGTACTTGCTACTGGCAGCAGCTGTGCAGCGTGTTCTGTAACCAACCTCAAATAATTGCCGTGCCCCGAGCCTGCCAACTGCTGAGCCCCTTAATTCCCGTGGCTTCTGCACGCAGCTCACCCTAACATCTGGCTGTGGTGTTGCGGTCTGGCCATGCTTGTTCCCATTTGGATAACAGGAGGGCTTCCAGCTATCGAATGCTCTGGTTGTCTCCCTTCTGGGGGAGAGTTCCCAAAGCTTTTTGGAAGGGGCACGTCTTGCACTAACTGCAGCAGTTTGGCGTGAACACATTTTGCCAGATACAGCTCTTCCTGCAGAGGTGATGGAACCAAGCTTGTGAGAAATCCTCAGTTATTTCACTGAAAACCTGGTGTCTTTGTCTGGACTCCTGGTGAAAGTGAAGGACGAAGCTGCCAGGCTTTTTACCAACACAGATGAGGAGTGTTCATGTGTTTCCTTTTGTCAAACCTCCCACGGGGGTGGAAAATGTGCTTCAGCTCTTTGTAAAATAAATCTGTGATGATGGGGCCCTCAGACCTCACCTGTGAGACAGTTGTCTCTTTTTTGGTGTTCCTTTCTTTCCTTTAGTTTGTTTACTGGGTTCAGCTTTGGGAGTGCTGCTGCCTTTCTGAGACTCTAAAGAAGCATTAATCAGCGGCAGAAAGAATGGCAGTAGATGAAAGCTGACTTTTTCTCCTGGACTTGCCAACTCCAGAGTATCAGAGAGCAGCAGTGCTGTGTCCCTTGGGGCAGGAGAACATTGGGACTGCAGCATTTCTGCCTGCCTTTACCTTTTGGCCTCGGATTTTTCCACCTCTGAAGTGTGTTCAGATTGGGTGGTTGATCCCTTCTGGTGCTCAGAAATCCTGGGGGACTTAGGGTGATTTCCCTTTGGTGAACTTGACCCATTTCTCCATCAACACAAGCAAAGCTGTGCCAGTATTGGTTATGTGGAAGCTGAGTTTTGTTATTTGACAGCAGGGAAGTATGGAGATCTGAGTCTTGTAGTGGTGATGTGTTGTCAAAGTAGAGTTATTCCTCTAACCCTGAACTGTAAAGCTCATGAGAAGAAGGGAAACATTATCACTAAAGCTGCCTTGATTCTCTCTGCCTTGCTGGAGGGTTTGTCTCCAGTTGGAGACTGCAGATGTGGTCACAAAACACTCCTTAAATTTATGCCCAAAGAGGTTTATGTTCCTGAGGTCTTCACTTTTCCAAATCGCATTAAATTTTCCCCACTTTCCGTCTCATTCCTGCTCCAGCTTTCATTTTGAGATGCCAGGTGCTGAGGTTGAGCTTGTGGCTTTGACTCACCTCTGTGACCAAGGCAACTGGCTTTTATCATCAGTTCCTGCTGCTCCTACCCGTTCATTGACGTCTCATCATATAGCCAGCCTGTAAATTGCCTGTGGCAGGGAACCTCTCTTAGCCTTGCTCACGCAGTGCCCAACACAACAGGTTTCCGAGGTCCTTTGTCCCTGCTGAAGTACAAATAAATAGTGATTTTATTTCAGTGCTAGCAATAAAATAACAAAGTGAGAAATAGGACAGCTGCTTGGCCATGCTACAAGCAATCAATAGCATTATAAAAGCTGTGGAATAACTTCTCTCTAAGTAGGACAAATAACAATATTTAATTACAAGGATTTTGAGGTGTGCTGGTGGCTGTAGAGCTTAATCTCTGTTATTTAGCTAGGTCTACCTAGCTTTCCTGGTGTTAATGGATCAGTGTGGGTAGTTTGGAGGTTGCAACGTTACTTTGGGCAACTCTGAGCTTTGGCAAAGATGCATGTGCGGTCAGGATCCGTTTGCTCCTCATCTTCATGAAGCTGTTAAGTAACCCACCTAAAGTCACTGGGTATTTCTAAGGGCACTTGCCCTGCTTGCTTGCATCGCTATGTCCATCATGTCTAATTTGGCAAGACTCCTGCATGCACTGATGTTAAGTTCTGGGAGGCACAAGGCTGTACGTGCTCCTGCTATCTCAAAATGTGCAGTGGCTTTCCACAGGGGCAAAAGAAGCAGGGCATGGCTACAGCAAGTCAGGGACCTCCCACCTTGGGGTGCATCAGGCTACTGCTATCCTACCAAAAACATTCATCTCCAGAGGTTCAGCACTCTTGAGCAACCACAGCCAGCTGGCACTTCCCTGAGCACTTCTCCCTCCTACCCAAGTGATGTTCAGGGGGCGTAACACAGCAGAAATACCTTCTGCATTGAGCCACTGGTGGTTCCTGTGATGTGTGACTTCCCTACAAGACTGTTGGTATCACGCATCATAGCTAGACTTAGGTTAAACCATGGTCTGTTCTTCACCAGGTCTTAGGAGCACGTAGAGACCCTTTTTGAACCATGGTGGGCTGTGACCATGTTGGCTCCGTGTGAAAACTTGCGTTTGCCTTGTTTCCTAAGAGGCTGGCTGTGCTGCCTGCCTGTTATTTCTCAACAGTTTTTGGCTGAATCAGCGAATTTCAATCACCTGGGACAGACATCCTGACCTGCAGGGACATGGGATGGGGATGTGGAGGAGGGAGGATTCCACGTGTTGCAGGAAGGACCAGAGATCTTCACCCAGGCAATGCTTCCTTGTGATGTTTTACATCAGCAGCCCAACATGTCAGAAAGCTGAGCACGCTGATGCCCTTGCTGGAGCAGAGTTTTTACAGCAAGCAGTGCTTGGCGTGGTTTTGTTTGTGAGCATCGTAGTCTCTTCCTCCACCCAACTGAGGCCTGGAGGCCTCCTTCCACGTCCTTATTGTGAACTACTGAAGCAAACACTCTTCTGCCCAGCAGCCACCAGTGGCTGAACAAAGTGCTGCACGACAAAGCACTTGCTGTCTGTGCAAAGGCTCTCTCCGCCTGCACGCATCAGGGTTATTTTCTTCAGACAATCAGTTTCAATGAATTTAATTGTTATCACTCCCAAGGCAATCTTCTCATCCCCATTAGAGCTAAAAGGTTAAGCTGCGGGGTCTTGTTGTAGGACAGTTCAGGCTCAGGGGAGAAGAAAAATACTTTCTTGTTCAGTCTTTCAAACACAGAAGATGATATTTGCCTCTCTGCAGTTAAACACATTCATTCCAAGGGGTTTTGGGGAGGTAACTCGTGACTGTATAATGTAAAGGGGTTCAGATGTGCTGGGGCCTCTGCATTCATACACTAAGAAGACGACTCAAAATTGTACGTTGGTAGTGAAGTCCAAAGAGTGACCTCAAGCCTTCATCCCTGAGGGACTGGGGTATCATGGAAGCTCTGAAAGCCTGCATTTTTTTTTGCCAGAAAGTGAATGTAGAAACCTGGCTTGTGCTGTCAAGCCCCCATTGCAGTGAATCCCAGGGTATGTGTAGGAGCAGTTTGGAGGAGCCAGACCTGCTGGTGGTGGTTGTCCTTTGGCCTGAAGAAGTCTTGCTGTAGGTGGAACTGTGTGAGACACTGCTAAACGCAGCTGCTCTCCATGGAAGAGCAGATCAGACAGGTCCTGAGGCAGCTTTTGAGGAGCCAGAGCACACAGAGGACAGATCTTGTCCACATCACATCATCTCACCGGTCCATCAAGACGTGTTCTCCTCCACTGACCAGTGGAGCAACTGCGAGAGTTCCTCCTTCACCATCCGGGGATGAAAATTGGTGATTATACTTCTTGTAAGCTGGTAATGAGCTGTTACCTCTATCCATAAAAACGAGCTTTTCCTCCAATGGCATCCCCAAATATGCTGCATCTTTTGTAAGAAAGTTACACAGGAGTAGCAGGGGAGAGTCTAGTTGAGCACGGCCTCTGAAGTAGGTGTTTGGATGCACCTTAGGCAAGGACCAAGTCTTCGTAACATTGCTTGCCGAAAAGGGGAGATTTTGAAAGTGTCTTTTCCCTTCATTTTTCTAAAATGGCTTATTTAAATGTGCCTGGTTTAAGATCTTCAGCAGTAATTCAGTTCTCTGTGAACTGCTCCCGCGGTTACTCATCATGTCCTAGGTGTAGGATTCAATTAAAGGAGGCTGACATGTCAAGTAGCCCTTAAAGGCTGATCTGTATTCTCTGCTGAGCTTATCTTGCCTCAAATCAGCATCATCCTGGAAGGAGAGGGTATTTGTAGCTGGGTCAGAAACACCTTACATTCCTTTATAGTTGGGTTTCAGGAGAACAGCTCCCCTTCCCAGCACATTATTGCCCTAAATCTCTTTGTCCTGCTTTCACACAGTCCCACTGTGTTACAGTCTGCAAGGACCTGGATTATAAATTATCATCTCAGTGGAGCACTGATGACTGCTAACAGATGTTTTTTCTCTAAACCCTCACAGGTTTGCACAGCAGCAAGGCATCTGGGCTGGTGAAACTCATCACAAGGCACCTGGGCTGGTGAAACTTGTCACCAGGTTCATCAGTTGTCTGTGACAACCTGAAGCTAGTCTCCAGAAGAGCCACGGACTGGTTTTCCTCATCCTTTACTTGGTGTTCAGGGCATCTCAGGTTGTCCCCTGCCCTGGCTGGGGTTTTTGCTGTCCTTAAGGGACCCTGATCCCCAAGGGCTCCAACCTGCCAGCAGGGAAAGGAACACACCAGCCATAGGGCCACAGCTGGGGATTAAAAATTAACCTAATACAAACCAGAGGTTTTGAATCTCCAAGGCAGTTTTCCATGTTCTGAGACGTGCATTTCTTGCATTTCTTGCAATTACTGTCACTGTGTGCCTTCCTTTGCTCTCTGCTCTGTTTGTTTGTTTGTTTTGTGTTTTTGTTTTTTTTTGAGACTTTTATTCCCTGAGCTGTCCCCCATGGATGATGTGCCTTTAGTGACAACAAATACATAGAAAAAAAGTAAGGTTGCTGCTCTATTTTTCATGTCATGGCTGCTGGCCCAGGCCATATTCTATCTATCAGAGTGCAGTCACAAAGTGTGTACCCCAAAATGCTCAACTATCTGTCACCCATGAGGAGGTTTTGACCCTACAAGGCAGTTTTGGTGAGTGCTTGGCCATTTCAGGAATGTATTTACTGTAGCAATAACCGCTTCTCTCCATCCACCTGTCCTGCCTTGCCATTGTGCAGAAAGGCCTAGAGTAAAGTGACTTCCCTATACAAAAATAATTCTAGAAATGCCTCATTTTGTCATTTTGTACCAGGATGCAAATAATCTCTTCTTGCTTTCCCAGGTCCTAGCGATGTGTTTGCTTGCAGAAGGTCAGCAGCTGTACCTGCACTGGAGTCACAAGGTGGAGAGAGGGTTTTCTGGTAACCCTAACCATGCTTTAAACCATCAGCCTGTGGTGTTTCCCTGCGTGCAAAACAGCTTAGATCATAGGAGAGAGGGAGGAGGTTAATCTTAGGAGGCTTTAAATATCCATACTAATGATATCTCCAAGTGAGCTAATCACCCCAAGCTCCCTGTGCAGTCAGATGAGGGAAATGAACCCTCTGAGGATGCAAATCATCCAGCTGGTCATAGACACTTAAATTGAGATGAGATGAATCACACCTAAAGTACCTTTTTCCCCACTGGCTCTAAAAGGAGCCCGTGGTGACTCACTGAGGTGAGGATGTCTGCATTTAACATGTCTACATGTGGTTGCATGTAGACAAAGGCAAAGTTTCCATGAGGAGCACAGCGTAAGTCCCTGTAGCAGGACCCAACAGCTTTAAAAACAGTGGCCGCTTCCTCTGCAGAACAGAAACCTGGCTTTTCCAAGGCATTCTGGTGCCCCGTGTCTTTTCGTCTTGGGGTGGTTTTGGAAAAGCCACGTGGAGTTTGGAAGGCATAGAAACAACTCCTCAGAGAGCTGTTGCTGCAAAATGATGCTTTAGAAACCACCTTTCTTAAGAACTTCTTGAAAGCCAGGTGAGGCTTTTAAAAAAAGAGCCATGAAGCTTAGGGGAAAGCGTAATAAGATTGCAAATCTTGCAGTGGAGTGGAATAGTTGAATGTCAAAATACTCGATCCTCTGTTTCTTCATTTACACAGTGGAAACGATCAATTTTACTATCAAAAATGGGCTTCCAGAAGATCCAGAAAGCTGTAGAGCAATTTGTGGAAAACACCAACGCTGCATCCCTATGTGGAAGAGATTAGGGACTGATTATTAGGATGCTGATCTGTAGGATCTCCCTGAAGACTGGTTAGGGCCTTGGTCCAATTTCTACTCGTGTTTAGTTCTCAGCAGGCAAATAAGGTTCCAAGAAGAGCCTGCCATCATAACTGCTTGGTACCAACCTGGGCAAGAAGCCACAGCACAGAATGAGCTACCCCTTCGCTTTTTTTTAGTTAAAGATCAAATTCTTATTTCTGAACTACAGAAATGTTTGCAGTTGCTGAAGCCTCTTCCAAAGCAACTCAGCATAAGGAAGCTGTGCTGATGTCTCTTTTGGGTTTAACTTGGTGTTTCTGAGTTCAGCCAACTACAGAATTTAACGATAGTTGTTCATCTAGGCTCCATCTGCATCAACAGACAGAGAGAGGCATCCCTTATCATAAAGCAAGTGGAAATGGATCACCTCTGTAAATTCCTCTCTTTCTCCCGTGACTAGAGAGGGAGCCTTGAGGGCTGACTCAGGTTAGGTACTTAACTTGTAAAATCAGTTTTGCCATGCAGAAAATCCAATTTATAGCACTGTGGGTCTGGTTTTAGTCCCATTAGATCTCTTTGTCTATGAAGTGGCACAGCCAAGCTTGTGCATCCCGAATGTATTGAGTCCAAGCTGATTAAAGAAGCCTGTTAGGCAACTAGATTGCACACCCTATGCAGAAATGCCAAAGCTTATTAATGTCCTTTGTATCTCCCCAGATTGGGACTTTTCTTGTCCTGGGCTTCTCTATCACAGCCCTCTTCATATTACCTGTACTCTGGGGAGATCAGTGGAAAACAGTCCGCCTCTCGTTCCAGGTAAGAGGCTTGTTTGAAAGGAGGTTCTTTGAAAAAAACAACTGGTTTCTTGAAGTATTGTGTGGCAATCAGTGGAAAATATTCCATACGTGAAATGGTTTTCACATGGGTTTTCCTGGCAGTCTGTGCAGTTTTGTATAAACTTTTATTAAGACTTAACATTTCCCGTAGGGAAGAAGGAAGCCAAGACCTGAGGTTTGGTATCAAGCTATCTGTTTGATGTAACATGTCTCCTTTGGGGAAGTTGTATCTTTTTTTTCCCTTTTTTTTTGGCAAACTTGTTGTAAGTGCACTGTTGATTAGCAGGTGCTGAGGGCAAGTAAATCAGATCCCTTTGGCTGGTGGGGTTACTGGAGTGAGAATTCAATCCCTACTCAGCTCATGCCAGCTCAGCAGCTTTTAGCATTAGTCCAATTTCAGTCTCCTACAACCCAGAAGAGCTTCATCCCCTGAGGATGGGAATCAGGGCTAATGCACTGGCAAAGGTTAAGAGAAAGTGTCAGCTTCTCCTCCCTTTTGCAGACTCTAGGGGAGGAGGATGGGGAGAAGGAGACACAAAATCTTTTGGGTTTCCCACAGGTGTGGTTTATTTGGGGTGTTCATGCCCTTTGTGATGCTTCAGCTGGCCTCCTGCTGCTGTTCCCAAAGGACACCAGTCTTTAACAAATCCTGTGTCCTCTCCACTAGCCCTGCATAACTATCTCAAATATCCTGGACGTCTCAGGTGGCACCTTTGTTTATGCAACTGCATCCTGCTTCTGGTCAAAAGCAGTTGGGATCAGGTGTCCAGGGCAGACAGTCTCACACACAATGACATCTCTCAATGACTTCTGCTTTTCTTCAACCCTTACATCTTAAGAGAGTTGGCCAAGCGATAGGAAAGGCTGAGGAAATTCGAGTTTGTTGACATTAGATTGATGATTTAGTTGCAGTGGAGATGACTGTTACATGGATAAGATTGGATTGGAGTAGA
Source organism: Anser cygnoides (assembly GCF_040182565.1). NCBI lineage: Eukaryota > Metazoa > Chordata > Aves > Anseriformes > Anatidae > Anser > Anser cygnoides. The sequence goes on along the minus strand of NC_089903.1, from coordinate 771,313 downwards.
TTGGATTAAAACTGGTGCTCTCTGGAAGGTGTTCACAGGTTATGATGTAGTAGTAAATGTGATTGTTTGCCAAGCCATCCTGGACAAGGACAGACTCGTCCCTTTTGGCTCTTTGAGAGGAAAGGAGAGCTTTATACTGAAGTGAGGAGCACTCCTCAGAGCAGGGAACCAGCCTGGCACATCTCTCTCCCCTGACTCAAGATGAGTTTTGTGGATCCAGCCTGGGTGTGGGAGATAATGAACTGCTGGTGTCCACAGCAGGAGCCCACCTATGAGGGAGGCTGCAGCTGTGTTGGGGCTTGTTTCTGTCTGTATCCACACTTCATCCTTTGAATAAAATCCCTTTTTCTCCTTTCTGATTCAAAATAAAGTTAATAAGAATCATTTAAGGAATAAGAAGTCTTTGATGTACCAGTCCATACTAGAGTAAAGGTATCACTTCTTTCTTGCAAAAAAAATGTAGAGTTGGCTGTCCAGCAGTGATGTAAAGATCCAGTATGAAAACAGTAATTCCCCTTGTCCTTTTTGGCATCAGCCAGAGTAGAAATGGACTGGCTGCAGGAATTGCTAAATTGCTGAGTAACCGATGATGAATAAGTGGCTTTCCCCTTTATTTCAATGGGGGATTAAAATGATTGACGTTGGTGCTGGCAGGTTTCTAGGGGACTCTTGTAGTAATGCTCTACTTCTTGCATTTCCTTCCCTGCAGGTTGCAACCAAACAGATGAATTTGCAGCAGCAGCCCAAGAAAGAAGTGATTATCAATGAAATCCTGGTAATGAGGGAAAACAAAAACCCCAACATCGTCAACTACTTGGACAGGTACGTCGTGATTTGAAGGGTTCACCGAGGGGCTCTGGAAAACACTTCCTTGCCACTGTCTTAAGTGATCCATCTCAGCTCAATGTAGATCTAGGACGATCTTGCATTGCTTAATGGATGTGGCAAGGTTGGGGTGTGGGTCGCTTAGTGGTCTCCATCTATATCCTAGGAGAAACAAGTGTCTGAATTGGTATTAATGGAGTATTTAGGCTCTCTTTAGAGATGCTGACAGCAATGGCATTAGCAGCATGCTGTCAGGACCCCATTTTCCAAGGCGCTCTACCAAATTTCACCCGACAAGCCATTTCCTTCCTGATGCTACAGGAGAAATGGGAATCCCTTGAACTGTGTTATTTGTTTTCCTCTTCCTCTTCTTTCCTCCTCCCTGAGCAATACTAACGTTCTGCTTGCAGAGGAGTAACCCTTCAATGTTCAGATGGTAATCGTGTCCCTGTGGCTGTCCACTGAGGTTTTCTGTGTTGTAGCATAGCAGTGGTAAGGCTGAAGGATGCGTGACACATAACTAAGCGAGGCTGCTTTCTTGTGGGTGTGTGTAAGGGAGGAAAGGAGAGGTGGCACAGAGTGGAATAACCCTTTGGGAGATAGAGAGAACGGGCTTATTCCTTGCTTGGAGCTGGGTTTTGTGGACCTGGACACATGCTTAGATGCGTTACATCCATGTGGGATGACTCCTTGAATCCCTGCAAGCCTGAATCATTCACCTTATGCTCAAGCTAGTTGCAGTGGAGCTGCAGCAGGGTTTCCAGCCTGCTGCCCTCGTCAGAAACAAGCAGTCTTGATTAACTACAAGTTTGGCTTTTTGTAGGGAAAACTGTGCCTAGATGGGTGAGCTTCAGACTTTAATCTTGGCAGCTCATCTTCTGAAGGTGGAACGGAGGGATGTGACCCAGAATCTCTTCTGGGAATCGGAGAGAGAGAATTTGGACACTCGCTTGCTCTGCATGGATATCAAAAGCCTATCAACTGTTGCCTTAACATCTTCCTCTGATGTCCTAGCTAAAAAAAGTACTTCTCATGCTGCAGCATCCACTGTGGTGCTGAATTTATATGGTGCTGTGTTCCATGTTATAAGTACGGATGTAAAGAGCTGCCTTACCGAAAGGACAAAGCCTGCTGGTGAAATTTTGAGGAAGGGGTGCGTTTGTGCAGGGAAAGTGGTGCTGGGCACTCTTAGAAACGGCAGAAATTACCTGTGCAAAATGAGCAAAGCAGAAAAGAACATTTAAGGATTGCATGTGGGCTGAAAGTGTGTATTTCTCCAGGCTGATCAGAGGCTTTGTTTTGGGAAAACTGTTTGAGATGCATGTTCTTCCTTTAGAGAGAACATCCCCGTGTACATGCACATGCCTTGTCTAGCCAATACATCCCAGCTGTAGGGTAGCTGCACGTCCTGCTGTCTTGTTTAAACTTCCAGCAACAAGAGCCGCTTCTTTTGTCCTCGACTTTCTCTCACTAAGCTTTTTCAGGGGGATTAGCTTTTGTTCGAGTGCAGCAAATGGACAGAACAGCAACGAGGGTGAACGCTGGGGGTTCTTGTGCCTATTGTGGGGCTTTGCAAGCGCAGGATCTTGCTGCTGGGCAGCTGCATCCCTCCTGCCTGCCCTAATGTGCCTGCTGGTTTCCTGAGTGCTGAGTGAAGCTGGTGTTTGAGCGCTGCTTGCTGGCTTCCACCTACTGCTGTCACAGAAGGAAGGATGTGCTGGCCGCTGTGGGACCTGTTTCCTTTTTTGTGGTTCTTTTTTGACAGTGCAGACAGGTACTCCCCCCCTTCTGAGTACCTACTGGAAGCTGCAAGATGCTCACCAGTATAAACCAGCCCTCCCATCCCTCTGCCTCAGCTCCTGGCCTTATGCAAGGGTTTCCAGTGTCTCTTACCTGCCTTTACCTCTCTTACCTACTTCCTAGTAGTTACGAGGTCTTACTAGATGTTAAGAGGTCTGGCTGGCTCACAGGCCCCCAAACACCACCGTGCAAATGGGGCATTTAGGATTCAGGCAGTTCTCTGCTGCCCTGTGTGGCACAAAGGTGTGCTGGGAAGCTTAAGCCCTAACTCAGCTGTACTTTTATTGCTGAGTGTAGAAGCATGCGTATCTGAAGACAGTGACCCTGCACAGACAAGCAGCCACTTGTGCTGAATTACCTTCTGGTCCTGCCTGTGTTTTTCTCCCGTGTGAAAGAGGCCCTCAGAGACCTGTTTCTAAATGTAGGCACCTAAAGTTAGAGGATGCCCAGCGTGAGGCAGAGCAAAGTTCTGCCTCGGGGTTTCTTTTGGAAGAGGAACCCTCGTTAACCTAACAAACCCCACAAACCCTCATTTTAGGTGATAGCCACTGTTACGGAACTGCGCTTCCCAGTAACCCCAACTCCCAGCTTGTATGTGTCGACTTCTTGATGAATTCTCCTGCCAGCAGGCAGAAGCTTGCAATTTGATTCTCTGCCGCCTCTCTCGACTCATCCGTCTGCTCCTTTCCAAACGGGGCAGATAAGCTGTGAAGGTGGGGTTTATGGTTTTCAAGCTGATGGTTCCTTCCTTCGGGAATGTGTCATCCTGATGCATCTGTTGTGAAAGGTTGTGTTGATTTTTTTCTGGATGGGCCCAAGAAGGCAGAAGTGGTTGGTGATGATTTTTTTTTACATGAGTTAATGCTGGTGCCTTCAACCCAGGTCTTCTGCTTCTAGGCATGAGCACACGTGCTCCCAGCAGAGAACAATATCCCAAATGGATGTGAAAAGTCACCCTCATCTCAGCTTTTTCCTATTTATCTTCCTACAGGCTTCCTACAGATGAGATTTTTCAAATGCACGATGCTTAAAAAATGGTGTTCTTGAAAAAGACCTGAAAAGTTGTACGTGGGCAACCACCCAGGACTGTCCGTGTGCCTGGGCAAGGGTAGGCCGTTGCTTCGGGTAGGAGGATGCCAGTGGTGTCAGAACAGCCCACAGCCACCTTTTTCAGTGCAAGAGCCCTTGAAAAATCATGCTGTGCACCAGCTGTTTAGGGATGCATGCTTGGACCCCGTCCTTTCCTGGTATCTCTTTCCTCTCTCTCCCAGTGTTGGAAGGAATCGTGAGCTTGTCTCTTTCTTAGCCTGGGCCCTTCCCATGGCAGAAGAAATCAGCCTTGCTTTTGTGGGCAGGAAACTTTGAACCTGCTCTTCCATCACCTCAGCCCTGTTTTCTCCTCAGCTTTCTGCACTCACCCTTTGTCTGCTCTTTCAGGTTGTGGTCAGATCCTCCAACACACAGAAGTTGCCATGAGTACCTGGTGCCCCAGTACATTTCAATATTCTGTTCAAGCCTCATGTTTCCCTGCACTTCTAAGATAGCTTTAAAACCCAGTGCGTTCTGACTCAGGAAACGGTGACATGCTCATATTTGCTTGTTCTAAAAGCTGTTTTTGGCACTTCAGCTACCTTGTAGGAGAAGAGCTCTGGGTCGTCATGGAGTACTTGGCAGGAGGCTCCCTAACAGATGTTGTGACAGAGACCTGCATGGACGAAGGACAAATCGCAGCTGTGTGCCGAGAGGTAAAGCTGCACCCACAGCCTGGGCGAGCTGTGAGGAGGAAGGGGACAGGGCTTTCTCTGATGTATTCTGCTGGAGGAGCTGTCTACAGCTTCTCTACTGCTGCAGTCATCTTCTCAGAGGATGGATTTCACTGGGGAGGTGGTGGCATGCTCCTGTTAGCTTTCACCCTAGAGTGAGGACTGCAAAATGGGGCTGGAATCCTTGCGGTTACGCCTGTTTTCTTCAGGGCTAACCTGTCCTCCTGCTGGTCCCAGTGGGGATGTCTCTGTAGCCCTGCACATACTGGATATAGAAAAGGCTCTAAAAAGCTAAGCCCGTGCTACTCAAAATGCACATTGTTAGAGTCCATAGCTGGCTAAATGTACTTAATGCACAGTAAGAACCTCGTCCTTTCTTTTTTCAGTGTCTCCAGGCTCTGGAATTCCTCCACTCGAACCAAGTTATTCACAGAGACATCAAGAGTGACAACATCCTGCTGGGCATGGACGGCTCCGTCAAACTAAGTATGAGGGGAAGAGCGCTGGTGGTGACTTTAGTTATCAACCCAGGCTTCTTCCCTGCTACGGGACAGGCCTGGTGGGGAGATGGGTGCTTGAGATGCTTGGTGCTGTGGTGGTGGAGGGTGTGTAGAAATGCTGCAGTAGGTATTTTTGTGGCATCTGTTTCAATGGAGATTGGCAAGCATAAATCCCTGTGAACTGCTAACAGACGTGCAATGAGATTTGGTGTTCATTTAGCCTTGGGCCATCTGTTTGTGTTGTGTGAAGTAACAGGATTTTAATGCACCTCCGGTCTAGAAAGCTGGGTTTTTAGGTGGAGGGTGACAAGCCTTTCTCCGTTTGTGATCCGTCGAGTCTTGAAAATACTGCAGGTACTTGGGTGATGGAGGTGGGTGGAGGGGAAGTTGCAATCTGTTCAGCTAGAAAGCATTTAATCTTACAAACCCAGTGTGTAGTAGTGTGTAAGCGATTAGAGGTGTCTAATTTCTTATATTAGGAGTGAGTTTCTATAGCTGAGTAATTGGTAACGACAGACACGGAGAAGGCTGAGGTACTCAGCAACTTCTTTGCCTCCGTCTGCGCTGGTAGATGGGCTTCCCAAGTCTTTCATTTCCCTGAACCCGTAGGTGGAGGCTGGGGGAGCAAAGTCCCACCGACTGTAAGTGCAGAGCAGGTTCGAGACCACCTGCTGAATGTAAACAGGTCCAGGTCTATGGGACCTGATGACATGAATCCCAGGGTCCTGAGGGAACTGGCTGATGGGGTTGCCAAGCCTCTCTCCATCACAGTTGAAAAGTCCTGGCAGTCGGGCGATGTCACTGGTGAGTGGAAAAATGGAAACGTCATGCCCCTACTCTTCAACAATCAAAACAAAGAACTGAACAAAGAGCGCTACTCTTCACCAATTAAAACAATTAGGAGACTTTTCTTCTCAGCAAGAGCGGTCAGGCACTGGGACGCGTTGCCCAGGGAGGTGGTGGAGTCCCTGTCCCTGGGGGTGTTCAAGGCAAGGTTGGACGTGGTGCTTGGGGACGTGGTTCCGTGGGTGACATTGTTCGTAGGGGGATGGTTGGACCAGGTGATCTTGGAGGGCTTTTCCAACCTTAATTTTTCTGTGATTCTATGATTCTGTGATCTTTTGGAAAGTCAAATGCAAATAAGACAGGGCCAAGCAATTTCCACAGGAAGGCTCTCCAGCTTTCTGTCTTCTCAAAGAAAATAATAAGTACCAAATAGGGAACTTAAATTTATTCTGAACACAGTATTTGCTCTAGAAAGCAAATCGTGTTTGAGAGATGGTACATCTTCTGGGGAAATATTATCTCTGGGACTGAAAATACGACCAGATAATACTGGTGGGTGTGGGTGGAGGGGGGACAGACTGGGCATTGCTTTCTGTTTTCACAGACCCAGGAACAGGCTTGAGAGCATGTGTTACACAGTGTATTACAGCTGCAAAATGCTGCAGTGCCACGTTTCACAGCATCCATGTACAGCTCTTTACTGATCACCAGCCTTCACATCGACAAGTGAGCAGCTCTGTGATGTTGATGGCCTCAGCGAGTCAGATTTAGAAGCTTACTCCTGAACACCTTGTTAACCACAAAAGCAGGCCTCCTTTGCAGCAGCAATGTAGCAGGCAGTGCAACAGGCTAGCTTGTACCACAGCTGTGGCATCAGTACGTGTTGTTTTTGGAGAAACCTGCTGATTTCTAACTTTTTCTTCCCTCCTTCTTTGCTTTTCCAGCTGACTTTGGCTTCCGCGCCGAGATCGCTCCCGAACAGAGCAAGCGCAGCACCGTGGTGGGGACCCCGTACTGGATGGCGCCTGAAGTGGTGACACGAAAAGCCTCCGGGCCCAAAGTGGACATCTGGTCACTGGGGATAATGGCCATCGAGATGATCGAAGGAGAACCCCCCTACCTCAATGAAAACCCCCTGAGAGTAAGCGAGTGCCTTTTTTTGCCCTCAGGCCTTCGCTGAGCCTGCTGGTTAACCTAGGCTCTGGAGGAGGCAGGTGAACCTCCGCTGTGGTTTCATCACATGCAGCTACACGTCTCCTTGGATGCTGTAGTGAGAAGATTGTGGTCATTTAAGTTAGAAGCCATGGCTGGTTCTGGGTGGCAGAGGGCACAGGCTCTTCCTGTTGCAGACCTTCAGGTAGGGTCTGAGTTAATCCTGTGGTGCATCCATAATTCCCCCCCTTCTGGAGAGGCTGACAGGGGCACCTTCTGGCCCCAGAGTGCCTGGCTTCTTAAATCCTTGTGAGTGGGGAAGAGAGCTGTCCTTGAATTCGAAGAATACCACATTACTCTTTTACAAACAGGGCTTTTTCTTGCTGGTGCATTGTTCTTCTTGGCATGCTCCCAGTAAAGCTCCAGGTTTAACAAGCCTTTAGTCAGGCTTTGCCCCTGCTGGTGTCTCTCCCTTCGTATTCTTTAATGAAAGGGGAAATTCTGTCAGTTTGTAAGAATGCGGCTGTTCTTGGTGTAAGCCAGTTTTATGGCTTTTTTTCCTAAGCTAAACAGGACGAAGGGATCTAGAACAGTTCTGTTTAACTTGTTTCCGCCTCTTTGACTGGAGGTGATTTTGGGAGAGAAGTGCAGCAGTGAAGAAATGCGAAAGGAAAATGTTGGTGTGGAGTTAAATGAGGATGGCTAAGCAACGGGGTGCTTTGCTCTCATTTAACTTAACTTGTTGCAGTTCCCAGGCTATCAGACCTCTACCTTGAGATGTGATGAGCAATGAGCTCAAAAGGCCTCTGCCAGATGTCTGTTTCCTTTTAAAAGGCATCTAGCGATTTTCTTTTAAGAATAAAATTTTGCAGTGGATGAATTCTGAATTTCCTGATTCTTAGAAAATTCTTCATTCGCAAGCAGCAGCAAAACGACTCCACTCGTTTCTGTAGGGTGTTAAGTGCTGCTTGAGAACCTACTGGCCATCTTTTGTAAGGGACCAACTGCATCTTTAGAGTATTGACTTTTGAGGCCTTGTGCAGTTGGGCAAAGTATCGAGAGAACAAAGCCTCCTGATTATTCAGGGGTACCTTCCCATGAGGATATAGTTATTGCAGGAGTCGAGCACTGGCAGAGCTGTGCCAGCCAACTTCCCTATGTAAACACAGTCTGGACTGCTGGTTTTGTCCTCTTAATCCCTTGAGAGGGCTGCAGGATCCAAACCCAGATTACGAGGGTAAAGCAAGAAAGGATTGGATCCCATCCACATAAAAATAAGGCCGGCAGCTCTTCTCTTTGCTGAAACTTAAGCATTTCTTCGTCACCCTGATAAGGGTTTTTGTTTTGGTTTTGTTTTTCCCCATTGAACTGTGGGGAGGGAGAGGAAAAATGGGTGCCTCTGTGAACCGCAGCTGGAGTCTGACCTTCGTAACCTCCTGTTTCTTTGGTGCTTGCTTTGCTTTAGGCCCTGTATCTCATTGCTACTAACGGGACTCCGGAACTGCAGAATCCAGAAAAGCTTTCACCCATATTCCGAGACTTCTTAAATCGCTGTCTTGAAATGGACGTGGAAAAAAGAGGTTCTGCAAAAGAGCTGCTCCAGGTAAGTGCTGGGGAACAGGACGGAATTCAGCATTCTAGAGTGAGAATAGGCACGCGGAGAAATGTCATTTGGGGTCTTAAATACTGCGTCATCTGAAGTCACAAGCACAGCAGAGATGATTTACCATGAAGAAACGAACAAAAAAACCCAAAACGAACCAACCAAAAAACCCCAAATCCATACCGAAGCGTTTACAGAGTACTTTCCTTTTTGTGCTGTACTTGCTACTGGCAGCAGCTGTGCAGCGTGTTCTGTAACCAACCTCAAATAATTGCCGTGCCCCGAGCCTGCCAACTGCTGAGCCCCTTAATTCCCGTGGCTTCTGCACGCAGCTCACCCTAACATCTGGCTGTGGTGTTGCGGTCTGGCCATGCTTGTTCCCATTTGGATAACAGGAGGGCTTCCAGCTATCGAATGCTCTGGTTGTCTCCCTTCTGGGGGAGAGTTCCCAAAGCTTTTTGGAAGGGGCACGTCTTGCACTAACTGCAGCAGTTTGGCGTGAACACATTTTGCCAGATACAGCTCTTCCTGCAGAGGTGATGGAACCAAGCTTGTGAGAAATCCTCAGTTATTTCACTGAAAACCTGGTGTCTTTGTCTGGACTCCTGGTGAAAGTGAAGGACGAAGCTGCCAGGCTTTTTACCAACACAGATGAGGAGTGTTCATGTGTTTCCTTTTGTCAGACCTCCCACGGGGGTGGAAAATGTGCTTCAGCTCTTTGTAAAATAAATCTGTGATGATGGGGCCCTCAGACCTCACCTGTGAGACAGTTGTCTCTTTTTTGGTGTTCCTTTCTTTCCTTTAGTTTGTTTACTGGGTTCAGCTTTGGGAGTGCTGCTGCCTTTCTGAGACTCTAAAGAAGCATTAATCAGCGGCAGAAAGAATGGCAGTAGATGAAAGCTGACTTTTTCTCCTGGACTTGCCAACTCCAGAGTATCAGAGAGCAGCAGTGCTGTGTCCCTTGGGGCAGGAGAACATTGGGACTGCAGCATTTCTGCCTGCCTTTACCTTTTGGCCTCGGATTTTTCCACCTGTGAAGTGTGTTCAGATTGGGTGGTTGATCCCTTCTGGTGCTCAGAAATCCTGGGGGACTTAGGGTGATTTCCCTTTGGTGAACTTGACCCATTTCTCCATCAACACAAGCAAAGCTGTGCCAGTATTGGTTATGTGGAAGCTGAGTTTTGTTATTTGACAGCAGGGAAGTATGGAGATCTGAGTCTTGTAGTGGTGATGTGTTGTCAAAGTAGAGTTATTCCTCTAACCCTGAACTGTAAAGCTCATGAGAAGAAGGGAAACATTATCACTAAAGCTGCCTTGATTCTCTCTGCCTTGCTGGAGGGTTTGTCTCCAGTTGGAGACTGCAGATGTGGTCACAAAACACTCCTTAAATTTATGCCCAAAGAGGTTTATGTTCCTGAGGTCTTCACTTTTCCAAATCGCATTAAATTTTCCCCACTTTCTGTCTCATTCCTGCTCCAGCTTTCATTTTGAGATGCCAGGTGCTGAGGTTGAGCTTGTGGCTTTGACTCACCTCTGTGACCAAGGCAACTGGCTTTTATCATCAGTTCCTGCTGCTCCTACCCGTTCATTGACGTCTCATCATATAACCAGCCTGTAAATTGCCCGTGGCAGGGAACCTCTCTTAGCCTTGCTCACGCAGTGCCCAACACAACAGGTTTCCGAGGTCCTTTGTCCCTGCTGAAGTACAAATAAATAGTGATTTTATTTCAGTGCTAGCAATAAAATAACAAAGTGAGAAATAGGACAGCTGCTTGGCCATGCTACAAGCAATCAATAGCATTATAAAAGCTGTGGAATAACTTCTCTCTAAGTAGGACAAATAACAATATTTAATTACAAGGATTTTGAGGTGTGCTGGTGGCTGTAGAGCTTAATCTCTGTTATTTAGCTAGGTCTACCTAGCTTTCCTGGTGTTAATGGATCAGTGTGGGTAGTTTGGAGGTTGCAATGTTACTTTGGGCAACTGTGAGCTTTGGCAAAGATGCATGTGCGGTCGGGATCCATTTGCTCCTCATCTTCATGAAGCTGTTAAGTAACCCACCTAAAGTCACTGGGTATTTCTAAGGGCACTTGCCCTGCTTGCTTGCATCGCTATGTCCATCATGTCTAATTTGGCAAGACTCCTGCATGCACTGATGTTAAGTTCTGGGAGGCACAAGGCTGTTCGTGCTCCTGCTATCTCAAAATGTGCAGTGGCTTTCCACAGGGGCAAAAGAAGCAGGGCATGGCTACAGCAAGTCAGGGACCTCCCACCTTGGGGTGCATCAGGCTACTGCTATCCTACCAAAAACATTCATCTCCAGAGGTTCAGCACTCTTGAGCAACCACAGCCAGCTGGCACTTCCCTGAGCACTTCTCCCTCCTACCCAAGTGATGTTCAGGGGGCGTAACACAGCAGAAATACCTTCTGCATTGAGCCACTGGTGGTTCCTGTGATGTGTGACTTCCCTACAAGACTGTTGGTATCACGCATCATAGCTAGACTTAGGTTAAACCATGGTCTGTTCTTCACCAGGTCTTAGGAGCACGTAGAGACCCTTTTTGAACCATGGTGGGCTGTGACCATGTTGGCTCCGTGTGAAAACTTGCGTTTGCCTTGTTTCCTAAGAGGCTGGCTGTGCTGCCTGCCTGTTATTTCTCAACAGTTTTTGGCTGAATCAGCGAATTTCAATCACCTGGGACAGACATCCTGACCTGCAGGGACATGGGATGGGGATGTGGAGGAGGGAGGATTCCACGTGTTGCAGGAAGGACCAGAGATCTTCACCCAGGCAATGCTTCCTTGTGATGTTTTACATCAGCAGCCCAACATGTCAGAAAGCTGAGCACGCTGATGCCCTTGCTGGAGCAGAGTTTTTACAGCAAGCAGTGCTTGGCGTGGTTTTGTTTGTGAGCATCGTAGTCTCTTCCTCCACCCAACTGAGGCCTGGAGGCCTCCTTCCACGTCCTTATTGTGAACTACTGAAGCAAACACTCTTCTGCCCAGCAGCCACCAGTGGCTGAACAAAGTGCTGCACGACAAAGCACTTGCTGTCTGTGCAAAGGCTCTCTCCGCCTGCACGCATCAGGGTTATTTTCTTCAGACAATCAGTTTCAATGAATTTAATTGTTATCACTCCCAAGGCAATCTTCTCATCCCCATTAGAGCTAAAAGGTTAAGCTGCGGGGTCTTGTTGTAGGACAGTTCAGGCTCAGGGGAGAAGAAAAATACTTTCTTGTTCAGTCTTTCAAACACAGAAGATGATATTTGCCTCTCTGCAGTTAAACACATTCATTCCAAGGGGTTTTGGGGAGGTAACTCGTGACTGTATAATGTAAAGGGGTTCAGATGTGCTGGGGCCTCTGCATTCATACACTAAGAAGACGACTCAAAATTGTACGTTGGTAGTGAAGTCCAAAGAGTGACCTCAAGCCTTCATCCCTGAGGGACTGGGGTATCATGGAAGCTCTGAAAGCCTGCATTTTTTTTTGCCAGAAAGTGAATGTAGAAACCTGGCTTGTGCTGTCAAGCCCCCATTGCAGTGAATCCCAGGGTATGTGTAGGAGCAGTTTGGAGGAGCCAGACCTGCTGGTGGTGGTTGTCCTTTGGCCTGAAGAAGTCTTGCTGTAGGTGGAACTGTGTGAGACACTGCTAAACGCAGCTGCTCTCCATGGAAGAGCAGATCAGACAGGTCCTGAGGCAGCTTTTGAGGAGCCAGAGCACACAGAGGACAGATCTTGTCCACATCACATCATCTCACCGGTCCATCAAGACGTGTTCTCCTCCACTGACCAGTGGAGCAACTGCGAGAGTTCCTCCTTCGCCATCCGGGGATGAAAATTGGTGATTATACTTCTTGTAAGCTGGTAATGAGCTGTTACCTCTATCCATAAAAACGAGCTTTTCCTCCAATGGCATCCCCAAATATGCTGCATCTTTTGTAAGAAAGTTACACAGGAGTAGCAGGGGAGAGTCTAGTTGAGCACGGCCTCTGAAGTAGGTGTTTGGATGCACCTTAGGCAAGGACCAAGTCTTCGTAACATTGCTTGCCGAAAAGGGGAGGTTTTGAAAGTGTCTTTTCCCTTCATTTTTCTAAAATGGCTTATTTAAATGTGCCTGGTTTAAGATCTTCAGCAGTAATTCAGTTCTCTGTGAACTGCTCCCGCGGTTACTCATCATGTCCTAGGTGTAGGATTCAATTAAAGGAGGCTGACATGTCAAGTAGCCCTTAAAGGCTGATCTGTATTCTCTGCTGAGCTTATCTTGCCTCAAATCAGCATCATCCTGGAAGGAGAGGGTATTTGTAGCTGGGTCAGAAACACCTTACATTCCTTTATAGTTGGGTTTCAGGAGAACAGCTCCCCTTCCCAGCACATTATTGCCCTAAATCTCTTTGTCCTGCTTTCACACAGTCCCACTGTGTTACAGTCTGCAAGGACCTGGATTATAAATTATCATCTCAGTGGAGCACTGATGACTGCTAACAGATGTTTTTTCTCTAAACCCTCACAGGTTTGCACAGCAGCAAGGCATCTGGGCTGGTGAAACTCATCACAAGGCACCTGGGCTGGTGAAACTTGTCACCAGGTTCATCAGTTGTCTGTGACAACCTGAAGCTAGTCTCCAGAAGAGCCACGGACTGGTTTTCCTCATCCTTTACTTGGTGTTCAGGGCATCTCAGGTTGTCCCCTGCCCTGGCTGGGGTTTTTGCTGTCCTTAAGGGAACTCTCGACTCATCCGTCTGCTCCTTACAAAACGGGGCAGATAAGCTGTGAAGGTGGGGTTTATGGTTTTCAAGCTGATGGTTCCTTCCTTCGGGAATGTGTCATCCTGATGCATCTGTCATGAAAGGTTGAGTTGATGTTTTTCCGGATGGGCCCAAGAAGGCAGAAGTGGTTGGTGATGATTTTTTTTTACATGAGTTAATGCTGGTGCCTTCAACCCAGGTCTTCTGCTTCTAGGCATGAGCACACGTGCTCCCAGCAGAGAACAATATCCCAAATGGATGTGAAAAGTCACCCTCATCTCAGCTTTTTCCTATTTATCTTCCTACAGGCTTCCTACAGATGAGATTTTTCAAATGCACGATGCTTAAAAAATGGTGTTCTTGAAAAAGACCTGAAAAGTTGTACGTGGGCAACTACCCAGGACTGGGTGCAACCACCCAGCACCCTTCGGGCTGCTGCGCTGGGCTGACAGGAGGAGTCCCCAGGGGCCACCATGCGCCTTTAACACTTGTGAAAATAAACTGAGGGGTGAAAATGGTAGTGTGTAAGCGATTAGAGGTGGCTAATTTCTTATATTAGGAGTGAGTTTCTGTAGCTGAGTAATTGGTAACGACAGACACGGAGAAGGCTGAGGTACTCAGCAACTTCTTTGCCTCCGTCTGCGCTGGTAGATGGGCTTCCCAAGTCTTTCGTTTCCCTGAACCCGTAGGTGGAGGCTGGGGGAGCAAAGTCCCACCGACTGTAAGTGCAGAGCAGGTTCGAGACCACCTGCTGAATGTAAACAGGTCCAGGTCTATGGGACCTGATGACATGAATCCCAGGGTCCTGAGGGAACTGGCTGATGGGGTTGCCAAGCCTCTCTCCATCACAGTTGAGAAGTCCTGGCAGTCGGGCGATGTCACTGGTGAGTGGAAAAATGGAAACGTCATGCCCCTACTCTTCAACAATCAAAACAAAGAACTGAACAAAGAGCGCTACTCTTCACCAATTAAAACAATTAGGAGACTTTTCTTCTCAGCAAGAGCGGTCAGGCACTGGGACGCGTTGCCCAGGGAGGTGGTGGAGTCCCTGTCCCTGGGGGTGTTCAAGGCAAGGTTGGACGTGGTGCTTGGGGACGTGGTTTCGTGGGTGACATTGTTCGTAGGGGGATGGTTGGACCAGGTGATCTTGGAGGGCTTTTCCAACCTTAATTTTTCTATGATTCTATGATTCTGTGATCTTTTGGAAAGTCAAATGCAAATAAGACAGGGCCAAGCAATTTCCACAGGAAGGCTCTCCAGCTTTCTGTCTTCTCAAAGAAAATAATAAGTACCAAATAGGGAACTTAAATTTATTCTGAACACAGTATTTGCTCTAGAAAGCAAATCGTGTTTGAGAGATGGTACATCTTCTGGGGAAATATTATCTCTGGGACTGAAAATACGACCAGATAATACTGGTGGGTGTGGGTGGAGGGGGGACAGACTGGGCATTGCTTTCTGTTTTCACAGACCCAGGAACAGGCTTGAGAGCATGTGTTACACAGTGTATTACAGCTGCAAAATGCTGCACTGCCACGTTTCACAGCATCCATGTACAGCTCTTTACTGATCACCAGCCTTCACATCGACAAGTGAGCAGCTCTGTGATGTTGATGGCCTCAGCGAGTCAGATTTAGAAGCTTACTCCTGAACACCTTGTTAACCACAAAAGCAGGCCTCCTTTGCAGCAGCAATGTAGCAGGCAGTGCAACAGGCTAGCTTGTACCACAGCTGTGGCATCAGTACGTGTTGTTTTTGGAGAAACCTGCTGATTTCTAACTTTTTCTTCCCTCCTGCTTTGCTTTTCCAGCTGACTTTGGCTTCCGCGCCGAGATCGCTCCCGAACAGAGCAAGCGCAGCACCGTGGTGGGGACCCCGTACTGGATGGCGCCTGAAGTGGTGACACGAAAAGCCTCCGGGCCCAAAGTGGACATCTGGTCACTGGGGATAATGGCCATCGAGATGATCGAAGGAGAACCCCCCTACCTCAATGAAAACCCCCTGAGAGTAAGCGAGTGCCTTTTTTTGCCCTCAGGCCTTCGCTGAGCCTGCTGGTTAACCTAGGCTCTGGAGGAGGCAGGTGAACCTCCGCTGTGGTTTCATCACATGCAGCTACACGTCTCCTTGGATGCTGTAGTGAGAAGATTGTGGTCATTTAAGTTAGAAGCCATGGCTGGTTCTGGGTGGCAGAGGGCACAGGCTCTTCCTGTTGCAGACCTTCAGGTAGGGTCTGAGTTAATCATGTGGTGCATCCATAATTCCCCCCCTTCTGGAGAGGCTGACAGGGGCACCTTCTGGCCCCAGAGTGCCTGGCTTCTTAAATCCTTGTGAGTGGGGAAGAGAGCTGTCCTTGAATTTGAAGAATACCACGTTACTCTTTTACAAACAGGGCTTTTTCTTGCTGGTGCATTGTTCTTCTTGGCATGCTCCCAGTAAAGCTCCAGGTTTAACAAGCCTTTAGTCAGGCTTTGCCCCTGCTGGTGTCTCTCCCTTCGTATTCTTTAATGAAAGGGGAAATTCTGTCAGTTTGTAAGAATGCGGCTGTTCTTGGTGTAAGCCAGTTTTATGGCTTTTTTTCCTAAGCTAAACAGGACGAAGGGATCTAGAACAGTTCTGTTTAACTTGTTTCCGCCTCTTTGACTGGAGGTGATTTTGGGAGAGAAGTGCAGCAGTGAAGAAATGCGAAAGGAAAATGTTGGTGTGGAGTTAAATGAGGATGGCTAAGCAACGGGGTGCTTTGCTCTCATTTAACTTAACTTGTTGCAGTTCCCAGGCTATCAGACCTCTACCTTGAGATGTGATGAGCGATGAGCTCAAAAGGCCTCTGCCAGATGTCTGTTTCCTTTTAAAAGGCATCTAGCGATTTTCTTTTAAGAATAAAATTTTGCAGTGGATGAATTCTGAATTTCCTGATTCTTAGAAAATTCTTCATTCGCAAGCAGCAGCAAAACGACTCCACTCGTTTCTGTAGGGTGTTAAGTGCTGCTTGAGAACCTACTGGCCATCTTTTGTAAGGGACCAACTGCATCTTTAGAGTATTGACTTTTGAGGCCTTGTGCAGTTGGGCAAAGTATCGAGAGAACAAAGCCTCCTGATTATTCAGGGGTACCTTCCCATGAGGATATAGTTATTGCAGGAGTCGAGCACTGGCAGAGCTGTGCCAGCCAACTTCCCTATGTAAACACAGTCTGGACTGCTGGTTTTGTCCTCTTAATCCCTTGAGAGGGCTGCAGGATCCAAACCCAGATTACGAGGGTAAAGCAAGAAAGGATTGGATCCCATCCACATAAAAATAAGGCCGGCAGCTCTTCTCTTTGCTGAAACTTAAGCATTTCTTCGTCACCCTGATAAGGGTTTTTGTTTTGGTTTTGTTTTTCCCCATTGAACTGTGGGGAGGGAGAGGAAAAATGGGTGCCTCTGTGAACCGCAGCTGGAGTCTGACCTTCGTAACCTCCTGTTTCTTTGGTGCTTGCTTTGCTTTAGGCCCTGTATCTCATTGCTACTAACGGGACTCCGGAACTGCAGAATCCAGAAAAGCTTTCACCCATATTCCGAGACTTCTTAAATCGCTGTCTTGAAATGGACGTGGAAAAAAGAGGTTCTGCAAAAGAGCTGCTCCAGGTAAGTGCTGGGGAACAGGACGGAATTCAGCATTCTAGAGTGAGAATAGGCACGCGGAGAAATGTCATTTGGGGTCTTAAATACTGCGTCATCTGAAGTCACAAGCACAGCAGAGATGATTTACCATGAAGAAACGAACAAAAAAACCCAAAACGAACCAACCAAAAAACCCCAAATCCATACCGAAGCGTTTACAGAGTACTTTCCTTTTTGTGCTGTACTTGCTACTGGCAGCAGCTGTGCAGCGTGTTCTGTAACCAACCTCAAATAATTGCCGTGCCCCGAGCCTGCCAACTGCTGAGCCCCTTAATTCCCGTGGCTTCTGCACGCAGCTCACCCTAACATCTGGCTGTGGTGTTGCGGTCTGGCCATGCTTGTTCCCATTTGGATAACAGGAGGGCTTCCAGCTATCGAATGCTCTGGTTGTCTCCCTTCTGGGGGAGAGTTCCCAAAGCTTTTTGGAAGGGGCACGTCTTGCACTAACTGCAGCAGTTTGGCGTGAACACATTTTGCCAGATACAGCTCTTCCTGCAGAGGTGATGGAACCAAGCTTGTGAGAAATCCTCAGTTATTTCACTGAAAACCTGGTGGAATTCTCCTGCCAGCAGGCAGAAGCTTGCAATTTGATTCTCTGCCGCCTCTCTCGACTCATCCGTCTGCTGTAAAGAATTTGTAAAGAAATTGTAAAGAAATTACGCGTGAATTTTTATATGTACCAGAATGCCCTATTCCTCTTTTGGGACGGGATTTGCTAACTAAACTAAACGCTACCATAACGTTTGAAGATGGAGAATTGATTATGAGAATCCCGGAATCAAAAGTGGGACAAATCTTAATGATTAAAGAGAAGGCTGTTCCTCATATACCAAAAGAGGTAGAAAATGCAGTAATGCCTACGATTTGGGAAACGGACGTGCCCGGAAAATCAAAAGTAGCCCAGCCAGTAAAAATTGAACTTAAGGAAGGGGCCCGACCGGTACGGATTAAACAGTACCCGTTGAAGCTAGAAGCTAGGCTAGGAATAGTAAAGATTATAGATAAATTTCTTAGCTACCACATTCTGGAAGAATGCAAATCTGAATATAACACCCCAATTTTCCCAGTAAAGAAACCTAATGGGGAATACAGGCTAGTGCAGGACCTTAGGGCAATAAACGAAATAACAAAAGATATTCACCCGGTGGTGGCTAATCCTTATACATTGTTAACATCTGTAAAAGAGAAGTATAAGTGGTTTACGGTAATTGATTTAAAAGATGCCTTCTTCTGCATACCCATTGACAAGGATAGTAGAAAACTCTTTGCTTTTGAATGGGAAAGTCCACGGAACGGACGGAAGATGCAACTGACCTGGACAAGATTGCCTCAAGGATTCAAGAATAGCCCGACCCTCTTCGGCGGTCAACTAGCTAAAGAAATAGAAGATCGGATTAACCAAGGAAGCCCCGGCTTCCAGCGCTGAATAAAGCACCCTCATAGAATCACTTGGTGGTTATGTGGTTGCTGCGCTAACACCCCCACCTCCCCGCCCCCCCTTGTGCCCCCCATCCCCCTCACCCCCCCCTGTGCCCCCCTTGTCCCCGTGCCCCCCCATGTCCCCGTGCCCCCCCCTTTTCCCCCCCGTGCCCCCCCCATGTCCCCGTGCCCCCCCCCGTGCCCCCCCCGCACTCACCCCACACTCGAGCCGCCGCCGCCTCCCTCTCACCCCCCCCGCATCCCAGGGGGGTCCCGGGGCCTTTTAAGGGGGGGGGGGGGTCCCGGGCTCCTTTCCCGGGGGGGGGGGGGTGTCCCGGGACCTTTTCGGGGGGGTCCTTTTTAAGGGGGGGGTCCCCCAATATCCTCCGGGGGGGGGTCCCGGTGACGGGGGGGGGCGGCCGTCCCAGGCCCGCTGGCGGCGCGGGGGGGGGGGGGGAGGGAATCGGGGGGGGGTCGAGGGGCACCGGGGGGGTCGCGGGGGGGGGCGGGGGGGGGCCGGGGTCCCGTCGGCTCCGCTGCTCCCGGCGAAGTTTCCTCCTTTGTCTCCCGCTGGCCCGCCCCGCCCCGCGGCACCGGGACGGCCCCCCCCGGCCCCCCCCCCCCGGGTCCGGGAACTGGGGGGGACTGGGAAGGGACTGGGCGAGACGCGGGGGTGGCGCTGGGAGGGGCTGGGGGGAGCCGGGGGGAGCTGGGAGGGCGCTGGGGAGGCACTGGGACAGACTGGGGGGGGTGCTGGGAGGGATTGGGAAGCACTGGGAGTGACTGGGGGGGCACTGGGAGAGACTGGGAAGCACGGGGACGGGCGGGGGGGCGCTCGGAGAGACTGGGAAGCACTGGGAGAGACTGGGAAGCACTGGGAGAGACTGCAGGGGGCACTAGGAGACTGGGGGGGGGCACTGGGAAGCGCTGGGAAAGGCCTGGGGGAGCACTGGGAGAGACTGGGAAGCACTGGGGCAGGCGGGGGGGGGCACTGGGAGAGCACTGGAAGGTGCTGGGGGGCTCTGAGAGAGACCGCAGGGGGAACTGGGAGAGACTGGGAAGCACTGGGAGAGACTGCGGGGAACTGGGAGAGATTGAGAGGGCACTGGGAAGCGCTGGGAGAGTCTGGGAAGTACTGGGACAGGCAGGGGGGGCACTGGGAGAGACGGGAAAACACTGGGAGAGATTGGGGGGGCACTGGGAGAGGCTGGGGGGGCACTGGGAGGTGCTGGGAGAGACTGGGAAGCACTGGGCCAGGCAGGGGGGGGCACTGGGAGAGACTGGGAAGCCCTGGGAGAGACTGGGGGCCACTGGGAGGGACTGGGGGAGACACAGGGAGGGGCTGGGAGAGACTGGGGAGTACTGGGAGCACTGGCAAGGCTTTGGAGGGGCACTGGGAGGCACTGGGGGCACCGCCCTCGGGCCGTAGGGGGCAATAGGGACCCAACTACAGGGCGCTATAGGGACCCGGCCATAGGGCGCTATAGGGACACGGCTGTGTGGGGCTATAGGGACCTGGCCATAGGGCGTTATGGGGACCCCAGCACACAGAGCACTGTAGGGACCTGGCTATATGGGGATATAGGGGCCCCAGGCCATAGTGCACTATAGGGACCCATCTGTATGGGGTATAAGGACCCTATGACAAGGCAGTATAGGGACCTGGCTATAGGGCACCACATGGACCTGGCTACAGGGTGCCATAGGGACCCAGCTATAGGGCCCTATAGGGACCCCAGGCCACATGGGTGCCATAGGGGCCTGGTTATAGGGCAGTATAGGGACCCAGCTATAGGGCACCATAGGGACCCCAGGCCATAGGGCGCTATAGGGGCCTGGCTATGGGGTGCTATAGGGACCCCAGGCCATAGGGGGCCATAGGGACCCAACCTATAGGGCCTCATAGGGACCCCGGGCCATAGAGACCCAGCTATAGGGTCCTATAGGGACCCCAGGCCATAGGGCCCTATAGGGACCCAACACCATAGGGGGCCATAGGGACCCACCTATAGACACCCATAGGGACCCCAGGCCATAGGGGGCCATAGAGACCCACCTATAGGGCCCCATAGGGACCCCAGGCCATAGGGCACTCTAGGCACCCGGCTATAGGGGGCCACAGGGACCCCACCATAGGGCCCCACAGGGACCCCAGGCCATAGGGCACTCTAGGCACCCGGCTATAGGGGGCCACAGGGACCCCACCATAGGGCCCCATAGGGACCCCAGGCCATAGGGCACTCTAGGCACCCGGCTATAGGGGGCCACAGGGACCCCACCATAGGGCCCCATAGGGACCCCAGGCCATAGGGCACTCTAGGCACCCGGCTATAGGGGGCCACAGGGACCCCACCATAGGGCCCCACAGGGACCCCAGGCCATAGGGCACTCTAGGCACCCGGCTATAGGGGGCCACAGGGACCCCACCATAGGGCCCCATAGGGACCCCAGGCCATAGGGCACTATAGGCGCCCGGCTATAGGGGGCCACAGGGACCCCACCATAGGGCCCCATAGGGACCCCAGGCCATAGGGCACTATAGGCGCCCGGCTATAGGGGGCCACAGGGACCCCACCATAGGGCCCCACAGGGACCCCAGGCCATAGGGCACTCTAGGCACCCGGCTATAGGGGGCCACAGGGACCCCACCATAGGGCCCCACAGGGACCCCAGGCCATAGGGCACTCTAGGCACCCGGCTATAGGGGGCCACAGGGACCCCACCATAGGGCCCCATAGGGACCCCAGGCCATAGGGCACTATAGGCGCCCGGCTATAGGGGGCCACAGGGACCCCACCATAGGGCCCCATAGGGACCCCAGGCCATAGGGCACTATAGGCGCCCGGCTATAGGGGGCCACAGGGACCCCACCATAGGGCCCCATAGGGACCCCAGGCCATAGGGCACTCTAGGCACCCGGCTATAGGGGGCCACAGGGACCCCACCATAGGGCCCCATAGGGACCCCAGGCCATAGGGCACTCTAGGCACCCGGCTATAGGGGGCCACAGGGACCCCACCATAGGGCCCCATAGGGACCCCAGGCCATAGGGCACTCTAGGCACCCGGCTATAGGGGGCCACAGGGACCCCACCATAGGGCCCCATAGGGACCCCAGGCCATAGGGGCCCCCCGATAGGCCCCGCAGGCCCCGCCCACAGCCCCGCAGGCCCCGCCCCCCTCCCCTGGCCCCGCCCCTCTCAGTGTGCCTGCGCGCTGCAGGCCGAGCGCACGTGCAGGGCCGGACGGCAGCGCGGCGGCGCGAGGCGAGGCAGGCGGGGGGGCCAGGAGGGGAGAGCCCCCCCCCCTACGTGACCTCGGGGGGCTTGGGCCCCCCCCCCACGTGACCCCGGAGGGGGGTTGAGAGCCTTGGGCCCCCCCACGCAAATGGCCCCGGGGGGATTGTGGGGGGCCTTGGGACCCCCCCACGTGACTTGAGGGGCTTTGGGAGCCCCCCCCATTTAACCCCAGGAGGTCTTTGGGGTCTTGGGACCCCCCCAGTGTGGCCCTGGGGGGCTTTGGGACCCCCCCCACGTGACAGTGGGGGGCCTTGGGACCCCCCCATGTAACCCCAGGGAGTGTTTGGGGGCTCGCCCCCCCCCCCCCCCGACTCCTGGGGGGTATTCGCCGCCCCCCCCCACGTCCCCATTCTGTGGGATCTGGGGGGGGGCCCTCCTCACGCCTCCCCCGGCCTGTGTCCCTCCCCAGGCCCCGCTGTCACCATGTCCTCGTGGCGCCCAGCTCGTCCCCAGGACAGCCCCCCCAGCTCCCCCTCCAGCACGTGAGTTTTGTTTTTTTTTGGGGGGGGGAGAGGATTTGGGGGGGGAGGTGACAACAGCCGCCCCCCCCCGCTGTCCCCACTGTCCCTACAGGATCCTCAGCAGAAGTGACAATGACGACGACGACTCCGGCAGCGACTTCGAGGCCACCGTGCGGCCCAAGCAGGGGGCGCGGGGGGTGCCCGGCCCCTGCCCCGTACGTGTCCCCTGTCCCCCCCCCCCCCAAAGCCGTGTCCCCCTTGTCACCCCCGTGTCACCTCCGCAGGTCCCCAAACGTTCCCGGAGGGAGCCCAGCGAGGATGGGAGCAGCCCGGAGCAGAACGTCCTCTTCCAGGCCGTCAGGAATGGCGGGGTGGCCATCGAGGTGACACGGGGATGCGGGGGGGACACGGGGGGACATGGGGGGACACGGGGATATGTGGGGGGACACGGAGACACACGGGGAGAAAGGGGACACGGGGACACGGGACAAAGAGGCACGGGACCAAAGCCAGCTCCCGAAGGGACACGGGGACACGTCCACCTTGGGAAGGGGACATGGGGGGGCCATTTGCCCTGATGTGGGGCCACCGCGTGCCACCATGCGTCACCACGCGTCACCGCGCCTCCAGGTGGTGGTGGACGAGTGGCTGGAGGGCTACAAGCGGGACCGGGAGCCGGCCTTCCTGGAGCTCGTCAACTTCATCGTCCGCTCCTGCGGCTGCCGAGGTGCGGCCGCCCCGCACCCCGTCCCCCTGCCACCACCCTGGGGGATGTCCCTGTCACCCAGCACGTCCCCTCCCGGCAGGCACGGTGACGCTGGCCATGCTGCGGGAGCTGCAGAACACCGAGATCATCCGGCGGCTGACCGAGAGCTTCGATGAGGTAACGGGGGATGTGGTGGTGGTGCGGGGACGCCGCCATTTTGTCACTTCTGTGAGGCGGCCATCTTGTCACCTGTGTGAGGCCACCATTTTGTCACCTCGTGTCCCCGCCATTTTGTTCCTCTGCGTCCCTGCCACTTTGTCACCGGTGTGATCCCAACACTTTGTCAGCTGTGTGACACCAGCATTTTGTCCCTTTGTGTCCCCGACATTTTATCTTTATGCATTGCTGCCAGTTTGTCATTTCTGTGAGGCGGCCATTTTGTCACCGGTGTGATCCCAACACTTTGTCAGCTGTGTGACACCAGCATTTTGTCCCTTTGTGTCCCCGACATTTTATCTTTATGCATTGCTGCCAGTTTGTCATTTCTGTGAGGCGGCCATTTTGTCACCGGTGTGATCCCAACACTTTGTCAGCTGTGTGACACCAGCATTTTGTCCCTTTGTGTCCCCGACATTTTATCTTTATGCATTGCTGCCAGTTTGTCATTTCTGTGAGGCGGCCATTTTGTCACCGGTGTGATCCCAACACTTTGTCAGCTGTGTGACACCAGCATTTTGTCCCTTTGTGTCCCCGACATTTTATCTTTATGCATTGCTGCCAGTTTGTCATTTCTGTGAGGCGGCCATTTTGTCACCGGTGTGATCCCAACACTTTGTCAGCTGTGTGACACCAGCATTTTGTCCCTTTGTGTCCCTGACATATTATCTTTCTGCATTGCTGCCATTTTGTTCCCTGTGTGACGCCGCCATTTTGTCCCCTTGCCTCCCCGCCATTTTATCGTCCACACAGTTTTGTCCCTTTGCATCCCCCCCAACATCGTCCCTTTGCATCCCCTTCATTTTATCCCCTTGTTCCCCCCCATTTTGTCCCTTTATGTCCCCCTCGTTTTGTCCCTTTGCGTCCCCACCACGTTGTCCCTTCGTGTCTCCATTCTGTCCCCTTGTGTCCCCCCCCCCCCGCAGGACCCCGCCGACTACCCGCTCTCCCTCTCCGGGGGGCCGTGGCGCCGTTTCCGAGGGTCATTCGGGGCGGCGGTGGCGGCGGTGGCCCTGCGGTGCCGCCACTCCGTCCTCTACGATGGCTTCCTCCTCGGCGGCCTCACCGCGCTGCTCACCAGCCTCGCCGACTCCCAGGTGCGCGCCTTCCGCCACACGGCCACCTTGGCAGGTAGGTGACGCCCCCCCCCAAAAAATTGTCACCCGCCGGGCGTCCCCACCACCGTACTGCCACCGTCCCGCTGTCCCCAGCCATGAAGCTGATGACGGCGCTGGTGGAGGTGGCGCTGGGGCTGAGCCAGCACCGCGACAGCACCCGGAGGCTCTACGAGGCCGAGAGGGCCAAGAGCCCCCCCCGGAGAGCCCCCGGCAAGCTGGAGTCGCTGCAGGAGACGCTGCGGGAGGTGGGTGACATTCGGGGACGCGGCGGGGACGCGGGCGCGGGGCACCCCGGTGACACCCGTGGGTGCCGGACAGCTCCAGGAGCAGCAGGAGGAGATCGAGGCCGTGATGAACGCCATCTTCAAGGGCGTCTTCGTGCACCGATACAGGTGGGGGCGTGCTGGGGGGCACTGGGTGTTGCTGGGGTGGCACTGGGTGACACTGGGGTGGTGCTGGGTAGCACTGGGGTGGTGCTGGGGTGCATTGGGTGCCACTGGATGGCACTGGGTGGCTCTGGGATGGTGCTGGGGGGTACTGGGTGGCACTGGGGTGGTGCTGGGTGGTGCTGTGGTGGTGCCGGGGGGCACTGGGTGGTGCTGGGGTGGTGCTGGGTGGCACTGGATGGTGCTGGGCGGCAGTGGGGTGGCGCATGGTGGCACTGGGTGGCACTGGAATGGTGCTGGCGTGGCACTGGATGGAACTGGGAGCAGCATGGTTAGGGACTGGAGCCACTGGGGAGAGCCCAGTTGGGGACTGGGACCAGTTTGGAGCTGGGATGGGAACCAGGAAGGGTTCTTGTTGGAGAATGTCACCAGGGCAGTTTGGGGACTGGGACCAGTTTGGAACTGGGACGGAAGCAAGTTGGGTTCTCCTTGAAGAATGTCACCAGGAGGGGTTGGGGACTGGGACCAGGATGTTGTCACCAGGGCGGGGGGTCCCTGTGGTGGCCTTGGGGACCCTGAGCGTGGCGGGGCCAGGGCCGTGGTGTCCCCGTGGCGGTGTCCCCGTGGCGGTGTCCCCGTGGCGATGTCCCCACGGCGGTGTCCCCCCCCCCCAGGGACGTGGTGCCCGACATCCGCGCGCTGTGCATGGAGGAGCTGGGGACGTGGATGTGCAGCTTCCCGGCCTCCTTCCTCACCGACGGGCACCTCAAGTACCTCGGCTGGACCCTGCACGACATGGTGGGGACACCTCGGGGACATGGGGACACAGGGACACCTTGGGGGACACCTCGGGGACGTGGGGTTGCCTTGGGGACACCCAGGGAGGGACGCTTGGGGCCAGGAGGGGACACTTGTGGACCTTTGGGGCCAGGATGGGGGCCACTTGGGGCCACTTGGGACCAGAAGGGGACATTTTAGGGACATTACGTGCCAGGAGGGGGCGGCTGGGGACCTTTGGGGCCAGGATGGGGGACACTTGGGGACACTTGGGGCTGGGAGAGAGGACCTTTGGGGACTTTTTGGGCCGGGAGGGGACACTTAGGGACAACTGAGGCTGGGAGGGGACCCTTGGGGACCTGTGGGGACACCTGGGGTCAGGAGAGGAGCCACTTGGGGACCACTGGGGCCAGGAGGGGACGGCTGGGGACCTTTGGGGCCAGGATGGGGGACACTTGGGGACACTTGAGGCCGGGAGAGGGGACCCTTGGGGAACTTTGGGACCAGGAGGGGACACTTGGGGACCCTTGGGGACACTTGGGGTCAGGAGAGGAGCCACTTGGGGACCACTGGGGCCAGGAGGGGATGGCTGGGGACCTTTGGGGCCAGGATGGGGGACACTTGGGGACACTTGGGGCCAGGAGAGGGGACCCTTGGGGACCTTTGGGGCCGGGGGAGGGACACTTGGGGACCCTTGGGGACACTCGGCCCCGCAGCAGGGGGAGGTGCGGCTGCGCTGCGTGCGGGCGCTGCAGGGGCTCTACGCCCGCCAGGACACGGCCGCGCACATGGAGCTCTTCACCAGCCGCTTCAAGGTGACGCTGTCCCCTCCCCGCGTCCCCAACCCCGTCACCCCCCTGCCGAGGTCCCCAGCGGGTGACAACGGGTCCCCGTGTCCTCCCCCCCCCCCCAGGCCCGCTTGGTGGCCATGGTACTGGACAAGGAGCCCGAGGTGGCCGTGGAGGTGGTGAAGCTGCTGACGGTGATGCTGGAGTGAGTTTGGGGACGTTGGGGACACGGGGGGGACATTGGGGACAAGGGGGGGGCATTGGGGACATGGGGGGCATTGGGGATATGGGGGGCATTGGGGATATGGGGACTTTGGGGACATTGGGGACATTGGGGGGCATTGGGGATATGGGGACATTGGGGACGTTGGGGGACATTGGGGATATGGGGACATTGGGGACGTTGGGGACATTGGGGGCATTGGGGACGTTGGGGACATTGGGGATATGGGGACATTGGGGGCATTGGGGACATTGGGGACATGGGGGGACATTGGGGATATGGGGACATTGGGGGGACATCGGGGATGTGGGGACATTGGGGGGACATTGGGGACAAGGCGGGCATGGGGGACATTGGGAACAAGGGGGACACTGGGGCCATGGGGACATTGGGGTTGGGGGCACGGGGGGACACTGGGGACAAGGGGACAGTGGGGGACATTGGGGACAGGAGGACACAGGATGGGCTTGCAGGAAACCAAAGGGATGAGGGGACACAAAATGGGGGAGATGAGGCCGGGGGGGGACAGGGGGGACGTTGGGGACACTGGGGGACACTGGGGACAAGGGGGACACTGGGGACAAGGGGAATGGGGACACTGGGGACGAGGGGGACTTTGGGGACAAGGGGGACATGGGGGACATTGGGGACATGGGATGGGGTTGGAGGGAACGAAGGGCTGAGGGGACACAAAAAGGGGCGAGACGAGGCCGGGAAGGACACGGACACGGGGACAAGAAGGGGGGGGGGGGGGACACGGCTCGGGGACAGATGACAGCGGCCAGCGGTGTCCCCGTGTCACCGCCCGCAGCACGGTGGCCGAGGCGCTGACGGAGGCCGACTGCCACCGCGTCTACCCGGCCGTCTTCTGCACCCGCCGTGCCCTCGCCTCCGCCGCCGGCCTCTTCCTCTACCGCAGGTGAGGCCGGGCCACCTCCCGTGTCCCCTGTCCCCTCCCGGTGCCACCTCCCGTGTCCCCTGTCCCCTCCCGGTGTCACCCCCCGGGTCTTTTTCCCCACCCGGTGCCACCCCCGGGCTTTGTCCCCCCCGGGTATCGTCCCCAGTCGGTGCCGCCACCGGGCTGCCGGAGCTTGGTGGCAGCTGGGGACGTCCCCGTGGGGACGGTGGCACCCGGCCCTGCCTTGTCCCCGTCCTGTGTCCCTCTCTGTCCCCAGCCCTGTCCCTGTCCCCATGGGACCCCGGTGTCCCACCCCCGTGTCCCTTTGTGTCCCCCTGTCCCCACCCCATGTCCCCATCCCCCCCGATGTCCCCCTCCCCATTGTCACCCCCGTGTCCTTGTCCCCAGCCTGCTGTCCCCGCGGAACGAGGGTGACACCGAGCCGTCCCCCGGCACCGGGGACAACCGGACCTTCTTCCGCCTGCTGCTGGCCTTCTTCATCGGGAGCGAGGTGACACCGGGGGACAGCTGGGACACCCAGGGGACACCCCGGGGACACCCCGGGGACACCAGGGGACATCCCGGGGACAGTCAGGGGCACCCAGGGGACACCCAGGGACACCCAGGGCACCCTAGGTGACTTCAGGGACACCCGGGGACATCGAGGAGATACCCAGGGGACACCTGGGGACACCCCAGGGACACCTGAGGACAGTCAGGGGACACCCAGGGGACACCCCGGAGACATTCAGGGGCACCCAGGGGACCCCAGGGGACACCAAGTGGCACCCAAGGGACACCAGGGGACACCTAGGGGGCACCCAGGGACACCCAGGGCACAGCTGGGGGCACCCAGGGGACACCCAGGGGACCCCAGGGGACACCCTGGGGACATTCAGGGGACACCCAAGGGACACCCAAGGGACCCTGGGTGACACCAGGTGACACCCAGGGGACCCCAAGGGAGACCCAGGGACACCCAAGGGACCCCAAGTGACACCCAGGGGACCCCAAGGGACGCGCAGGGGACACCCAGGGGACCTCTGGTGACACCCAAGGGACCCCAGGTGACAGCGCTGTCCCTGTCCCCAGCTCCACCAGCATGCCCTGTACCTCGTGGACAGCCTCTGGGACTGCGCCGGGGCCCGGCTGCGGGACTGGGACACGGCCGGGGGGCTGCTGCTGGAGGAGGCCCCCGGGGAGGGTGGGCAACTGGGGGGCACTGGGAGGCACTGGGAGGGCGCCAGGGGGGCACTGGGAGGGACTGGGGGGCGCTGGGAGGGACTGGGAGGGGACTGGGAGGGACTGGAAGGGCGCTAGGGGGCACTCAGATGGTGCCAGGGGGCACTGGGATGGCACTGGGAGGGAACTGGGAGGCACTGGGGGGCACAGGGGAGTACTGGGATGGGACTGGAGGGCACTGGGGATAACTGGGAGGGCACTGGGAGCACTCCAGGGGGTGCTGGGAGGGACTGGGGGGGACTGGGGTGGGACTGGGGGGCACTGGGAGGGCACTGGGATGGACATGGCTGGGGGGGGGGCTGCTGCTGGAGGAGGCCCCCGGGGAGGGTGGGCAACTGGGGGGCACTGGGAGGCACTGGGAGGGGACTGGGAGGGCGCCAGGGGGGGCACTGGGAGGGACTGGGAGGGACTGGAAAGGCACTAGAGGGCGCTGGGAGACACTGAGGGGAACTGGGATTGGACTGGGGGGCACTGGGAGGCACTGGGAACCCCCCCAATCCTCTCGCAGTCTCTCCCAGTCCATCCCAGTTCCCCTCCAAGTCCCTCCCAGTTCCCCCCCCAAGACCCCCCCAGCCCCCCCACCCCCTCCCCAGTCCCTCCCCGTCCATCCCAGCCCCCTCCCAGTCTATCCCAGCCCCCCCAACCGCCTCCCAGTCCCCCCCTAGCCCCCTCCCAGTCCATCCCAGTTCCCCCCCCAGTCCCCCCCCGCCTCTCCACCCCCTCCCAGTCCCTCCCAGTCCCTCCCAGTCCATCCCAGTTCCCCCCCCCGACACCCCCAGCCCCCTCCCAGTCCCCCCCAACCCCCTCCCAGCCCCCCCAGCCCCCTCCCAGTCCCTCCCAGTCCATCCCAGTTCCCCCCCCCAGCGCTCAACGACCAGCAGGAGAAGGCCCTGGTGGAGATCCTGGCGGCCAGCGCCAAGCGGGCGGCCAGGGGGGGGCCTCCGGTGGGACGGGGACCCACCCGCAAGGTACCGGGGGGTGACATTGTCACCTGGGGGGGGGGTCATTGTCACCTGGGGGGGGTCATTGTCACTGGGGAAGGGGGTCATTGTCACCGGGGGGGGTCAGTGTCACCTGGGGGGGGGTCATTGTCACCTGGGGGGGGGTCATTGTCACTTGGGGGGGTCAGCATCACTGAAGGGGGGGGTCATTGTCACCTGGGGGGGGTCATTGTCATCTTGGGGGTGTCACTGTCACCTGGGGGGGGGGTCGCTGTCACCTGGGGGGGTGTCAGCGTCCCCCGGGGGGTGTCATTGTCCCCCGGGGGGGTGGGGGGTGACTGTCACCTGTGCCCCCCCCAGCTGTCCCCCCAGCAGAAGCGGGCAGTGGCGGAGCAGCGCTCCCGGCTCTGCCTCTGCCTGGCCCCGATCCTGCCCCGGCTGCTGGCCAAGGTGAGGGGACCCCGGGGGGGACCTTGGGGACATTTTTTTGGGGGGGGGGGGTGAGGGTGACACCCGGGTGACCCCCCCCACCCCTTTTGTCCCCCCCCCCAACAGTTTTCGGCGGACGAGGAGAAGGTGACGCCGCTGCTGGAGGTGCTGGGCTGCTTCAAGCTCAGCGTCTACTGCACGGCGCAGCTGGAGAGGGTGAGGGCAGGGGCGGCCTTATAGGGGCCTTATAGGGTCACGCGGTCCTTATAGGGTCAGCCGGTCCTTATGGGGTCACCTGGTCCCAATTCTATAGGGTCACCTGGTCCTTATAGGGTCACCCGGTCCTTATAGGGTCACGCAGTCCTTATAGGGTCACCCAGTCCTTACAGGGTCAGCTGGTCCCAATTCTATAGGGTCATGCAGTCCTTATAGGGTCACCCGGTCCTTATAGGGTCACGTGGTCCTTATAGGGTCACCTGGTCCTTATAGGATCACGCGGTCCTTATAGGGCCAGCCGGCCCCAATCATATAGGGTCACCTGGTCCTAACTGTATAGGGTCACGAGGTCTTTATAGGGTCACGCAGTCCTTATAGGGTCACCCGGCCCCAATTCTATGGGGTCACCTGGCCCCAATCCTATAGGGTCACCTGGTCCCAACCCTATAGGGTCACGCGGTCCTTATAGGGTCACGCGGTCCTTATAGGGTCACCCGACCCCAATCCTATAGGGTCACCCTGTCCCCATTCGTATAGGGTCACGCGGTCCTTATAGGGTCACCCGACCCCAATCCTATAGGGTCACCCTGTCCCCATTCGTATAGGGTCACGCGGTCCTTATAGGGTCACCCGACCCCAATCCTATAGGGTCACCCTGTCCCCATTCGTATAGGGTCACGCGGTCCTTATAGGGTCACGCAGTCCTTATGGGGTCATCCATTCCCCATAGGGTCCCCGTGTCCCCTCACCCTTTGGGGTCCCCGTGTCCCCAGTCCTTATAGGGTCACCCATTCCCCATAGGGTCCCCGTGTCCCCTTGCCCTTTGGGGTCACCGTGTCCCCATTCCCCATAGGGTCCCCGTGTCCCCTCACCCTGTGGGGTCCCCGTGTCCCCAATCCTTCTAGGGTCACCCATTCCCCATAGGGTCACCGTGTCCCCTTGCCCTGGGGGGTCACCGTGTCCCCAGTCCCCATAGGGTCGCCATGTCCCCAGTCCTTCTAGGGTCACCCATTCCCCATAGGGTCCCCGTGTCCCCTCACCATTTGGGGTCCCCGTGTCCCCAACCCCATATCCCCCCCCCAGCCCCTGGAGCAGGCGCTGGCGCAGCTGCAGGAGCTGGTGCTGAAGCACACGGTGCCGGGGGTCCTGAAGGCGGCCGCCCGCGTCCTGGGGACCTTCTGCGACCCCCGGCTGCCACTGCGGGGCCACGGGGAGCTGGCGTGGAGCCGCCTCAGGGAGCTGCTGGGGGAGCCCTGCCACCGCCTGCTGCGGGTCCGGGGGGGTTGTAAGGGATTTGGGGGGGATATCGGGGGGATTAGGGGGGATTATAGGGGGTTTGGGGGGATTTGGGGGGAATTAGGGAGGATTATAGGGGATTTGGGGGGGGTTTGGGGGGGATTTGAGGTGAGTTTGGGGTGATGGGGTGGGGATGGGGGCATGGGGGGAGCTGCTGGGGGAGCGCTGCCACCGCCTGCTGCGGGTCCGGGGGGGTTGGGGGGGATTTGGGGGGGATTATAGGGGGTTTGGGGGGGATTAGGGGGGATTATAGGGGTTTGGGGGGATTAGGGGGGATTATAGGGGTATTAGGGGGGATTTGTAGGAGGTTTGGGGGGGATTGGGGGGATTTGTGGGGATTAGAGGGGATTATAGGGGGTTTGTGGGGGATTTGGGGGGAATTAGGGAGGATTATAGGGGATTTGGGGGGGGATTTGAGGTGCGTTTGGGGTTATGGGGTGGGGATGGGGGCATGGGGGAGCTGCTGGGGGAGCGCTGCCACCGCCTGCTGCGGGTCCGGGGGGGTTGGGGGGGATTTGGGGGGATTAGGGGGGATTATAGGCGGTTTGGGGGGGATTAGGGGGGATTATAGGGGGTTTGGGGGGATTAGGAGGGATTTGTAGGGGGTTTGGGGGGGGATTAGGGGGGATTATAGGGGATTTGGGGGGGATTAGGGGGGATTATAGGGGGTTTGGGGATTTGGGGGGAATTAGGGGGGATTATAGGGGATTTGGGTGGGGTTTGGGGGGGATTTGAGGTGAGTTTGGGGTGATGGGGTGGGGATGGGGGCATGGGGGAGCTGCTGGGGGAGCGCTGCCACCGTCTGCTGCGGGTCCGGGGGGGTTGGGGGGGATTTGGGGGGATTAGGGGGATTATAGGGGGTTTGGGGGGGATTAGGGGGGATTATAGGGAATTTGGGGGGGATTAGGGGGGATTATAGGGGGTTTGGGGGGGATTAGAGGGGATTATATGGGGTTGGGGGGATTTGGGGGGGATTGGGGGGATTTGTAGGGGATTTGGGGGAATTAGAGGGGATTATAGGGGGTTTGGGGGGGATTTGGGGGGCGGTTGAGGGGTTTGGGGGGGATTTGAGGTGAGTTGGGGGTTATGGGGTGGGGATGGGGGCATGGGGGAGCTGCTGGGGGAGCCCTGCCACCGCCTGCTGCGGGTCCAGGGGGGTTGTAAGGGATTTGGGGGGGATATCGGGGGATTAGGGGGGATTATAGGGGGTTTGGGGGGGGGTTGGGGGGTTTGGGGGGGATTTGAGGTGAGTTGGGGGTTATGGGGTGGGGATGGGGGCATGGGGGAGCTGCTGGGGGAGCGCTGCCACCGCCTGCTGCGGGTCCGGGGGGGTTGTAGGGGATTTGGGGGGGGATATCAGGGCGATTAGGGGGAATTATAGGGGGTTTGGGGGGATTTGGGGAGGATTAGGGGGGATTATAGGGGGATTTGGGGGGGTTTGGGGGGGATTTGAGGTGGGTTTGGGGTTATGGGGTGGGGATGGGGGCATGGGGAGCTGCTGGGGGAGCGCTGCCACCGCCTGCTGCGGGTCCGGGGGGGGTTGTAGGCGATTTGGGGGGGTTACAGGGGGTTTGGGGGGGATTAGGGGTGGGTTTGGGGTAAGGGGGTGGGGTTAACGGGGTGTCCCCAGCCCCGCGGGATGTCCCCGGCTGTCCCCAACCCCGCTGTCCCCCCCGCAGGCGCAGTCCCTGGACGAGGAGGAGCTGTACAGCGCCGCCGCCACCCTAAGGCGCCTCGCCGTCCTCTTCAAGTGTGTCCCGCGTCCCCAGCGTGTCCCCGACGTGTCCCCTCCTGTCCCCGACGTGTCCCCCCCCGTCCCCAGGTGTCCCCTGCTGGCCCCTGGGGCGCTGGCCCCATGTCCCTTTCCCCCCTGTCCCCGTGTCCCCAGCTCCTTGTCTCCATGTCCCCGTCCCCTTCCCCGTGTCCCTGGTCTGTCCCTGATGTCCCCATGTCCCCGTCCCAGTGTCCCTGTCCCTATATCCCCATCCCCACGTCCCTGTCCCCTTTCCAGTGTCCTTGTCCCCTCCCCAGTGTCCTTGTCCCCTTCCCAACGTCCCCATCCCCTTCCCAACATCCCCGTTCCCTTCCCAGTGTCCCCAGATCCCCGTCTCCACCTCCCTGTCCCCTTCCCTGTGTCCCCACGTCCCTGTCCCCTTCCTGATGTCCCCGTGTCCCCGTGTCCCCGTGTCCCCATGTCCCCTGTCCCCGCAGCGCCCACGACCTGACGCCCTGGCAGCTCTTCGAGCCCTGCATCCTCCTCCTGCAGCGCGCGGCCGACACGGGCGAGGTGCCCCCACAGGTACCCGGGGGACACTGGGGACACCTGGGGACACTGGGGACAACGCCAGGGAGGGGACACGATGCCACCCCGTGTCCCCACAGCTCCTCGTCCCCGCCATCACCTGCACCCACTTCCACATCTTCTGGGAGCTGTCCCGGCTGCCCACCACCGACGTCCCCCAGGTGAGCGTGGGGACGTGGGGACACTGGGGAAGGGGACACGGGGACACTGGGGACACTGGAGAAGGGGACGGGGACACGGGGACACCGGGGCAGGGGACAGGGACGTGGGGATGTGGGGATAAGGGGACACAGGGACACCGTGGGGACAGGGACTAGGGGAGGTGGGGGACATCGGGAAGGGGACAGGGACGTGGGGACGGGGACATGGGGACAGGGGGACATGGGGCAGGGGACAGGGACGGGACATGGGGACAGGGACAGGACACGGGGATGGGGACAGGGACAGGACACGGGGATGGGGACAGGGACAGGACACGGGGATGGGGACAGGACATGGGGACATGGGGACCGGGACGTGGGGACGTGGGGACGTGACCAGGACCCCAGCAGCGCCAGCACCCCGGTAGGGGACAGCGTGGAGGGGACAACAGGGGGACAGCCCCTCTTAGCGAGGACGTGGCCCCGGCGCGGGGACGTCCCCGAGTGCCACCCGGCTGTCCCCGAGTGCCACCCGGCTGTCCCCAGGAGCAGCTGCACGCCCTGAGGAGCAAGGCCACCTCCTTCTGCGCCCTGTGCCAGAGCTGCCTCTCCGACGGGGACGCCGGCGTCCGGGAGCAGGTGACGCCGCGGGGACACGGGGGGGGGCGAGGTGACGCCGGCGGTGGCACGCCGCCGACCCCGTCCCCGTTGTCCCCAAGGCCTTCGTGGTGCTGAGCGACCTCCTGCTGATGCTGGGCCCCGTGGTGACGCGCGGGGACAGGGCGGCGCTGGCGCCCCTGCGGCTGGTGCCCGACGTGGAGCTGCGCTGCCAGCTGGCCGCCGTGCTCCTCGACCACGTCTTCAGCCCCGGGGACGGGATCGCGGATGGTGAGGTCCCCAACGTGTCCCCAACGTGGCCCCGAGGTGGCCCCGGTGGCCGTGAGGTGGCCCTCGTGGCCCCAAAGTGGTCCCGGTGGCCCCAAAGTGGCCCCAAGACATCTTCGAGCGGTCCCTGGTGGCCGCGAGATGTCTCCGAGGTGGCCCTGGTGGCCCCTCGTGTCCCCTCGTGTCCCCGAGGTGGTCCCCAGGTGGCCCTGGTGGCCCCTCGTGTCCCCGAGGTGGTCCCCAGGTGGCCCTGGTGGTCTCCAAGTGGCCCCGGTGGTCCCCAAGTGGCCCTCGTGGCCCCAAAGTGGTCCCGGTGGCCCCAAAGTGGCCCCAAGACATCTTCGAGCAGTCCCTGGTGGCCTCGAGATGTCTCCGGGGTGGCCTTGGGGTGTCTCTGAGGTGGCCCTGGTGGCCCCGAAATAGCCCTCGTGTCCCCTTCTTGTCCCCTGTGTCCCCTTAATGTCCCCAAGATGTCCCCAAGCCCCATCAGGGATCTTCCTCAGCTGCTCCTGGCATCCCTTTGGTGTCCCAAGTCCCCTCAACGTCCCCTCGACGTCCCCAAACCCCCTCGAGGACCTCCCCCGGCTGCTCCTGGCGTCGTTTTAGTGTCCCCTCGGTGTCCCCAAGCTGTCCCCTTGTCCCCGCAGAGCCCGAGGCCGCCGAGGCGCGCATGGAGGAGCTGCACCGCCGCCGCGTGCTGCTGGTCGGCTTCTGCAGGCTCATCATCTACAACGTGCTGGAGCCCAGCGCCGCTTCCGACGTCTTCAAGCACTACGACAAGGTGGGGACACTTCTGGGGACACCAGCCCTGCGTCCCTGTCCCCCCCCCCGCTGTCCCCTCGGCAATTTTG
Organism: Anser cygnoides; assembly: GCF_040182565.1. Taxonomy (NCBI): domain Eukaryota; kingdom Metazoa; phylum Chordata; class Aves; order Anseriformes; family Anatidae; genus Anser; species Anser cygnoides. Next base: position 735,887 of record NC_089903.1, on the reverse strand, counting down.
GGGACGCCCCGTGTCCCCCCCCTTTCTCCCCAGTTTTACGCCGATTACGGGGACATCATCAAGGAGACGCTGGTGCGCATCCGCCGCATGGGCGGCCAGGAGTGGGCGCGCGTCGTGCTGCTCACCCTGCAGCAGGTCCGGGGGGGGGGCCTGGGGGGGCTGCAGGGGGATTTGGGGGTCCGGGGGTGCTCATGGAGGTCCTGGGGGACTCCAGAGGGGGCTTTGGGTTTCCCTGGGGGGCTCCAGGAGGTCCTGGGGGGGCTTCAGGGGGATTTGGGGGTCCTGGGGGGGGCTTCACAGGGGGCTTTGGGGTTCCTTGGGGGGCTCATGGAGGTCCTGGGGGGGGCTTCAGGGGGATTTGGGGGGTCCTGGGGGCTCCAGAGGGGGCTTTGGGTTTCCCTGGGGGGCTCCAGGAGGTCCTGGGGGGGGCTTCAGGGGGATTTGGGGGTCCTGGGGGGGCTTCACAGGGGGCTTTGGGGGTCCACAGGGGGCTCCAGGAGGTCCTGGGGGGGCTTCAGGGGGATCTGGGGGGGCTTCAGAGGGGGGTCTGGGGAGCTTTGGGGGCACTTTTGGGGTCCCTGGGGTGCTCTGGGGGGGCTTCAGGTGGATTTGGGGTTCCTGGGGGGCTCCAGGGGGGGCTTTTTGGAGTCCCTGGGGGGCTCGAGGTTCTGGGGGGGGGGGGGTGTTAGGTGGATTTGAGGTTATTGGGGGGCTCCAGGGGGGGCTTTTGGGGGTCCCCTGGGGGGCTCGGGGGGGCTTCAGGTGGATTTGGGGTTATTGGGGGGCTCCAGGGGGGGCTTTTGGGGTCCCCTGGGGGCTCCAGGAGGTCCTGGGCGGCTCCGGGTGGATCTGGGATTATCGGGGGGGGCTCCTGTGGGGGGGGGTTTTGGGGCCCTCCTGACCGTGTCCCCCCCCCCGCTGCCCCCCCCCCAGGTGATGGCGGAGCTGCTGCTGGAGCACGGCCCCGAGGTGCGGGGGGCCCCCGCTTTTGGGGGGCTGCGGAATTTGGGGCGCCGCCTCGCCCTCTTCTTCAGCCCCCGCCCGTACCCCCACCGCCAGGCGCTGCTGCGCCTCCACCGGTAACGGGGGGGCCCGGGGGGGCCCGGATATTTGGGGGGGTCCTGGGGGGCGTGGGGAGGGGGTTTGGGGGGGGTGGTTTGGGGGTGATGGGGGGCTTTGGGAGGGGTTTTGGGGGGCTATGGGGATTTGGGGTAATTTGGGGGGGTCAGGGGTATTTGGGGGGGCTTGCTTTTTGGGGGGGGGGAGCTCTGGGGGTGTTTGGGGGTCCTGGGGGTGATGGGAGGGGGTTTTGGGGTGTGGGGAGGGGGTTTTGGGGTGTTGGGGGGGCCTTGGGGGGTGTTGGGGGGGTTTTGGGGGGGCCTTGGGGGGTGTTGGGGGGGTTTGGGGGAGCTATGGGGTGTTGGGGTAATTTGGGGGGGGGGGTCAGGGGCATTTGGGGGGTCCTCAGGGAGCGTTTGGGGGGGTCTGGGGGTGTTGGGGGGGTCGGGGGGGTTGGGGCAATGGGAGGGGGTTTTGGGGTGCTGGGGGGGGCTTGGGGGGGCAGGAGCATTTGGGGGGGTCAGGGGTATGTGTGGGGGGCTCTGGGTGTGTTTGGGGGGTCCTGGGGGTGCGGGGAGGGGTTTTGGGGTGTGGGGAGGGCGTTTGGGGGGTCTGGGGGATTTGGGGGGGGGGCTTGGGTGGATTTGGGGGCCCTGGGGGGATTTGGGGGTCCCGGGCCTGACCCCCCCCCGCTCTGTTCCCCCCCCAGGCGCGGCATCGCTTTTGCCCTGCAGGAGGGGCCGGGGGGGGCCCCGAGGGGGCCGGGGGGGCCCCCTGTACCTGCCCTTCCTGGAGGTGCTCAGCGAGTTCTCCCCCGCCTGCTGCCCCCCGACCGCGTCCTGCTGTGAGCGGGGGGCCGGGGGGATTTGGGGTCTGGGGGGATTTGGGGGGGTTGGGGTCTGGGGGGGGATTTGGGGGAGATTTGGGGTCTGGGGGGGGGATTTGGGGGGGTTTGGGGGAGGGGATTTGGGGGGTTTGGGGTCTGGGGGAGGGGATTTGGGGGAGATTTCGGGACTGGGGGCGGGATTTGGGGGAGATTTGGAGTCTGGGGGGGATTTGGGGGGGTTTGGGGTCCGGGGGGGGATTTGGGGTCTGGGGGGATTTGGGGGGGGATTGGGGGTCTGGGGGGGGATTTCGGGGGGGATTTGGGGTCTGGGGGGGGGATTTGGGGGGGGGATTGGGGGTCTGGGGGGGGATTTGGGGGAGATTTGGGGTCTGGGGGGGGGGATTTGGGGGAGATTTGGAGTCTGGGGGGGATTTGGGGTCCTGGGGGGGGGATTTGGGGGGGGGGATTTGGGGTCTGGGGGGGGGATTTGGTGGAGATTTGGGGTTTGGGGGGGGATTTGGGGGGTTTGGGGTCCCTGGGGGGGGATTTGGGATCCTGGGGGGGGGGAGTTTGGGGTCCCCCGTAATTTCTGTCTCCCCCTGCCCCCCCAGGCTGTCCCACCTGCAGCGGAGCTGCCAGCAGCTGGGGGTCCCCCCGGGGGGGCACCGTGGCCCCCCTGGCCGCCTACCACCGCTCCCTGCAGCCCCCCAAGCCCCCCAGCAAGAGGCAGCACATGGACGGTGAGGGGGGGCCCCCCGCGACCCCCCCCATGTGTCGTCCCCCCTTGTCCCCATGTCCCGCCCCTTGTCCTTGTCCCCCCTTGTCCTTGCCCCCCCTTGTCCCTGACCCCCCCGGTCCCCCCGTCCCCCCAGGGAGGGAGGTGACAAATTGGGGGGGCCCTTGGGGACAAAGCCTGGGGGGGGGGGGGGGTCCTACATCCCCCCCTTGCCCCCCCCCCAGAGTCCTCGCCGGGCTCCGGCCCCCCCCCAGCCCGGCCCTGACCTCCACGGCGCTGCGGGCCCCCTCCGCCCCCCCCCCGGGAGCTCCGCACCCCCGGCCCCAGCAGGTGAGCGGGGGGGGCACCCCCAAAATGGGACCCCTCCCCCCCGAACCCCCCTTCCTGCTGGGGGGGCTGGGGAGGGACAATGGGGGGCACTGGGCATACGGGGGGGGCACTGGGGGGTACTGTGATGGAACTGGGGGGGCATTGGGGATACTGGGGGGGCACTGGGGGGGACTGGGGGGTACTGGGATGGGACTGGGGGGGCATTGGGGATACTGGGGGGCACTGGGGGGACTGGGGGGGACTGGGGGGCATTGGGGATACTGGGGGGCACTGGGGGGGCACTGGGGGGGACTGGGATGGGACTCGGGGGGGCATTGGGGATACTGGGGGTACTGGGGGGGCACTGGGGGGTACTGGGATGGGACTGGGGGGCATTGGGGATACTGGGGGGGCACTGGGGGGGCACTGGATGTACTGGGGGGCACTGGGGGGGCACTGGGGGGCACTAGGCACACTGGAGGGGACTGGGGGGCACTGGGGGGTACTGGGGGCACTGGGATGGGACTGGGGGGCACTGGGAATACTGGGGGGACTGGGGGGCGCTGGGCATACTGGGGGGGCACTGGGGGGGACTGGGGGGACACTGGGGGGGGCACTGGGCACACTGGGGGGGGCACTGGGCACACTGGGGGGCACTGGGCACACTGGGGGGGACTGGGGGGACACTGGGGGGGCACTGGGCACACTGGGAGGGGTCCCGGCGTCCTCCCCAGCCTCAGCCTGATGGGGGAGGAAGAGGAGGGGGGGCAGCAGCGAGGAGCCCCCTCGGAGTAGGACCAGGTGAGCCCCCCCCCCCACGGCCCCCCAGCACCGAGGGGGGTCCCAGGTGCTTCCCCCCCCTAATTTGTGCCCCCCCCCCCAACGTGCCCCCCCTTTTTTTAACCCCCCTTCCCACTCCCCCTCCCCAAATTTGGCCCCCCCACCCCAAAGTTGCCCCCATTTCCAGCCTCCTCCTCCCGATCCCCCCCCAATTTTGCCCCCCCAATTTTGCCCCCCCAAATTTGCCCCCCCATTTTTGCCCCCCATTTTCATCCCCCCCAAGTGCCCCCCCCCAAATTTGCCCCCCCAAACACCACCCAATTTCCACCTCCCCCCAAATCCTGCCCCCGTTTTCACCCTCCCCTCCCACAGCTCCCCCCCCAAATTTTGGGGACCCCCCCAAATATTTGCCCCCCCCCCCCAAAATTTGAGGACCCCCCCCCAAAATTTGCCCCCCACCCCCCAATACCCCCCGTTTCCACCTCCCCCAAATCCTGCCCCCGTTTTCACCCTCCCTCCCACCCCCCCCAAACTTTGGGGACCCCCAAAAATTCGGGGACCCCCCAAAATCTGGGGACTCCCCCCAAAATATTGGGGGACCCCCCCAGATTGCCCCCCCCATTTCGGGGGGGGGCCTCACCCCCCCATTTGCTCTCCCCCAGGACTGAGCGTGGAGCCGCCGCCGAGAGTTGTCGTTTCTGGTTTTGCCTGTTTTTTGCTGTTCTGAGCCCAAAATTTTGGGGGTGCCCCCGGGTGCCCCCCCGCACCCCGTTGGGTCAATAAAGAGCGGGATTGAAAAAAGGGTTTATTTTTTTGGGGGGGGAATTTGGGGGGGACACCCAAAAGGGGGGGGGGGAATTTGGGGGGGGCACCCAAAATGGCGGGGGGGCACCCAAGGGGGAAGTTTTTTTGGGGGGGGGGTCAGGCACAAAGTAGGGGATTTGGGGGGGGATTTTTTGGGGGGGGGCCAGCCCCAAAAGGGAGGAGGGAGCAAAAGTGGGAGAAGGATTTGGGGGGCTCCAAAAAGGGGAGAAGGATTGGGGGGGGGGGCAAAAAGGGGGAGAATTTGGGGGGGGGGTCCAAAAAGGGGAGGAGGATTGGGGGTACCCCAAAAGGGGGGGGCGGCACCCCGGGGGGGGGGGGCAAAGGGGGAGAATTTGGGGGGAGGGGACACACAAGGGGGGGATTTGGGGTCCCAAGAGGACAACTGGGGGGGTCACACACCCAGTGTGGGGGGCACGCCCCGTTTTGGGGTCTCAGCTCCGGCAGGGGGTCCCGGGGGGTCGGCGGCGCCTCGGTGCCCTTGGGCTCGGGGGGGCGCTGGCCGGGGGAGAGAGGGTGAGGGGACCCCGAAATGGGGGGGAACCCCGGGGACCCCCCTCAGACCCCAAATTGGGGGGGAGTCCTCAAATGAGCCCCCTCAAAAAAGAATTTAGGGAAATTACCCCCCCAAAAAAAAAAAAAGGGACCTCCCAAAAGCCCCAAATTTGGGGGAAATGCCCCCAAAAAGCTGCTGCTTGTGACGCAAAAAGGGGGGGGCACGGGGACACCCCCTGAAAAAAATACAAACTTTTGGGGGAAATCGCCCAAAACCTGCACTTTGTTACCCACGTTTGAGACCCCCCACACCGAAACCCCCAAATTTGGGGAAATCTCCCCAAAAGTCCCAAAATCGGGGGAAATTCCCCCAAAACCCGCCGCTTGCGACCCCTTTTGGGACCCCCCCCCCCAGCAAAACCCCCAAATTTGGGGAATTTCCCCCAAAACCGCTGCTTGTGGTGTGCCTGTAGGATTCCCCCCCAGACCCCAAATTTTGGGTGAAAATCCCCCCAAATCCCTCCCCGTGACGTCACTTTTGGGGACCCCCCTCCAAAAGACCCCCAAATTTGGGGGGAATCCCCCAAAGCTGCTATTTGTGCCCCCCCCCCCCATTTTGGGGTGAAATCCCGAAGCTCCCCCAAACCCATTTGTGACCCCAGTTACCCCCCCCCAAAAAACCAACCCTTATTTTGGGGAGAAATCCCCCAAAACCCGCAGTTTTGCCCCCCTTAAAATTTGGGGGAAAATCCCCTAAAAAAATACATTTCTTACCCCTGCGCCCCCCGACCGCAAATTTTGGGGCAAATCCCCTAAATCCCGCTGTTTGGGACCCCCCCCCACCCTAAATGATTTGGGGGGGGCATTTTGGGGTCCCCCCTCACCCTAAATCATTGGGGGGGGGCATTTTGGGGTCCCCCCCCAAGTGCCTCGTTCTCCCGGGGGGGCCCCCCACTTCTGCCCCCCCCCGCCTGTACATAAACGCCGCTCCCTCCCTGACCCCAAAGCCCCAAAATCCGGAGAAATGGCCCAAAATCCGGGGAAATGGCCCCAAAAGCTGCTGCTTGTGACCCGTTTTGGGACACCCCCCCCGAAAAAAACACTAAAATTTCAGGGAATTCCCCCCAAAAACCTCTTCCCCCCCCCTCCAATCAGGGACCCCCAAAAGCCCCAAATTTGGGGGAAATGCCCCCAAAAAGCTGCTGCTTGTGACACAAAGGGGGGGGGGCAAGGGGACACCCCCTTAAAAAAAATCAAAAGGTTTGGGGGAAATCGCCCAAAACCTGCACTTTGTTACCCACGTTTGAGACCCCCCTCCCACTGAAACCCCCCAAATTTGGGGAAATCCCCCCAAAAGTCCCAAAATCGGGGGAAATTCCCCCAAAACCACTGCTTGTGGCCCCTTTAGGGGACCCCCCCCCCAGCAAAACCCCCAAATTTGGGGAACTTCCCCCAAAACTTGTGGTGTACCTGTAGGATTCCCCCCCAGACCCCAAATTTTGGGTGAAAATCCCCCCAAATCCCTCCCCGTGAGGTCACTTTTGGGGACCCCCCCAAAAGACCCCCAAATTTGGGGGGAATCCCCCAAAGCTGCTATTTGTGCCCCCCCATTTTGGGGTGAAATCCCCCGAAGCTGCTGCTGGGACCCCTCAAAACCCCAAATTTGGGGAAAACTCCCCCAAACCCATTTGTGACCCCAGTTACCCCCCCCAAAAAAACCAACCCTTATTTTGGGGAGAAATGCCCCAAAACCCGCAGTTTTGCCCCCCCCTTAAAATTTAGAGGAAAATCCCCTAAAAAAAATACATTTCTTACCCCTGCGCCCCCCGACCCCAAATTTTGGGGGAAATCCCCTAAATCCCGCTGTTTCGGACCCCCCCACACCCTAAACGATTTGGGGGGGGGGGCATTTTGGGGCCCCCCTTACCTTTAGGGCCTTGGGGGGGCATTGTAGGGCCCCTCCCACCCCAAATGATTTGGGGGATTTTGAGGACCCCCGCCCCCAAATCATTGGGGGCAGATTTTTGGGACCCCCCCGCAACCTAAATAATTTGGGGGGGGGATTGTGGGGTCCTCCCTTCCCTTAAACACCCTGGGGGGCATTTTGGGCCCCCCCTCACCCTAAATAATTTGGGGGGGCATTTTGAGCCCCCCCCGACCCTAAATCATTGGAGGGGGACATTTTGGGACCCCCACCCGCACCCTAAATAATTTGGGGGGGGATTGTGGGGTCCCCCTCCCTTAAACACCCGGGGGGGTATTTTAGCCCCAAAATAGGGGGCCATATGTGAGCCCCCCCCCCCCAAAAAAGAACCAGAAGGGGGCACCAAATGAGCGCCCCCCCAAAAGGGGGGGGGAGTCCTCAAATGAGCCCCCCAAAAAAGAATTTAGGTAAATCCCCCCCCCCAAAAAAAAAAGCCCCAAAATCCAGGGAAATGGCCCCAAAATCCGGGGCACGGCCCCAAAATCCGGGGAAACGGCCCCAAAAGCTGCTGCTTGTGACCCGTTTTGGGACCCCCCCCCCCCCGAAAAAAAACACTAAAATTTCAGGGAATTCCCCCAAAAACCTCTTCCCCCCCTCCAATCAGGGACCCACCAAAAGCCCCGAATTTGGGGGAAATGCCCCAAAAAGCTGCTGCTTGTGACGCAAGGGGGGGGGGCACGGGGACACCCCCTTAAAAAAAACCAAACTTTTTGGGGGAAATCGCCCAAAACCTGCACTTTGTTACCCACGTTTGAGACCCCTCCCCCCACTGAAACCCCCATATTTGGGGAAATCCCCCCAAAAGTCCCAAAATCGAGGGAAATTCCCCCAAAACCGCTGCTTGCGACCCCGTTTTGGGGCCCCCTCCTCAAAGAAAACACTAAGTTTGGGGAAATGTCCTCAAAAATCCTCAAATTTGGGGATTTTCCCCCGAAACCCGCTGCTTGTGACCCCAATTAGGGACCCCCCGAAAAAAAAACCAAATTTGGGAAATTTCCCCCAAAACTTGTGGTGTACCTGTAGGATTCCCCCCCAGACCCCAAATTTTGGGTGAAAATCCCCCAAATCCCTCCCCGTGAGGTCACTTTTGGGGACCCCCCCAAAAGACCCCCAAATTTGGGGGGGAATCCCCCAAAGCTGCTATTTGTGCCCCCCCCATTTTGGGGTGAAATCCCCCCGAAGCTGCTGCTGGGACCCCTCAAAACCCCAAATTTGGGGAAAACTCCCCCAAACCCATTTGTGACCCCAGTTACCCCCCCCCCCCAAAAAAAACCAACCCTTATTTTGGGGAGAAATGCCCCAAAACCCGCAGTTTTGCCCCCCCTTAAAATTTAGAGGAAAATCCCCTAAAAAAAATACATTTCTTACCCCTGCGCCCCCCCGACCCCAAATTTTGGGGGAAATCCCCTAAATCCCGCTGTTTCGGACCCCCCCCACACCCTAAACGATTTGGGGGGCATTTTGGGGCCCCCCTTACCTTTAGGGCCTTGGGGGGCATTGTAGGGCCCCTCCCACCCCAAATGATTTGGGGGGATTTTGAGGACCCCCCGCCCCCAAATCATTGGGGGCAGATTTTGGGACCCCCCCGCAACCTAAATAATTTGGGGGGATTGTGGGGTCCTCCCTTCCCTTAAACACCCTGGGGGGCATTTTGGGCCCCCCTCACCCTAAATAATTTGGGGGGGCATTTTGAGCCCCCCGACCCTAAATCATTGGAGGGGGACATTTTGGGACCCCCACCCGCACCCTAAATAATTTGGGGGGGGGATTGTGGGGTCCCCCCTCCCTTAAACACCCGGGGGGGTATTTTAGCCCCAAAATAGGGGGCCATATGTGAGCCCTCCCCCCCCCAAAAAAGAACCAGAAGGGGGCACCAAATGAGCGCCCCCCCCAAAAGGGGGGGGGGAGTCCTCAAATGAGCCCCCCAAAAAAGAATTTAGGTAAATCCCCCCCCCCCCCAAAAAAAAAAGCCCCAAAATCCAGGGAAATGGCCCCAAAATCCGGGGCACGGCCCCAAAATCCGGGGAAACGGCCCCAAAAGCTGCTGCTTGTGACCCGTTTTGGGACCCCCCCCCCCCGAAAAAAAACACTAAAATTTCAGGGAATTCCCCCAAAAACCTCTTCCCCCCCCTCCAATCAGGGACCCACCAAAAGCCCCGAATTTGGGGGAAATGCCCCAAAAAGCTGCTGCTTGTGACGCAAGGGGGGGGGCACGGGGACACCCCCTTAAAAAAAACCAAACTTTTTGGGGGGAAATCGCCCAAAACCTGCACTTTGTTACCCACGTTTGAGACCCCCTCCCCCACTGAAACCCCCCATATTTGGGGAAATCCCCCCAAAAGTCCCAAAATCGAGGGAAATTCCCCCAAAACCGCTGCTTGCGACCCCGTTTTGGGGCCCCCTCCTCAAAGAAAACACTAAGTTTGGGGAAATGTCCTCAAAAATCCTCAAATTTGGGGATTTTCCCCCGAAACCCGCTGCTTGTGACCCCAATTAGGGACCCCCCGAAAAAAAAAACCAAATTTGGGGAATTTCCCCCAAAACCGCTGCTTGTGGTGTGCCTGTAGGATTCCCCCCAGACCCCAAATTTTGGGTGAAAATCCCCCAAATCCCTCCCCGTGAGGTCACTTTTAGGACCCCCCCCAAAAGACCCCCAAATTTGGGGGGAATCCCCAAAGCTGCTATTTGTGCCCCCCCCATTTTGGGGTGAAATCCCCCGAAGCTGCTGCTGGGACCCCTCAAAACCCCAAATTTGGGGAAAACTCCCCCAAACCCATTTGTGACCCCAGTTACCCCCCCAAAAAACCAACCCTTATTTTGGGGAGAAATCCCCCCAAACCCGCAGTTTTGCCCCCCCCTAAAATTTGGGGGAAAATCCCCTAAAAAAATACATTTCTTACCCCTGCGCCCCCCCGACCCCAAATTTTGGGGGAAATCCCCTAAATCCCGCTGTTTAGGACCCCCCCCACCCTAAACGATTTGGGGGGGGCATTTTGCCCCCCCCCACGTAAAACACCCTGGGGGGAGCATTTTGGGGTCCCCACCCCCACCCTGAATGATTTGGGGGGGGCATTTTGGGGTCCCCCCTTACCTTTAGGGCCTTGGGGGGGGCATTGTAGGGCCCCTCCCACCCCAAATGATTTGGGGGGGCATTTTGAGCCCCCCGGCACCCGAAATCATTGGGGGGGGCATTTTGGGGTTCCCCCTGACCCTAAATGACTTGGGGGGCATTTGAGCCCTCAAATGAGCCCTCCCAAAAAAGAATTTAGGGAAATCCCCCCTCCCCAAAAAAAAAGCCCCAAAATCCAGGGAAAATGCCCCAAAATCCGGGGAAAAGGCCCCAAAAGCTGCTGCTTGTGACCCGTTTTGGGACACCCCCCCCCCCCCCCGAAAAAAACCACTAAAATTTCAGGGAATTCCCCCCAAAAACGTCTTCCCCCCCCAATCAGGGACCCCCAAAAGCCCCAAATTTGGGGGAAATGCCCCCAAAAAGCTGCTGCTTGTGACGCAAAGGGGGGGGCACGGGGACACCCCCTTAAAAAAAAAAAACAAACTTTTTGGGGGAAATCGCCCAAAACCTGCACTTTGTTACCCACGTTTGAGACCCCCCCCACCGAAACCCCCCAATTTGGGGAAATCTCCCCAAAAGTCCCAAAATCGGGGGAAATTCCCCCAAAACCACTGCTTGTGGCCCCTTTAGGGACCCCCCCCAGCAAAACCCCCAAATTTGGGGAACTTCCCCCAAAACTTGTGGTGTACCTGTAGGATTCCCCCCCCAGACCCCAAATTTTGGGTGAAAATCCCCCAAATCCCTCCCCGTGAGGTCACTTTTAGGACCCCCCCCAAAAGACCCCCAAATTTGGGGGGAATCCCCCAAAGCTGCTATTTGTGCCCCCCATTTTGGGGTGAAATCCCCTGAAGCTGCTGCTGGGACCCCGCAAAACCCCAAATTTGGGGAAAACTCCCCCAAACCCATTTGTGACCCCAGTTACCCCCCCAAAAAAAACAACCCTTATTTTGGGGAGAAATCCCCCCAAACCCGCAGTTTTGCCCCCCTAAAATTTGGGGGAAAATCCCCTAAAAAAATACATTTCTTACCCCTGCGCCCCCCCCCGACCCCAAATTTTGGGGGAAATCCCCTAAATCCCGCTGTTTAGGACCCCCCCCACCCTAAACGATTTGGGGGGGCATTTGCCCCCCCCCACGTAAAACACCCTGGGGGGAGCATTTTGGGGTCCCCACCCCCACCCTGAATGATTTGGGGGGGGGCATTTTGGGGTCCCCCCTTACCTTTAGGGCCTTGGGGGGGGCATTGTAGGGCCCCTCCCACCCCAAATGATTTGGGGGGGGCATTTTGAGCCCCCCGGCACCCGAAATCATTGGGGGGGGCATTTTGGGGTTCCCCTGACCCTAAATGACTTGGGGGGGCATTTGAGCCCTCAAATGAGCCCTCCCAAAAAAGAATTTAGGGAAATCCCCCCTCCCCAAAAAAAAAAAGCCCCAAAATCCAGGGAAAATGCCCCAAAATCCGGGGAAAAGGCCCCAAAAGCTGCTGCTTGTGACCCGTTTTGGGACACCCCCCCCCCCCCGAAAAAAACCACTAAAATTTCAGGAATTCCCCCAAAAACGTCTTCCCCCCAATCAGGGACCCCCCAAAAGCCCCAAATTTGGGGGAAATGCCCCCAAAAAGCTGCTGCTTGTGACGCAAAGGGGGGGGCACGGGGACACCCCCTTAAAAAAAAAACAAACTTTTTGGGGGGAAATCGCCCAAAACCTGCACTTTGTTACCCACGTTTGAGACCCCCCCCCCACCGAAACCCCCCCAATTTGGGGAAATCTCCCCAAAAGTCCCAAAATCGGGGGAAATTCCCCCAAAACCACTGCTTGTGGCCCCGTTTCGGGGACCCCCCTCAGCAAAAACCCAAAATCTGGGGAAATTCCCCCAAAACCCGCCGCTTGCGACCCCTTTTGGGACACACCCCCCCCAGCAAACCCCCAAATTTGGGGAATTTCCCCCAAAACCGCTGCTTGTGGTGTGCCTGTAGGATTCCCCCCCCAGACCCCAAATTTTGGGTGAAAATCCCCCAAATCCCTCCCCGTGACGTCACTTTTAGGACCCCCCCCAAAAGACCCCCAAATTTGGGGGAATCCCCCAAAGCTGCTATTTGTGCCCCCCCCCATTTTGGGGTGAAATCCCCCCGAAGCTGCTGCTGGGACCCCTCAAAACCCCAAATTTGGGGAAAACTCCCCCAAACCCATTTGTGACCCCAGTTACCCCCCCCCAAAAAACCAACCCTTATTTTGGGGAGAAATCCCCAAAACCCGCAGTTTTGCCCCCCTTAAAATTCGGGGGAAAATCCCCTAAAAAAAATACATTTCTTACCCCTGCGCCCCCCCGACCCCAAATTTTGGGGGAAATCCCCTAAATCCCGCTGTTTGGGACCCCCCCCCCCCCCACCCTAAACGATTTGGGGGGCATTTTGGGCCCCCCTCACCCTAAATCATCGTGGGACGATTTTAGGGATCCCCCCACCCTAAATGATTTGGGGGGCATTTTGAGCCCCCGCACACTAAATCATTGGGGGCATTTTGGGGTCCCCCCAAGTGCCTCGTTCTCCCGGGGGGCCCCCCACTTCTGCCCCCCCCCCCCGCCTGTACATAAACGCCGCTCCCTCCCGGACCCCACCGTGCTTTTTTTTGGGGTGGGGGCCCCAAAACAGCCCCCACCCCCCAAAAAATTTGGGGGGGGGGGCACAGACGAGGCGGGAGAGGCACAGACGAGGCGGGGGGGGCGGATTTGTGGGGGGCACCCAAAAGTGGGGGGGAGTCCTCAAATGAGCCCCCTCAAAAAAGAATTTAGGGAAATCCCCCCTCCCCCCAAAAAAAGCCCCAAAATCCGGGCAAACGGCCCCAAAATCCGGGGAAACGGCCCCAAAATCCGGGGCACGGCCCCAAAATCCGGGGAAACGGCCCCAAAAGCTGCTGCTTGTGACCCGTTTTGGGACCCCCCCCCCCCCGAAAAAAAACACTAAAATTTCAGGGAATTCCCCCAAAAACCTCTTCCCCCCCCAATCAGGGACCCCCAAAAAGCCCCGAATTTGGGGGAAATGCCCCAAAAAGCTGCTGCTTGTGACACAAAGGGGGGGGCACGGGGACACCCCCTTAAAAAAAAAACAAACTTTTTTGGGGGAAATCGCCCAAAACCTGCACTTTGTTACCCACGTTTGAGACCCCCCCCCACTGAAACCCCCATATTTGGGGAAATCCCCCCAAAAGTCCCAAAATCGAGGGAATTTCCCCCAAAACCGCTGCTTGCGACCCCGTTTTGGGGCCCCCTCCTCAAAGAAAACACTAAGTTTGGGGAAATTTCCTCAAAAATCCTCAAATTTGGGGATTTTCCCCCGAAACCCGCTGCTTGTGACCCCAATTAGGGACCCCCCGAAAAAAAAACCAAACTTGGGAAATTTCCCCCAAAACCGCTGCTTGTGGTGTGCCTGTAGGATTCCCCCTCCCAGACCCCAAATTTTGGGTGAAAATCCCCCAAATCCCTCCCCGTGAGGTCACTTTTGGGGACCCCCAAAAGACCCCCAAATTTGGGGGAATCCCCCAAAGCTGCTATTTGTGCCCCCCCCCATTTTGGGGTGAAATCCCCCGAAGCTGCTGCTGGGACCCCTCAAAACCCCAAATTTGGGGAAAACTCCCCCAAACCCATTTGTGACCCCAGTTACCCCCCCCAAAAAAAACAACCCTTATTTTGGGGAGAAATCCCCCAAAACCCGCAGTTTTGCCCCCCCCTAAAATTTGGGGGAAAATCCCCTAAAAAAAATATATTTCTTACCCCTGCGCCCCCCCCCGACCCCAAATTTTGGGGGAAATCCCCTAAATCCCGCTGTTTGGGACCCCCCCCCACCCTAAACGATTTGGGGGGGGCATTTTGCCCCCCCCCCCCACGTAAAACACCCTGGGGGGGCATTTTGGGGTCCCCACCCCCACCCTGAATGATTTGGGGGGGCATTTTGGGGTCCCCCCTTACCTTTAGGGCCTTGGGGGGGGCATTGTAGGGCCCCTCCCACCCCAAATGATTTGGGGGGGGATTTTGAGGACCCCCCCACCCTAAATCATTGGGGGCAGATTTTTGGGACCCCCACCCCCACCCTAAATAATTTGGGGGGAGATTCTGGGGTCCCCCTTCCCTTAAACACCCTGGGGGGGGGCATTTTGAGCCCACCCCCGCACCCTAAATCATTGGGGGGCATTTTGGGGTCCCCCTTCTTACCTTAAGCACCTCGGGGGGGCATTTTAGGGCTCCCCCACCCCAAATGACGTGGGGGGGCATTTTGGGGTCCCCCCCCCAAGTGCCTCGTTCTCCCGGGGGGGCCCCCACTTCTGCCCCCCCCCGCCTGTACATAAACGCCGCTCCCTCCCGGACCCCACCGTGGTTTTTTTGGGGTGGGGGGCCCCGAAAACAGCCCCCACCCCCCCAAAAATTTGGGGGGGGGCACCCAAAATGGCGGCGGGGGGCATCCAAAAGGGAAGTTTTTTTTGGGGGGGAGGCAGGCACAAAGTAGGCGATTTGGGGGGGGGGGGGAAGGGGATTTTTGGGGGGGGGCAGCCCCAAAAGGGAGGAGGGGGCAAAAGTGGGAGAAGGATTTGGGGGGGGGCAAAAAAGGGGGAGAATTTGGGGGGGGTCCAAAAAGGGGAGGAGGATTGGGGGGTACCCCAAAAAGGGGGGGGCGGCACCCCGGGGGGGGGGGAAAAGGGGAGAATTTGGGGGGAGGGGACACACAAGGGGGGATTTGTCCCAAAATCCGGGGAAACGGCCCCAAAATCCGGGGAAACGGCCCCAAAAGCTGCTGCTTGTGACCCGTTTTGGGACCCCCCCCGTCCCCCCTCAGCAAAACCCCCAAATTTGGGGAATTTCCCCCAAAACTTGTGGTGTGCCTGTAGGATTCCCCCCCCCAGACCCCAAATTTTGGGTGAAAATCCCCCAAATCCCTCCCCGTGAGGTCACTTTTGGGGACCCCCCCCAAAAGACCCCCAAATTTGGGGGGAATCCCCCAAAGCTGCTATTTGTGCCCCCCCCCCCCCATTTTGGGGTGAAATCCCCCCGAAGCTGCTGCTGGGACCCCTCAAAACCCCAAATTTGGGGAAAACTCCCCCAAACCCATTTGTGACCCCAGTTACCCCCCCCCCCCCCAAAAAAAACAAACCCCTATTTTGGGGAGAAATCCCCCCAAACCCGCAGTTTTGCCCCCCCCTAAAATTTAGAGGAAAATCCCCTAAAAAAAATATATTTCTTACCCCTGCGCCCCCCCCGACCCCAAATTTTGGGGGAAATCCCCTAAATCCCGCTGTTTGGGACCCCCCTCCCACCCTAAACGATTTGGGGAGGGGCATTTTGGGGTCCCCCCCGACCCTAAATCATTGGAGGGGGACATTTTGGGACCCCCACCCGCACCCTAAATAATTTGGGGGGGGGATTCTGGGTCCCCCCACCCTTAAACACCCGGGGGGGTATTTTAGCCCCAAAATAGGGGGCCATATGTGAGCCCTCCCCCCCCCAAAAAAGAACCAGAAGGGGGGCACCAAATGAGCGCCCCCCCCAATAAGGGGGGGGGAGTCCTCAAATGAGCCCCCCCAAAAAAGAATTTAGGGAAATCCCCCCCCCCAAAAAAAAAGCCCCAAAATCCGGGGAAACGGCCCCAAAATCCGGGGAAACGGCCCCAAAAGCTGCTGCTTGTGACCCGTTTTGGGACACCCCCCCCCCCCCCGAAAAAAACCACTAAAATTTCAGGGAATTCCCCCCAAAAACCTCTTCCCCACCCCCAATCAGGGACCCCCAAAAGCCCCAAATTTGGGGGAAATGCCCCCAAAAAGCTGCTGCTTGTGACGCAAAGGGGGGGGGCACGGGGACACCCCCTTAAAAAAAACCAAACTTTTTGGGGGGAAATCGCCCAAAACCTGCACTTTGTTACCCACGTTTGAGACCCCCCCCACCGAAACCCCCAAATTTGGGGAAATCTCCCCAAAAGTCCCAAAATCGGGGGAAATTCCCCCAAAACCACTGCTTGTGGCCCCGTTTCGGGGACCCCCCCCCTCAGCAAAAACCCAAAATCTGGGGAAATTCCCCCAAAACCCGCCGCTTGCGACCCCTTTTGGGACACACCCCCCCCCAGCAAACCCCCAAATTTGGGGAATTTCCCCCAAAACCGCTACTTGTGGTGTGCCTGTAGGATTCCCCCCCAGACCCCAAATTTTGGGTGAAAATCCCCCAAATCCCTCCCCGTGACGTCACTTTTAGGACCCCCCCCCAAAAGACCCCCAAATTGGGGGGAATCCCCCAAAGCTGCTATTTGTGCCCCCCCCCCCCCATTTTGGGGTGAAATCCCCCGAAGCTGCTGCTGGGACCCCTCAAAACCCCAAATTTGGGGAAAACTCCCCCAAACCCATTTGTGACCCCAGTTACCCCCCCCCAAAAAAACCAACCCTTATTTTGGGGAGAAATCCCCCAAAACCCGCAGTTTTGCCCCCCCCCTTAAAATTCGGGGGAAAATCCCCTAAAAAAAATACATTTCTTACCCCTGCGCCCCCCCGACCCCAAATTTTGGGGGAAATCCCCTAAATCCCGCTGTTTGGGACCCCCCAAACTAAACGATTTGGGGGGCATTTTGGGGCCCCCCTTACCTTTAGGGCCTTGGGGGGGGCATTGTAGGGCCCCTCCCACCCCAAATGATTTGGGGGGGGGCATTTTGAGCCCCCGGCACCCGAAATCATTGGGGGGGGCATTTTGGGGTTCCCCCTGACCCTAAATGACTTGGGGGGGGGCATTTGAGCCCTCAAATGAGCCCCCCCAAAAAAGAATTTAGGGAAATCCCCCCTCCCCAAAAAAAAAAGCCCCAAAATCCAGGGAAAATGCCCCAAAATCCGGGGAAACGGCCCCAAAAGCTGCTGCTTGTGACCCGTTTTGGGACACCCCCCTCCCCCCCCCCGAAAAAAAACACTAAAATTTCAGGGAATTCCCCCAAAAACCTCTTCCCCCCCCTCCGATCTGGGACCCCCCAAAAGCCCCAAATTTGGGGGAAACGGCCCCAAAAAGCTGCTGCTTGTGACGCAAAGGGGGGGCGCACAGGGACACCCCCCAAAAAGAAAAAAACAAAAACTTTTTGGGGAAATCGCCCAAAACCTGCACTTTGTTACCCACGTTTGAGACCCCCCCACACCGAAACCCCCCAATTTGGGGAAATCTCCCCAAAAGTCCCAAAATTGGGGGAAATTCCCCCAAAACCGCTGCTTGTGACCCCGTTTTGGGGACCCCCCCAGCAAAAACCCAAAATCTGGGGAAATTCCCCCAAAACCGCTTCTTGCGACCCCTTTTGGGACACCCCCTCCCCCCAAGCAAAACCCCCAAATTTGGGGAATTTCCCCCAAAACTTGTGCTGTGCCTGTAGGATTCCCCCCAGACCCCAAATTTTGGGTGAAAATCCCCCAAATCCCTCCCCGTGACGTCACTTTTGGGGACCCCCCGAGACACCCAAATTTGGGGGGAATCCCCCAAAGCTGCTATTTGTGCCCCCCCCCCATTTTGGGGTGAAATCCCCCCGAAGCTGCTGCTGGGACCCCTCAAAACCCCAAATTTGGGGAAAACTCCCCCAAACCCATTTGTGACCCCAGTTACCCCCCAAAAAAACCAACCCTTATTTTGGGGAGAAATCCCCCAAAACCCGCAGTTTTGCCCCCCCCTTAAAATTTGGGGGAAAATCCCCTAAAAAAAATACATTTCTTACCCCTGCGCCCCCCGACCCCAAATTTTGGGGGAAATCCCCTAAATCCCGCTGTTTGGGACCCCCCCCACCCTAAACGATTTGGGGTGGGGCATTTTGGGGCACCCCCTTTACCTAAAACACCCTGGGGGGCATTTTGGGGTCCCCCTCACCCTAAATCATTGGGGGGGCATTTTGGGGTCCCCCCACACCCAAGTGCCTCGTTCTCCCGGGGGGCCCCCCACTTCTGCCCCCCCGCCTGTACATAAACGCCGCTCCCTCCCTGACCCCAAAGCCCCAAAATCCGGGGAAACGGCCCCAAAATCCGGGGAAACGGCCCCAAAAGCTGCATCTTGTGAGCCGTTTTGGGACACCCCCCCCGAAAAAAACCACTGAAATTTCAGGAAATTCCCCCCAAAACCTCTTCCCCCCCCTCCAATCAGAGACCCCCAAAAGCACCGAATTTGGGGGAAATGCCCCAAAAAGCTGCTGCTTGTGACACAAAGGGGGGGGGGGCACGGGGACACCCCCCAAAAACAAAAAACCAAAAAGTTTTGGGGGGAAATCGCCCAAAACCTGCACTTTGTTACCCACGTTTGAGACCCCCCCCACCGAAACCCCCCAATTTGGGGAAATCCCCCCAAAAGTCCCAAAATCGGGGGAAATTCCCCCAAAACCCGCCGCTTGTGGCCCCTTTTGGGACCCCCCCCCCAGCAAAACCCCCAAATTTGGGGAATTTCCCCCAAAACCGCTGCTTGTGGTGTGCCTGTAGGATTCCCCCCCCCCCAGACCCCAAATTTTGGGTGAAAATCCCCCAAAATCCCTCCCCGTGAGGTCACTTTTAGGACCCCCCCCCCCCCGAGTCCCCCAAATTTGGGGGGGAATCCCCAAAACCCGCAGTTTTGCCCCCCCTTAAAATTCGGGGGAAAATCCCCTAAAAAAAATACATTTCTTACCCCTGCGCCCCCCCGACCCCAAATTTTGGGGGAAATCCCCTAAATCCCGCTGTTTAGGACCCCCCCACCCTAAACGATTTGGGGGGGGCATTGTGCCCCCCCCCCCCCACGTAAAACACCCTGGGGGGGCATTTTGGGGTCCCCACCCCCACCCTGAATGATTTGGGGGGCATTTTGGGGCCCCCTTACCTTTAGGGCCTTGGGGGGGCATTGTAGGGCCCCTCCCACCCCAAATGATTTGGGGGGCATTTTGAGCCCCCCGGCACCCGAAATCATTGGGGGGGCATTTTGGGGTTCCCCCTGACCCTAAATGACTTGGGGGGGCATTTGAGTCCTCAAATGAGCCCCCCAAAAAAGAATTTAGGGAAATCCCCCCCCCCCAAAAAAAAGCCCCAAAATCCAGGGAAATGGCCCCAAAATCCAGGGAAAAGGCCCCAAAAGCTGCTGCTTGTGACCCGTTTTGGGACACCCCCCCCCCCCCCGAAAAAAACCACTAAAATTTCAGGGAATTCCCCCCAAAAACCTCTTTCCCCCCCCCAATCAGGGACCCCCCAAAAGCCCCAAATTTGGGGGAAATGCCCCAAAAGCTGCTGCTTGTGACGCAAAGGGGGGGGCACGGGGACACCCCCTTAAAAAAAAAAAAACAAACTTTTTGGGGGAAATCGCCCAAAACCTGCACTTTGTTACCCACATTTGAGACCCCCACCCCCACTGAAACCCCCCAATTTGGGGAACTCCCCCCAAAAGTCCCAAAATCGAGGGAAATTCCCCCAAAACCGCTGCTTGCGACCCCGTTTTGGGGACCCCCCTCAGCAAAAACCCAAAATCTGGGGAAATTCCCCCAAAACCCGCCGCTTGTGGCCCCTTTTGGGACACCCCCCCCCCCCCAGCAAAACCCCCAAATTTGGGGAATTTCCCCCAAAACCGCTGCTTGTGGTGTGCCTGTAGGATTCCCCCCCCAGACCCCAAATTTTGGGTGAAAATCCCCCAAAATCCCTCCCCGTGACGTCACTTTTAGGACCCCCCCCCCCAAAAGACCCCCAAATTTGGGGGGGAATCCCCCAAAGCTGCTATTTGTGCCCCCCCCCCCATTTTGGGGTGAAATCCCCCGAAGCTGCTGCTGGGACCCCTCAAAACCCCAAATTTGGGGAAAACTCCCCCAAACCCATTTGTGACCCCAGTTACCCCCCCCCCCAAAAAAAACAAACCCCTATTTTGGGGAGAAATCCCCCAAAACCCGCAGTTTTGCCCCCCTAAAATTTAGAGGAAAATCCCCTAAAAAAAAATACATTTCTTAACCCTGCGCCCCCCCCCGACTCCAAATTTTGGGGGAAATCCCCTAAATCCCGCTGTTTGGGACCCCCCTCCCACCCTAAACGATTTGGGGGGGGCATTTTGGGGTCCCCCTTACCTTTAGGGCCTTGGGGGGGGCATTGTAGGCCCCTCCCACCCCAAATGATTTGGGGGGGCATTTTGAGCCCCCCTCACCCTAAATCATTGGGGGGGGGGGCATTTTGGGGTTCCCCCTGACCCTAAATGACTTGGGGGGGGGCATTTGAGTCCTCAAATGAGCCCCCCCAAAAAAGAATTTAGGGAAATCCCCCCCCCCCAAAAAAAAAGCCCCAAAATCCAGGGAAACGGCCCCAAAATCCGGGAAACGGCCCCAAAAAGCTGCTGCTTGTGACACAAAGGGGGGGGCACGGGGACACCCCCTTAAAAAAAAAAAAACTTTTTTGGGGGAAATCGCCCAAAACCTGCACTTTGTTACCCACGTTTGAGACCCCCCACCCCCACTGAAACCCCCCAAATTTGGGGAAATCCCCCCAAAAGTCCCAAAATCTGGGGAAATTCCCCCAAAACCGCTGCTTGCGACCCCGTTTTGGGGCCCCCTCCTCAAAGAAAACACTAAGTTTGGGGAAATTTCCTCAAAAATCCTCAAATTTGGGGATTTTCCCCCGAAACCCGCTGCTTGTGACCCCAATTAGGGACCCCCCCCGAAAAAAAAAACCAAATTTGGGAAATTTCCCCCAAAACCGCTGCTTGTGGTGTGCCTGTAGGATTCCCCCCCAGACCCCAAATTTTGGGTGAAAATCCCCCAAATCCCTCCCCGTGAGGTCACTTTTAGGACCCCCCCGAGACCCCAAAATTTGGGGGGGAATCCCCCAAAGCTGCTATTTGTGCCCCCCCCCCCCATTTTGGGGTGAAATCCCCCCGAAGCTGCTGCTGGGACCCCTCAAAACCCCAAATTTGGGGAAAACTCCCCCAAACCCATTTGTGACCCCAGTTACCCCCCCCCCAAAAAAACCAACCCTTATTTTGGGGAGAAATCCCCCAAAACCCGCAGTTTTGCCCCACCCCCCCCTTAAAATTTGGGGGAAAATCCCCCCAAAAAAATACATTTCTTACCCCTGCGCCGCCCCCGACCCCAAATTTTGGGGCAAATCCCCTAAATCCCGCTGTTTGGGACCCCCCCAAACGATTTGGGGGGGGCATTTTGGGGCCCCCTTACCTTTAGGGCCTTGGGGGGGGCATTGTAGGGCCCCTCCCACCCCAAATGATTTGGGGGGGATTTTGAGGACCCCCCGCCCCCAAATCATTGGAGGGGGACATTTTGGGACCCCCACCCGCAACCTAAATAATTTGGGGGGGGGGGATTGTGGGGTCCCCCCTTCCCTTAAACACCCTGGGGGGGCATTTTGGGCCCCCCCTCACCCTAAATAATTTGGGGGGGATTTTGGGGTCCCCCCTGACCCTAAATGACTTGGGGGCGGCATTTTGGGGTCCCCCCCTTACCTTAAGCACTTCGGGGGGTCATTTTAGGGCCCCCCACCCCAAATGACGTGGGGGGGGCATTTTGGGGTCCCCCCTACCTAAAACACCCTGGGGGCATTTTGAGCCCCCCTCACCCTAAATCATTGGGGGGGCATTTTGGGGTCCCCCTGACCCTAAATGACTTGGGGGGGCATTTTGGGGTCCCCCCTTACCTTAAGCACCTCGGGGGGGGGCACTGTAGGGCCCCTCCCACCCCAAATGATTTGGGGGGGCATTTTGAGCCCCCCCCGACCCTAAATCATTGGAGGGGGACATTTTGGGACCCCCACCCGCAACCTAAATAATTTGGGGGGGGGGGATTCTGGGGTCCCCCCTCCCTTAAACACCCGGGGGGTATTTTAGCCCCAAAATAGGGGGCCATATGTGAGCCCTCCCCCCCCCAAAAAGACCCAGAAGGGGGGCACCAAATGAGCGCCCCCCCAATAAGGGGGAGTCCTCAAATGAGCCCCCCAAAAAAGAATTTAGGGAAATCCCCCCCCCCCAAAAAAAAAAAGCCCCAAAATCCGGGGAAACGGCCCCAAAATCCGGGGAAACGGCCCCAAAAGCTGCTGCTTGTGACCCGTTTTGGGACCCCCCCCCCCGAAAAAAACACTAAAATTTCAGGGAATTCCCCCAAAACCTCTTCCCCCCCCCCTCCAATCAGGGACCCCCAAAAGCCCCGAATTTGGGGGAAATGCCCCAAAAAGCTGCTGCTTGTGATGCAAGGGGGGGGGGCACGGGGACACCCCCTTAAAAAAAAAAACAAACTTTTTGGGGGAAATCGCCCAAAACCTGCACTTTGTTACCCACGTTTGAGACCCCCACCCCCACTGAAACCCCCCAAATTTGGGGAAATCCCCCAAAAAGTCCCAAAATCGAGGGAAATTCCCCCAAAACCGCTGCTTGCGACCCCGTTTTGGGGCCCCCTCCTAAGAAAACACTAAGTTTGGGGAAATTTCCTCAAAAATCCTCAAATTTGGGGATTTTCCCCCCGAAACCCGCTGCTTGGGACCCCAATTAGGGACCCCCCCCGAAAAAAAAAAACAAATTGGGAAATTTCCCCCAAACTTGTGGTGTGCCTGTAGGATTCCCCCCCCCCAGACCCCAAATTTTGGGTGAAAATCCCCCCAAATCCCTCCCCGTGAGGTCACTTTTGGGGACCCCCCCCCAAAAGACCCCCAAATTTGGGGGGGAATCCCCCAAAGCTGCTATTTGTGCCCCCCCCCCCATTTTGGGGTGAAATCCCCCCGAAGCTGCTGCTGGGACCCCTCAAAACCCCAAATTTGGGGAAAACTCCCCCAAACCCATTTGTGACCCCAGTTACCCCCCCCCCAAAAAAACCAACCCTTATTTTGGGGAGAAATCCCCCAAAACCCGCAGTTTTGCCCCCCCCCTTAAATTTAGAGGAAAATCCCCTAAAAAAAATACATTTCTTACCCCTGCGCCCCCCCGACCCCAAATTTTGGGGCAAATCCCCTGAATCCCGCTGTTTGGGACCCCCCCCACACCCTAAACGATTTGGGGGGGGCATTTTGGGGCCCCCCCCTTACCTTAAACACCCTGGGGGGTGCATTTTGAGCCCCCCCCCGCACCCTAAATCATTGGGGGGGCATTTTGGGGTCCCCTAAAAAAAATCCCCTAAAAAAAAAATACATTTCTTACCCCTGCGCCCCCCCCCGACCCCAAATTTTGGGGGAAATCCCCTAAATCCCGCTGTTTGGGACCCCCCCCCCCAAACGATTTGGGGGGGGGCATTTTGGGGTCCCCCCCTTACCTTTAGGGCCTTGGGGGGGGGCATTGTAGGGCCCCTCCCACCCCAAATGATTTGGGGGGGGCATTTTTAGCTCCCCCGGCACCCGAAATCATTGGGAGGGGGCATTTTGGGGTTCTCCCTGACCCTAAATGACTTGGGGGGGGGCATTTGAGTCCTCAAATGAGCCCCCCCAAAAAAGAATTTAGGGAAATCCCCCCCTCCCCCAAAAAAAAAGCCCCAAAATCCAGGGAAAATGGCCCCAAAATCCGGGGAAACGGCCCCCAAAAGCTGCTGCTTGTGACACAAAGGGGGGGGGCACGGGGACACCCCCTTAAAAAAAAAACAAACTTTTTTGGGGGAAATCGCCCAAAACCTGCACTTTGTTACCCACGTTTGAGACCCCCCACCCCCACTGAAACCCCCCAAATTTGGGGAAATCCCCCCAAAAGTCCCAAAATCTGGGAAATTCCCCCAAAACCGCTGCTTGCGACCCCGTTTTGGGGCCCCCTCCTCAAAGAAAACACTAAGTTTGGGGAAATTTCCTCAAAAATCCTCAAATTTGGGGATTTTCCCCCGAAACCCGCTGCTTGTGACCCCAATTAGGGACCCCCCCGAAAAAAAAAAACCAAATTTGGGAAATTTCCCCCAAAACCGCTGCTTGTGGTGTGCCTGTAGGATTCCCCCCCCCAGACCCCAAATTTTGGGTGAAAATCCCCCAAATCCCTCCCCGTGAGGTCACTTTTAGGACCCCCCCCCCCCGAGACCCCAAAATTTGGGGGGGAATCCCCCAAAGCTGCTATTTGTGCCCCCCCCCCCATTTTGGGGTGAAATCCCCCCGAAGCTGCTGCTGGGACCCCTCAAAACCCCAAATTTGGGGAAAACTCCCCCAAACCCATTTGTGACCCCAGTTACCCCCCCCCCCAAAAAACCAACCCTTATTTTGGGGAGAAATCCCCCAAAACCCGCAGTTTTGCCCCACCCCCCCCTTAAAATTTGGGGGAAAATCCCCCCAAAAAAATACATTTCTTACCCCTGCGCCGCCCCCGACCCCAAATTTTGGGGCAAATCCCCTAAATCCCGCTGTTTGGGACCCCCCCCCCCCAAACGATTTGGGGGGGGGGCATTTTGGGGCCCCCCCTTACCTTTAGGGCCTTGGGGGGGGCATTGTAGGGCCCCTCCCACCCCAAATGATTTGGGGGGGGATTTTGAGGACCCCCCCGCCCCCAAATCATTGGAGGGGGACATTTTGGGACCCCCACCCGCAACCTAAATAATTTGGGGGGGGGGGGATTGTGGGGTCCCCCCTTCCCTTAAACACCCTGGGGGGGCATTTTGGGCCCCCCCCCTCACCCTAAATAATTTGGGGGGGGATTTTGGGGTCCCCCCTGACCCTAAATGACTTGGGGGCGGCATTTTGGGGTCCCCCCCTTACCTTAAGCACTTCGGGGGGGTCATTTTAGGGCCCCCCCACCCCAAATGACGTGGGGGGGGCATTTTGGGGTCCCCCCTACCTAAAACACCCTGGGGGGGCATTTTGAGCCCCCCCCTCACCCTAAATCATTGGGGGGGGCATTTTGGGGTCCCCCCTGACCCTAAATGACTTGGGGGGGGCATTTTGGGGTCCCCCCCTTACCTTAAGCACCTCGGGGGGGGGGGCACTGTAGGGCCCCCTCCCACCCCAAATGATTTGGGGGGGGCATTTTGAGCCCCCCCCGACCCTAAATCATTGGAGGGGGACATTTTGGGACCCCCACCCGCAACCTAAATAATTTGGGGGGGGGGGGGATTCTGGGGTCCCCCCCTCCCTTAAACACCCGGGGGGGGTATTTTAGCCCCAAAATAGGGGGCCATATGTGAGCCCTCCCCCCCCCCCCAAAAAGACCCAGAAGGGGGGCACCAAATGAGCGCCCCCCCCAATAAGGGGGGGGGGAGTCCTCAAATGAGCCCCCCCAAAAAAGAATTTAGGGAAATCCCCCCCCCCCCAAAAAAAAAAAGCCCCAAAATCCGGGGAAACGGCCCCAAAATCCGGGGAAACGGCCCCAAAAGCTGCTGCTTGTGACCCGTTTTGGGACCCCCCCCCCCCCCCCCGAAAAAAAAACACTAAAATTTCAGGGAATTCCCCCCAAAAACCTCTTCCCCCCCCCCCCCTCCAATCAGGGACCCC
The DNA here is from genome assembly GCF_040182565.1 of Anser cygnoides. Lineage (NCBI taxonomy): Eukaryota > Metazoa > Chordata > Aves > Anseriformes > Anatidae > Anser > Anser cygnoides. The sequence goes on along the minus strand of NC_089903.1, from coordinate 710,432 downwards.
CCAAAAGCCCCGAATTTGGGGGAAATGCCCCAAAAAGCTGCTGCTTGTGATGCAAGGGGGGGGGGGGGGGCACGGGGACACCCCCTTAAAAAAAAAAAACAAACTTTTTGGGGGAAATCGCCCAAAACCTGCACTTTGTTACCCACGTTTGAGACCCCCCACCCCCACTGAAACCCCCCAAATTTGGGGAAATCCCCCAAAAAGTCCCAAAATCGAGGGAAATTCCCCCAAAACCGCTGCTTGCGACCCCGTTTTGGGGCCCCCTCCTCAAAGAAAACACTAAGTTTGGGGAAATTTCCTCAAAAATCCTCAAATTTGGGGATTTTCCCCCGAAACCCGCTGCTTGGGACCCCAATTAGGGACCCCCCCGAAAAAAAAAACAAATTTGGGAAATTTCCCCCAAAACTTGTGGTGTGCCTGTAGGATTCCCCCCCCCAGACCCCAAATTTTGGGTGAAAATCCCCCCAAATCCCTCCCCGTGAGGTCACTTTTGGGGACCCCCCCCCAAAAGACCCCCAAATTTGGGGGGGAATCCCCCAAAGCTGCTATTTGTGCCCCCCCCCCCATTTTGGGGTGAAATCCCCCCGAAGCTGCTGCTGGGACCCCTCAAAACCCCAAATTTGGGGAAAACTCCCCCAAACCCATTTGTGACCCCAGTTACCCCCCCCCAAAAAAAACCAACCCTTATTTTGGGGAGAAATCCCCCAAAACCCGCAGTTTTGCCCCCCCCCTTAAAATTTAGAGGAAAATCCCCTAAAAAAAATACATTTCTTACCCCTGCGCCCCCCCCGACCCCAAATTTTGGGGCAAATCCCCTGAATCCCGCTGTTTGGGACCCCCCCCACACCCTAAACGATTTGGGGGGGGCATTTTGGGGCCCCCCCCTTACCTTAAACACCCTGGGGGGTGCATTTTGAGCCCCCCCCCGCACCCTAAATCATTGGGGGGGCATTTTGGGGTCCCCTAAAAAAAATCCCCTAAAAAAAAATACATTTCTTACCCCTGCGCCCCCCCCGACCCCAAATTTTGGGGGAAATCCCCTAAATCCCGCTGTTTGGGACCCCCCCCCCCAAACGATTTGGGGGGGGGCATTTTGGGGTCCCCCCCTTACCTTTAGGGCCTTGGGGGGGGGCATTGTAGGGCCCCTCCCACCCCAAATGATTTGGGGGGGGCATTTTTAGCTCCCCCGGCACCCGAAATCATTGGGAGGGGGCATTTTGGGGTTCTCCCTGACCCTAAATGACTTGGGGGGGGGCATTTGAGTCCTCAAATGAGCCCCCCCAAAAAAGAATTTAGGGAAATCCCCCCCTCCCCAAAAAAAAAGCCCCAAAATCCAGGGAAAATGCCCCAAAATCCGGGGAAACGGCCCCAAAAGCTGCTGCTTGTGACACAAAGGGGGGGGGCACGGGGACACCCCCTTAAAAAAAAAACAAACTTTTTTGGGGGAAATCGCCCAAAACCTGCACTTTGTTACCCACGTTTGAGACCCCCCACCCCCACTGAAACCCCCCAAATTTGGGGAAATCCCCCAAAAGTCCCAAAATCTGGGGAAATTCCCCCAAAACCGCTGCTTGCGACCCCGTTTTGGGGCCCCCTCCTCAAAGAAAACACTAAGTTTGGGGAAATTTCCTCAAAAATCCTCAAATTTGGGGATTTTCCCCCGAAACCCGCTGCTTGTGACCCCAATTAGGGACCCCCCCGAAAAAAAAACCAAATTTGGGAAATTTCCCCCAAAACCGCTGCTTGTGGTGTGCCTGTAGGATTCCCCCCCCCAGACCCCAAATTTTGGGTGAAAATCCCCCAAATCCCTCCCCGTGAGGTCACTTTTAGGACCCCCCCCCCCCGAGACCCCAAAATTTGGGGGGGAATCCCCCAAAGCTGCTATTTGTGCCCCCCCCCCCCATTTTGGGGTGAAATCCCCCCGAAGCTGCTGCTGGGACCCCTCAAAACCCCAAATTTGGGGAAAACTCCCCCAAACCCATTTGTGACCCCAGTTACCCCCCCCCCCAAAAAACCAACCCTTATTTTGGGGAGAAATCCCCCAAAACCCGCAGTTTTGCCCCCCCCCCTTAAAATTTGGGGGAAAATCCCCTAAAAAAAATACATTTCTTACCCCTGCGCCCCCCCGACCCCAAATTTTGGGGGAAATCCCCTAAATCCCGCTGTTTGGGACCCCCCCACACCCTAAACGATTTGGGGGGGGGCATTTTGGGGCCCCCCCTCACCCTAAATCATTGGGGGGGGGCATTTTGGGGTCCCCCCCCCACCCAAATGCCTCGTTCTCCCGGGGGGGCCCCCCCCACTTCTGCCCCCCCCCCCCGCCTGTACATAAACGCCGCTCCCTCCCTGACCCCAAAGCCCCAAAATCCGGGGAAACGGCCTCAAAATCCGGGGAAACGGCCCCAAAAGCTGCTGCTTGTGACCCGTTTTGGGACACCCCCCCCCCCCCCCCCGAAAAAAACCACTAAAATTTCAGGGAATTCCCCCCAAAAACCTCTTCCCCCCCCCTCCAATCAGGGACCCACCAAAAGCCCCGAATTTGGGGGAAATGCCCCAAAAAGCTGCTGCTTGTGACGCAAAGGGGGGGGGGGCACGGGGACACCCCCCAAAAAGAAAAAAACAAAAACTTTTGGGGGAAATCCCCCAAAACCTTTGTTTGTGACCCCGTTTCGGGGACCCCCCCCTCAGCAAAACTCCCTTAACACCCGGGGGGGGTATTTTAGCCCCAAAATAGGGGGCCATATGTGAGCCCTCCCCCCCCCCAAAAAAGAACCAGAAGGGGGGCACCAAATGAGCGCCCCCCCCAATAAGGGGGGGAGAGTCCTCAAATGAGCCCCCCCAAAAAAGAATTTAGGTAAATCCCCCCCCCCCAAAAAAAAAAGCCCCAAAATCCAGGGAAACGGCCCCAAAATCCGGGGCACGGCCCCAAAATCCGGGGAAACGGCCCCAAAAGCTGCTGCTTGTGACCCGTTTTGGGACCCCACACCCCCCCCGAAAAAAACACTAAAATTTCAGGGAATTCCCCCCAAAAACCTCTTCCCCCCCCCCCCCCCTCCAATCAGGGACCCACCAAAAGCCCCGAATTTGGGGGAAATGCCCCAAAAAGCTGCTGCTTGTGACGCTGGGGGGGGGGGGGGGCACGGGGACACCCCCTTAAAAAAAACCAAACTTTTTGGGGGGAAATCGCCCAAAACCTGCACTTTGTTACCCACGTTTGAGACCCCCCCCCCCCACTGAAACCCCTCCAATTTGGGGAAATCCCCCCAAAAGTCCCAAAATCGAGGGAAATTCCCCCAAAACCGCTGCTTGCGACCCCGTTTTGGGGCCCCCTCCTCAAAGAAAACACTAAGTTTGGGGAAATTTCCTCAACAATCCTCAAATTTGGGGATTTTCCCGGAAAATCAGGTCCGGAACCCTGAAGTGTTGTTAGTTAATGGGCTGATATCTGACGTCAGCCAAAGGCAGAGAGGAATCCCTGAGGCACTGGAAAATGTAAAGGCTGAACATGCTTGTTCTTTTAGGCACTGAGCTGCACAGGAATACACAGGGTCACTTGCTGCTGACACATTCACTCTGGTCTTGGATGGTTTGTCAGGAATTCCTTGTACAGGAGGCTCGTAGTAGGCCAGGATATCCTGACCTTGCTCCACAGCAAGAGCTACAACGTCAGTCTCAGAAGTGCTGTAGAAAATCTGCAGCTGACCAAATCTTCCCTCACTAAAAGACATTATAATAAAATAAAGTTCTGTTAGTTGACAAAGGATGTCTAATATTCTACATGTTTCTGGGTTAATAATAGAAGTGAACAAAATCAACTGACCCTTTCTGAATTGCTGAAAAATTCCAAATAACACATCAAAATGCATTCCCTTTGAAACTAGTACCAGAATAACTGAGTTATCTTATTTTTTTGTGGATAGCAAGTTTGATTATTTATAGCTTAGGTAGTAGTCTGTTAAGAATGCATATTTGTAAACATTTGGTTCTAGGAGTTAACTTAGTCTTCTTCAGGACTTGGCAGCTCTCCTTACTTGCAAGGAAGAAAAAGCCGGTGACACCCAGACTTATCATCCTTCCTCTAGGATCACATGCATAAAACCTGTTTTCCTTCTCTTATTTTCATCCTGTAAGGGCTGGCCATTTTGTCCTCCTGTTCAAATCACAGGAACAGGCTACCATGCAGGTTTAAATGATTTGATGATTAAACGGACAAAATGAATAGTACACTGTGTACGCTGAGTTTACATTGTGCATTTCAATGTATACTACGTTTAAGTAATTTATGTAATACACAGACATCTACTTCAAAAACAATGTGTTTGAAATGAAAATACATTGAGATGGCAGATCAAAGAATTGATGCACATATTTTTATGAGAGGAGCATGAAATTTGACATTATAGTGGAAACAAAAGTGAAGAATAAATAGTAATTACAAATAAAGCAAACATTATACAAACCTTCGCCTGACTGTTATGTTTGCCAGCAAATTTCTTTCTAGTGGCTCCTGAACTCGATATAAGGATTGATGAAAGAAAACTGTGCCATAAGGATTATCATTGGCAGGTATTATAATACTTGCCACGCCATCTAACCCAATAGCACCACCATTGGAGGCCTGAGTTAATTCTACACGGACAATCTCAAAGAGAAGAAAAGAAAAAGAAGTAATGCAGCTAGACAATTTGTGGTTTTTCTAACAATAATTACAAGCAAAGTATAACATGAAATTATAGCACCTTCCTGCCGGAACATTTCTTGTTTTCCATCATACATATTTCTAGAACAAGTCAAAATTAATACCATCTTCAAGGAAGATGTAAGTGCTTGACTTACTTCTTCTATTTCTGGAACATCATCAGCCAGGATTTCCAATAGTAGCATCTGAAAGGCTTCCCCAGGGGCAAAAGTAATATTGCCTGAGGCAACCTGCAAGTCCTCATCAGCAGGGTGTCCACCAATGGTAGCAACCCACTCAACAGTAACGTTACCAAGTGTCCCAGCATTGCGGATTACTGGCAGATTTATGGGTACTGATCCAGATTCAGGCTCCTCCACAGTAAATTCGGTCATCTGGAACACTGAAGTGCAGCACAAAGAGGTGTATTTCATTAACAGTAATATTTAAAATAAAAACACCATCCTAGTTACTGAATTATATATTTTATTTCACTTGATTGCATTCATTTGCACAATTAAAAAAATGTTAATCAGGTTTAAACTTCAAATTGAACTTTCAGTATCATTTTATCTGCAAATAAAATTGGCATGAAAATTCAGCCCCCACCCAAGAGTTTATTCCAACGTATCCATTGTTCAAGGCTAGCCATGATCTAAGTTTTTAGAAGACGGTCAGAAGGTAATTTTTCCCAGTGAGGAAATTTTTTATCATTTTTTATGTCACGTATGGAAAAAATGTGTCAACATATTCCATCTAAATTGTTTCAAATATAAGTCTTTCTTGTATAAAATCTTTAGTTGTTAAGAATGAAGTTAATGAATTATCCATGTGGAATTATTTACTTTTGTCAATTTCCTTTACATTTTGCTGATAAAATGGAATAACTGAAATAAAGTAGGGTACTAAAGGGAGAAAGAGTAAGTCAAATAAAATGGCTGGAAAACATACACCAGAAATACTGAAATAGAAAAAATAAATAGAAAAGATAAATTTCTAAAATGTCATTAAATTTTTGAAATTACCATTTTTTTCTCAAAACCTGTGTAATGAAACTATTTTTGGAAAGTGTCCACAATCCATTTTGCTGATAATGATAGAAAGAAGAAAAACTACAATAACTAACAACCAGAACATACAAGAATGCAATTTAAGTCATATTTGTACTTTCCAATTTCCCCAGATATTTAAACCTGCTTTGCCTGATTATTTTGTAAAACAATGACACTGCACTATCTAAACAGGTTTTGGCATGTAAACTTAAGCTTCAAGCTATTGCAGAAATGCAACATTTAGAATAGATAAAAAAATACAAATTAAATTAAAATCCATCCCCATTAGGAGACTCCAAAATCCACCTTCGTCTCACAAAATCTTGATATATAAGTTGACTGAATGCTTCAATTTCGCTATATAAGGGCACCATTTGCCCTTACTTACACGTTTTAATTTAGTTTATCTTATTTTGTCCTTTACTGTGTTCATCCAGACTTCCCTTTTTGTATTCTGAAAATTTTTATTCCATTGCCCAGTAATAACTCACCCACAAATCAGCAGATTGCTACTGGACAAGAGAAAATATGCAAATAAGACTCATTTACCAAAGGATCCAAACGGGTCATCAGAAGCCTCAATGGTTATGACTGCCCTCGTCAAAGATCCAAGCAAGGCTCCTCCTGTCGTTTGATTCAGCAGCTGAACATAAAAGGACTCCTCAACTTCAGGATTGATATCATTAATTATATAAATTGGCACAGCTTTACTTGTTTCTCCTTCTAGTAAGACAACATCTGATGAGGCTACACTGTAGTCCTCACCTAGATTTGTACATGAAAAAATAACAAAACAATCAAAACACAGAAGAATATTAAGGCATTCTGGTTCATTATGAAACATCACTAATGTTTATCAGCACTAATATTTATCTGTTCTTTTTGCATTCCCTTGTGTTCATATGTTGGTGTGTTTTTTTGTGTTTTTTTTTTCTTTATCTTCATACCCAGAAAATACAATTGTTTATTTCCTAGTGCCTTTTAGATATCTGGATGGATGAAAATAAATCTCATCTTGGCCAAAACAGAGTTTACACTGTCAGTCCAAGAAGCAATTACAAAAGGTCCATTATTATCTTCCATTGAGAAGATCACACAACTGTGACATTTCTATATTTGATTTCTGATAGTTGTCTGGCTTTCCAAGAGATAAAATGAAACAGAAGTACCTTTTTCAAAGGAGATTTTACTAAAGGACATAAGGTCACTCCTTCCCTCGTGGAGCTTTTCAGGGATCACCTGAGAGCTTTACCTTTCATTTGCAAAGTAAAAGTCTTCTTGAATTGTGCTTAACATTTGTCTGTTTCACAGAGGAGTCACCAGCTCTCAATTTCCCTCCAAGAAACTCAAATAAGCCATGTATGGTAGGTTGAAATATGTACAAAGGACTAAGTACTAGCTATATATACTACTACAGGATTTTTTATTTTATTTTATTTTTTTGAGAAAGTGAGTGGCCACCAGGGAAACAAACAGCCAATTCCTTTCCTTAGTTTTCTTGCTAGATTCTTCAGTGATGATATCTCTGAGTTTTTTTAAATTTGATGTAAGGTCTCTTCTATAGGACCTGAATTCCTGTCTCCTAAGTACACTCAGTAAGTATCTCACACTTTGGTATTTTTTCTACTTGTTTTACTAGACTGCATTCAATACACACTTGCTTGCTTTGGTTACTCGAAGCATACAGTATGCTCTTTCTGGTTTAACACAGAATGTGTATTTCTGCTATTTTGATTTCTTACCAGCTGTTGCAGTTATTGGCATAGCTTTGAATTTCACAGAAACATCTGCAAAAATTCCCCCAGTTCTGGTCACGTTAATGATTGGTCCAACATAATTTTCAGCAACTCGCACAGCTGAAGCTGAAAGCTGAAGTGTTCCAAAAGCATCATCATTGGCATTGATAATTACATGAGCTATAGTCTCACCCACTGATCCAAGACGAGGAGAATTTACAACTGAAATATAAAAAAAACCTCTTAGAGCAAGCCTGAAATGCCTCCTATATATGGCTATACTGTTCATATACATACACCTGAGTTTAGTGGATGGCCACTACTAGCTTTCAATAAAATTTTCATTTTAGATTTGGACAAAATATAACTACAAACTGCACAAGCATATTTTTGATGTTTGAATTATATTATGTCAGAAAATCCACATTCTTACTAACTTATTATTCTACCCTGCTGTGGAGCATACAAAACACCAGTTCTTTGAAGAGGTGAGGTACTAGCAAAATTACTTATTTATTTGTCCATAGGACAATAGAATTTTACACTAGCAATGATGAACTATAAGTAACCTTTCAGTTTCCCAGTAGAATTTTTTGTAGTGTTTCCCTTAAAAATCAAGATTAATGTGGGAGAGTCATGGGGGAGAGGGAAGGGAAATTAGGCATGCCAAGAAGCTCTTAAGCATAAATAAGGCTGTAATGACCTGAATTTATCTGATCGGGCAAACATCCTCTACGCTAAAAAGCCAGCATGAAGCTGCAATTCTACACCACTTAATGTTTAAAAGGCTTTTTTCGCTTTCAGTAAGTGCAACTAGCTTATTTCCTATCATTGTGCTTTACAGAAACAACAGGTGAGCAGGTATTAGCACACAAAACCAATACAGTAATACAGTTGGCCTAAAACACCTGGGATAAAGCAGATGCAGAAGGGAGAAAGAAATGTCCACCCCTGACAAAATTTTGTGGTAAAGGAAATATATGCTGACACACAGAATCTTCATACTTAATGTGAGATACTCTGACATATAACTTACAGGATTCTTAACTATACAGAGTTAGGCAGAGGTAAAATTTTACTGTAATTTCAATTGCTGCATTTTATCCTATTAAATATAAATATTAGCCTACATATTTAAGCTTTGGGTTTACATATGAAAGACACTTACTTGGCCGATCCTGTACTTTGTCGATCAAAACAGTATTGTTTAGCTCCACAAAAACAGATTCTGACCTCTCAGGATCATAATCATCCAAAATAGGCAAAGATATTGTGGCTTCGCTTTCATTGGCTGCGAAGATCACATAACCAGTAATGGGTATATAATCTTCTCCTTGTATTGCTCTAACAACATCAGGTGGAAGAAAGGGTGACTTTTCATCATCACCTAAAGTTCTGTATGTAACCACTACTGTACCAAGAAGACCACCAAGCCTTACTATTGTCAGGGAGATATTTTTTGTTTCTTCCTCAACTTTTATTGGTCTGTTTCTCTCAGAAAAGATGAACAGTCCATATGGATCATCATTAGCTAAAACTGTTAATGTTGCATTAGTGTGATTTCCAAGACGACCACCGGACACATTGATGATCAAAACTGAAAACACCTGATCCAGTTCAGGCACGTTGTCAGGAGAAACTTGTATGGTAATATTTGCTCTCACTTGGCCAACATCAAATGTTACATTCCCATATGCAGAGACCAGGTCTTCTGTAAGATCACAGACTATGACCCAATACAGAGTCACCTCAGACAGGGCCCCATGAGTTCTCACAACCTAAGTGGAAAACACAAAGATTTATGTATTTCTTTGTACTATAAGAAAGAAGAACATAAAAGTGTAAAATGGCATACAGCAAAGTCACAGAATCACAGAATATCCTGAGTTACAAAAGATCCACAGGGATTATCAGGTCCAACACCTGACTCCACACAGGACCACCCAAAATCAAATCGCATGTCTGACAGAGTAGTCCAAATGCTTCTTGAACTCTGGCAGCTCAGTGCTGTGACCATGTCCCTGGGGAGCCTGTCCCAGTGCCCGACCACCTCTGGGTGCAGAACCTTTCCCTAACCCCCAGCCTGACCCTCCCCTGTCCCAGCCCCATGCCGTTCCCTCGGGTCCTGTCGCTGTCCCCAGAGAGCAGAGCTCAGCGCCTGCCCCTCCGCTCCCCTCGTGAGGGAGCTGCAGGCCGCCATGAGACCTCCCCTCGGCCTGCTCTGCTCTGGGCTGAACAAACCCAGGGACCTCAGCCGCTCCTCATACTTCTTGCCCTCTAGACCCTTCACCACCATAGTAGCCCTCCTTTGGATGCTCTCTAATAGTTTATGTCCTTCATATATTGTAGCACACACAGTGCTAGAGGTGAGGCTTCACCAGCACAGAGCAGAGCAGGACAATCCCTTCCCTTGACCATCCAGCATTGCTGTGCCTTATGCTCCAGAACACAGTTGACCGTTTTGGCTGCTAAGGCACACTGCTGGTTCATATTTCTCTTGCTGTCAAGCAAAACCCCCAGATCCCTTTCCATGGGGCTGCTCTTCAGCCTCTTGTCCCCAGGCCTGTCCGTACAGCCAGCATTGCCCCTTGCCAGGTGCAGAATCCAGCACTTCCTCGTTTAACTTAATTCCAGTCAACTGTGACCTCTCCAGACTCCAAGACTATTGAAAAATTATTGAGAGAGGTCTTGCAATGACATCAGCCAGCTCTTTCTGTACTTTGGGATTAATCCCACTGGACCCCATAGACTTATATGCATCCAGCTGGAGCAGCAAATCCTGCACAAGTTCAAAGTTGGCTGGGAGTTTATCATCATCACAGTCCTGAAATTCAGAGCTTTGGGTGTCCCCGAGCCCATCATTGGTGTTAAAGACAGAGGCAAAGAAGGCATTAACCTCTGCTTTATTGGCGTACTTATTTGTGAGGTTACCAACCTCAACAAGTAATGGATCAATGTTTTCTCTGCTCCTCCTTTTGCTGTTAGCATACTTTAAAAAAAGCACTTTTTGTTGTCCCCACAGTACTGGCCAGCTTCAACTCTGAGTGAACATCACCTCTGTAGTCCTTGTTCAACTGACCTTGCTTCCAATGCCCACAGATTTTCCTTTTTCGCCTAAATTCTAGAATAAGATCCCTGCTCAGCCAAGCTGGCCTTCTGCCCAGCTTGCTCAACTTCTGACTCTTTGGAATTGCCTGTTCCTGTGCTCTTAAGAGGTGTTACTTAACTAACCAGCACTGATGGACTCCAATACCTTCAAAAGCAGGTTCCAAGGGGACCTCACAAACTAGTTCACTGAGTAGTCTGAAGTCTGCTGTCTCCATAGCTAGGGCTGAACTTTTGCTGGCAGTTTTCCTCCTATTACCAAAGATTTTAAACTCAGCCATCTCATGGTCACTATGGCCAGGACAGCCTCCAATCACCACTTCACCCACAAGACCCTCACTGTTTACAAGCAACAAATCTGGAGGGCACCTTTCTTAGTCAGCTTCCAGAGTAACTGTACCAACAAGTTATTGTTAACGTGCCTCAGGAATTTCCAGTACCTGTTTGTATTGGCTGTATGGTATTCCCAGCTAACATCTGGGAAGTTGAAGTCACCCACAGGGACAAGGGCAGATGACCTAGAGATATCCCTTAGTTCATTATAGAATAATTTGGCAATGTTGTCCTCCTGGCTGGGTGGTCTATAGCAGACTCCCACAACAACTTCATCTTATTGTTATAACTTATTTCCATGTCCCTTAATCCTTACCCGGAGGATCTTAAGCATGTCATTGCCAACTGCAAGCTGCACACAATCCAGCCCCTCCATTATATACAGTGCAAAGTCATTGACATGATGAGTTAAAAATAAACTAATTTTAAAAACAGTGTAATCTTTATCATCTTAGCTTTGCTGTATTTGTTGTGTCATCAGCACTTACTTTAAAATATTCATACCTCAAATGTAAACAAGTAGAAGTAAATTTAAACTTATATAAAACATTTTAGTTTTAAGCTGAAAGATACACTTTAGAAAGTGAAGTATAAAATGTCAAGACAAATGTACATGATAAAGTTAAGTTAAAATGCTGTAGACCTATTATAAAAATATTGCAGAATGCTCTGTAAAATAGACATAAAAGAGGATTGCATAGCAATATGAGACCCAAAACTTTCTAACCTGCAACATAATATTGCTATCTCCATCTTCAGGCTCAGTTCCATTTACCGAGAGTGACTCAGTACTGAACTCAAAGACGCCATGAGCATCATCAGAAGCCTCAATAGTCACAACGATGTGGGATGCAATTCCCAAGCTGGCTGTAAGTGCAAGTGCCAAAATGAGTTATTTTTTTATACCATCTTTTCTTAAAAGCTAAGGAAGTTTGTTACAAAAAGCACACAGAAAAGCATAACTGGAATATTTCTGCTGTTTTGCATTTTGTGGTGTGTTTTTTTTTTGTTTTAAATGTGGAATAATTATCCACATGGATAAGGAACTCACTTTCAATAATGCAGTCCTGGCAGCCCTTCTATGGAACAACACTCCAAAGCAACATATAAAATGCAAATATTTTAAGAGAGGATCAAAAATAAAATTACTTGTCTAATTAAGGAAAATGAACTAGAATTTAGGGTAGGGGAGAGTTACGTGGTAAAACACAGTGTAAGCAGTGCAGACAGGACAAAAGCAGGTACTATTTTAACTGAAGCTGGAACAAAGAAAAAGCTAGTCCAGGAAATTCTACTACTGTAATGATCATCTTGTGTGAGATAACTTGCTGCTTAGAAAGAGAAAGAGCCTGGCATTTTAAAAAAAATCTGGAAACACAGAAGAGGAAACAACACTTCCCAGGAAGTTCCAAAAAGTGGTTAAACCACAGACTTACTCTCAGGTTCAAACTGAACTCCTTTGTATTTTCAAATAAAACAGAAAATCAGGCTGTCACTGTGGAATAAATTATTTGATTTCGATAATGGGTGCTAACACAATATTTTCAGGTCTCTAGGGTTTAATTCAAAATCCGCCATCATTAGCGTTTCCCTCATAGTAGGTGCTTTTGTTTTCATCTTATTTCTGCATATTGTATGTTTTTAATTTTCTCAAGATTAAATTATCTTTGTTTTCTGTATGTTGTGACAAAAATAGACTTCAAAAATGAAAAATAATCAAAGCATTCTTTTAGAAAAAAAAGAGCTAACACCACTTTTTATTAAGAGTATTTTTGAGATGCAGAGATCAAAGCATAAAGCAAGTGGCAAAAGAAAGTATCAAAACACACAGTCAGGTAATTTTTAAATTACCTTAAATTTAAAAAGTTTCTCTCCTCTTTGCTCTCCAGAAAATTTTACAAAATTTACAAACAAAGCTAATTTTTCTAACTACTTCTGGAATAACTACATTGTGTTCTATAAAAATACAGCTTTGAAGATAGAGAAGCTGTTATTTTCTGTATTACGGTTAGTATTGACTGTTGTTGAAATTAAGCCTTTTTTAAAATGGGAAAGAATGTTTTGACAGGACTCTATGATATATCTCAAACCACAAGCAAAATAACACTATGATAAACTGTGTCAGTAGTGTAGTTCATGAGGGATATTACAGTTAGCATAAAGAAATAAAGATTAATCCAAAATGCTTACCATGCTGATGGACAGTTGGAAGGAAGAAATCCATGTTCCCATCACCACTACCACTGCCATCATTTCTAAAGAGCTCAGCAACTTTAAGATGACAGACATACAGATATATACACATATATACATTTATAAATCAGAGCGCAAGCAAAGAGAAATTTAAACTATTCTGGACAACAGGAAAAAAAGAGGGAAGCACTCTAGGAAGGTATCAACTTTGCTTCTGAAAGTGTACAGGAGTTCTAATAAAGACTGAAATATTTACATATGCCACCTCTTACTTAATTTATGACATTGGAAATAGCAATGGGAAGTCAGAATGAAAGAAAACACATACACATAGTTTATCTTTCCTCTCTTTCCCTCTTTGTGTCCCCATTTTGTATTTCCCCTTTCTCACTCCTAACTGAGGCTTGTCATGGAGGAATCTAAATTGAAAAAAAAAAAAAAAAAAAAGGTAGGGGAGACGATAAAGTCCCTCAAGCTCCTTATTCTAATATTTTCTCACAAAGTGAAAATGTTGGGAAAATCTGCAGAAAACTTAACTAATGGGGACTTCATAAGCTTTGTGTTTGTGTTGGAAAGGCCAAAAAGAAGGCTCATTTTAAAAAGGCTATATAGTTACTGGATTACTAAAGTTAGTTGTAAATTTTCTGTCACAACAATTTGAAAGAGAAAAGTTTGACTCCTTTTAACAAAACAACTATTCAACCAAAAAGACAAAATACGTGAAAAGTCTCAAGACTTTACCAAAAGAATCACTGAGACCATGTTGCACCATAGACACATACAATCATAGCAGAGAGCTGGATTAATTCAAGGAAATCTGATACATCCTCCCAGAAGGGACCACACTTGCAATTTCCGAATTGTTTAAAAAAATAACATCAGTTTAAAAAAAAAAAATCAATTTATGGCTGTCAGTGTTTCTAATTACTTTTCCCTCCAACAAGCTTTACAATCTCCGTTAAAATTTTTCTCAAATGGAAAAAAAAATCTGTAAGGTATTCAGGGGTTTATGTGGCAGCACCACTATGCTTTGCCGTCCCTTCAGACTAGCCCTTCAAACCAATAATTCTTTCAAGTGTTTGTCTTGTTCTTACAGACAGTTATCTACGAGCTACCTCTGCAGCTACAGCTCAGCAAACTCCCTATGGCCCTCAACATCCACAGCCTATTACTGCTATAATCCATTTGACCTATGTATTGCAGTTCTTCTGATTTCACTCATGTGGAAGAAAAAACAAAACAAAACAAAAAAAAACCAAAACAAACAAACAAAAACACAACACTTTGACTGTTTAGCCTTAAATATTTTATAAATATTCCATATTTTTGAAATGCAACATATTGCTAATATATTTTTGCATTATTTTAGTTCTCATTACCAACCATGAAGTTATACAAAGTGAAAAGCAGCAATTGCCTTTAGATGACCTAACAGATGGCAGTGATACACTTTCCCTAATACATGGTAATAATATACTTGCTATGGGATCTGGTTGTTTCCACCAAGGATTAAGAAAAGAACTGAGGAACAGTTCTTCCCTACGAAAAAAGACAGCTGTATGGGGGTGGGGATGTAGAGGTGCTTTTTGTTTGTTTTCAGAAATAACATAGAAAATAATGCCAAGAAAGACAAGATTTTTATGAACGAGTAGAGGTCATGAAAATACAACTAAGGGACTGATATATGTGCCTTACCTCCTCCCTCTGGGTTCAACAGCTCCACTTTAAACGTTTTTTCTAATTCAGGAATAGTATTATCAGTGATGTTAACAGTAATGTACTTGTATCTTTCTCCTGGCTGAAATTCCAGTGTACCCACAACAGCCTGCAATATAAGAGCTCTTCATATTTTTGTTCAAGTCTAATGTTTTCATCCATATAAAAAAAAGAAACAGAACCTTCATTTTGTCTTTTTCAAAACATCTACTTTTCCTCACTTAAGCTTTAAAAAAAAATCTGAAAAATCTGTTTTACAAAAGAAAAAAAAAAAGAAGAAGACATCTAAGTTGACATACTGGTGAGCATCTGCATTCATGTACATTTTTCTTATTTTTCTGCACAAATGATCAGTTGGACAAGCAAGTGCAGATACATGCAGGTTATTTTGCTAGGCATATACAAATCCCAGTATGTACAAGCATAATGTTAACCTGTACATGCACTTGAATAATATGGTCTGTAACAACAGCAAAACTCACAAATTGCTACACTGAAAACTCTGTTAAGAAAAAAAAAAAAAGTTCAAAACCAGAGGCTTTTCCTAGACAATGCAACTTACTGCAGAGAAAAGAATGGAGAAGTCACATGATGTATATTTTTAAGTGAATATTACATATCCATTTGCCACATCACCTTGTAAAGTAGTCTTTCTGTGAAAGAATCATAGCTGGGCTAGAGCAGTCAAACTGAAAGCTATCTCCACGATAAATAACTCTAATTAATTCCAAAACAATTATACCACCTTGGCAGTTGCCATACCTGATAATCTTTGGGACTGAAAGCTGTGACTGGCACTGTTCTGTATTCCACCAGAACTGTTCCAAGAAGGCCTTGTGCACGAACTACCAGTAATCTGACGTGTCCAGCTTCTTCTTTAATAGTAATATGGGGCACAGAAGAGGCTGGAAGAATCATTTTATCACCTGGCTGAGGAGGTGGCCCCACAGAGAACTGGAGCAGACCTGGAAGACAAGAATTACTACTTACATGGCTTTTCATAACAAATTTTAAAGATGATAAACAATTTAAATAAAGTGATTGATAACATATCTTGTGATGGTTCTGAAATTAAAAACCACATATACCAGTATACCCTTAAGCCTCAATCACACTATTTCCAGAGATGTGCTGTGTGCCTTACCCTCTCTCACTGATATTCTTGTCAGTCTTGATAAAAGGCACAGCACAATAATAAAACCTTCTCTTCCCAAAAGAGCCTCACAGGCCACGGTTTTGCGTATTTACTGGTACAAGACATATGGAGAAATGACTCTCATTGTCAGGAATTCTCATTTGATGAAAAACCTGGACAGGATCAACTACATGCAGAGCCTTTATTTGCCCTCACAAGAGAATCATTGCTTGTTTGGGCAGGGAAGATTTGAGGCCTTTTTGTAAAATTATAAAAGAAAACTAATTCAGTATTCATTCATGTATATAAACAATGAATTAATTCAAGTTAGATAAAGTGGAATATATGAGATTGCTTCCTCAACTATTACAACCAAGCAAAGTTTTCATCTGACTGGAAAGAACTACACAATAATCTGAAACAAAGCTGTATAATTCCCATCATTGTTACCGTATGGGTGGTCACTGGCTTTGATGCTGATATCAGTAGTTTCCTTTTCTGGATCTATACTTGCTCCACTGGTAGGAGTTGAACCTAGTTTCCCATCTCCAGACACTGCAGAGACTAATGTCACACGGAAATATTCATTTAACTCCGGAATGTCATCATCAATAACATGCAAATTTAACACCTAGAGAAGGACCAAATCATGGAGAAATCAAACCATGCAACATTCTTTGATTAGTCAGTCAGCTGTATCTGCTGTATAGTTCTGAAAGCAAAGGACACTATTTTTGCTCTCCACATAAATTCAACTAATTTCTAAGATAACATTTTATGTCTAGAATATGCTTTCCAAAAACAATGCTTCCAAGCTACTGGAAATGGAAGGCATATTTTCTGAATTGTTTCAAACTACATAAATAAGTGATAATAAATACTTGTTTGGTTGGTTTTGTATATCTTCACAAAAGCAGAGTTTAATTTCCATGTACTGAACATGAAATATCTGATAAATTTTAAAATCTTTTTGAAATTATGCTTATGAAGAGACATTACAGTGATTAATCCAATTTAGAGAGCAAATAAATTGAGCTTATTATACCACCTGACACTTTGACCTGCAGATCATACGATTTACTAACATAACCTTGCTCTAAACACGCTAACACATTCACTTCAGAAAATTCCATCTTTCTTTATGTTTTGATATGGTCGGACAAACATATAGAAAACATTTAAGTAGCTGATCATATTTAGAGGCATGGTAATGAGTAGATTACAAATGTCAGTTGAAAGTCCCTTAGGATATCCCACCTGAAGAGCAGCTTGCTACCAGCCCGTTTCTTAGAGCCATGCACATTAGCTCCTCTGTATGTATGCAGTAAATTGGACCAGTAAGCTGTGTAGCAAGAGCCTACATCAGCCATTTTCTGCCACTAGATAGAGTAATGTGGGCCTCGTCTATGTTGCCATGCTAGAAAAGCTTTGGAAATTTCTGCTATATATGATTGTATGAAATGCAGTAATATCATTTCACAGAGAAATAAAGCTGAATGAACAAACTATTATAACATGAATGAACTATTTTCAGATACCACACGCTTTTGCCAGTCATCACATTATCCAGATTCACAGTTCTAGTGAAGTCACTGGGATCCCTGCAAATGACTTCAGCGAATTTGAGTCCACATTGACTTCTGCAGCCTGATATAAGTGAAACTGAGGATGGTATTTTCTACTCACAATTCATCCTTATTATACAAACAATAATAGAAAGTGTATGTTGTTTCTACAGTACTGTGGTCCCGCACCACTTCTTCAAATAAATTTAACAATTCCGTGCTGTACATCAGGATTGAATTCATTGAAACAGATTATTTTTATTTCTATTTCTAGCACACGCTGTTTATTACCACAGAATTTTAATCATAGGACAGCCCACGCTGGATGGGACATCAAAAGATGAAGTTCAATGTTTCATGGAAAAAAAAAAAATAGATGAAATAATCCAGCACCATGTTCAACTGCATCTTAAGCACCCCTGGTGATGGGAATTCTACCATAGAACCATACATTGGTTTGGGCTGGAAGGGACCTTAAAGCCCACCCAGCGCCACCCCCTGCCATGGGCAGGGACACCTCCCCCCAGCCCAGGCTGCCCTCAGCCCCATCCAGCCTGGCCTTGGGCTCTGCCAGGGATGGGGCAGCCGCAGCTCCTCTGGGCAGCCTGGGCCTGGGCCTCACCGCCCTCTGAGGGAAGAATTTCCTCCTTCGCCCCCTCCCTCGCCCTGCTGCCCACGCTGCTGTTGGTGCAGCCCAGGGTACGGGTGGCTTTCTGGGCTGCAAGCACACATTGCCGGCTCATGTCGAGCTTCTCATCAACCACCACGCCCAGGTCCTTCCCCCCCCAAGGGGTGCTCTCAGTGCTTTCTCTGCCCAGCCTGTGTTTGTGCTTGGGATTGCCCTGGCCCAGATGCTGAGGTCGGGACAACCCGACCCTGTCCCTAAGGAAGTCGTTCCAGTAGTTGTAAAAAATTTCAAGACAAAACCTCTCCCACTCTATCTTTGTACTCTTTGCCCTCTGTCTTCTCCTGTGGTTTCTTGAGAAGAGAGAGCCTCTGTCAACTCTGGAGCTGCCCTTTAGGTACTGTAATAATGGGATCAAAGTCCCCTTCTAAAGGGTGAAAAGATCTAACCCCTTGAGTCTTTCCTTAGAGGACAGGTTCTCCAGCTCTTTGATCATCTTTCTGGCCCTCTTTTGGACCTCCAGTCTGCCCACATAATTTTTTAATTGTGGGCCTCTGTAGCTTTGAATTCCTACTCTTCAGTGTATCCTGGTATCCTGGTATTTCTTTTTTCTTTTTCTTTTTTTTTTAAACTAATTCAGATAAGGAATTTCGTAAGACTTTTAGAAAGCTTTCTCAGAAGCAGCTAAAGCTTCCCTTATGTATCATTTCTCTTTCTCTCCCCCAACTCAAGAGATGCAATTCTGATTACCAATTTCAGGTGTCTCTAAGGCCAGAATATTGAATAATTTCCTTATGTTCCAGTTGCTCGCACACTTTATGCAGAGGAATAGATTAAAGCAGACAGTAATCATTTCAGGGAGACTCAAAAACAGCTATTGTTACAAGAACACCTTTAATCTCCTGTTTCTGATTTTGAATTTAAAAGGAGACAGAACCTGGATAGCCTTGAGTGCAAGAACAGCAATGAATCTTACTATTGCCTATTTAATTGTTGTGGACATAAATTTGAGTTACAACACTCAGATCAAACCTGATCATTTTCCAATTTCGAAAGTACATGGACTATCTACACTTTTTAAAGTATATGTACACATACACATAAATACAGTTAATATTTTTTATGTATATGTACATATATCTAATATGTACATGCACACATGGTGACTTTTGAACTGACATATACACAGAGCTACAAATAACACTTTCTTGTTGTCAGGGATGGAAAAAAAGAAAGAAAGAAAATATATATATAACAAAAAAATAACAACATAAAATAACAAAATAAAAAATAATAATAAGAAAAGCCATGTGAAGTAAACACTCTCTAGTATGCAAACCAGCCAAGCACCCTCAGAAGGTATTTTCCAGGAGGTTTGTAAAGGACAGGATGAATTGTTAATAGGAAGGTAGGGTTTACCTCTGATCTCTGCCAAGGAACGAATGTGATAGTGCCACTGCTATTAGAAAAATCGGTAACAGAGTAATTAATGCCAGTGGAATCAACCTGTGAGATAATGTACTTTATATACACATAGTCTAGGGCTCCCCTTGTACGCTCCACAACACAGGATATAGTGGAACCTTCATCAGCAGTCTGGAAGAAAGCAAAAATTTGGAACGTTTATTACTGTCAAAGTAAATCAAGGCAATTTCATTAAATAACACGAAAATATTTAATGCCAGACAAATGTTCAAGTAAAAAATTGCTGTCATGTTACTTTCAGCTCTTTTGGAGTGTTAGGAAGCTGAAACTGACCTTGATGCCAATCAGAACAATCCTAGTGGAATCTGCAAAAGTCTGATGCCTCCCTGAGGACTATTAAGGTAACAAATAACAATACACTGCAGTTCGTCCTGGACACAACCCCTTTCCTAAAACTATGCGTCAGAGACAGAATCAATATGCTTGAAATGTACCTGTCGAAAGCAAATGAAACTATTGCTTTATAATAACGTCAATATTGTAATTTTCCTTAGCAATAATTTAAAGAAAGATTTGGATCAGCACTTTCTCTAACCAGACACACTATGGATAGAAATAAACTATACCATCATCATTCAGAAAAACAGATTTTTCTCTTCTACTGTCCTCCTTACAATTCTGTATCTTCACAGATAACATGACTTCTGCAGCGACAACGTCACGTCTCTGGAATGAAGCTTTAATTGGTACTGACCTTCTATTTTAGAAAATAACGTTCATAAAATTAACATAGAAAATAATTTTATCTGAAAGTTATTGGAAAGGTTAAAGCTATCTTATGCATTAGATAAATTTCAGGGCTGCTTTGTAAGAAAGCATAGATACTGTGTGTGACTTCAGCTGCCTAGTAGACAGATATGCACAGTTAAACTACTGGTAAAAAAATGCTGTGTTCCTGCATCACCACTAAGAGCTCTAATACTTCCCTGGTGAAATGGACATATGATAGGTGCAAAACAATTACCGTGCCATATAATTATTTTTTTTCTTCATGGTTGGCTGATGATCTGTGGCATCACAGCGTATCAGAGGTACTTGAACCTGAAGGAATCTATTATCATAGCATATGGTAGGCACACAATAAGCAAACTGAACCAAACTGAAAACTAGTATCACTCAGGCAAGACAGTTATTTTAAAAACATCATAAGCACTTTGATTAAAAAAGAATGTAATTAAAGCTCATAAGAGTTCCCAAATGAAAACTATATTAAATTTTTTTTTCCACAAAATAATCCAATACCAGTAGAGATAGCTATCATGTTATTCCCCCTTATAATTGATTAAAGAAGTAAAGAATGATTTATGTTTATTTCAAGCCTCCTCAAAAAGTAGCAAGTTTACACTCTGCATATAGAATGGATACCACTGAAAAAAGATTTCATCTGTTAAAACTAAAACAACAAAAAAAACCACTACTAAATCAACCAACTGACATCAAACATATGCAAATTATAACTTAGTTTATGACAGCAAATGAAGGTGGAAAAATCCATAACACTTTGTCATTGCATGATCTCTAGTAAAATTATCTCAAACACATCATGTGACACAGAAAACTAAAATAAAAATCTTTGCAATAATCCATTCTCAAAAAAAAACCAGAGAATTAAATCTTACATTTTAACTGGTAACTCAAATGTAACAGAAGTGAAGGTAAAATATTTTTCTAGAAAAAAAAAATTAAGCCTTAGTCTTCAGTTTATATAGTAAACTAAATTTTCTTAACCATTTTTTTCTTTAGTTTTTTAAAATTATATAGTAAATCCCAGTGGAACTGAGGTTGTATTAACAGAACATATGCATCTCCAAATCCTAGGAAAACTTTGCTTAACCACAAAAGCAAACACTGCAAAATCTAGGGTTTGTTCAGGTCACTTGGTCCTGCCATTTAGCTTTCTGTGCCTGAAATATCACCTACAATTTCCATTATGACCACCTTACCTCAGGGATACATGCTCCAGTGAAGCCAAATAAACCATTAGCATTATCACTTTTCTGTATTCTTAATCTTGCTGTGGTGTTTTCTTGTGAAATTCGAGCTCCACCACGCACAGAAATGAGCTTTAGTATGAATAATTCTTCTCCTTCTTCCTCTTTGTCATCCTTTGCAGACACGATGAATGATTTATTGGCCTCTCCTTGCCAATACTCCAAATACCCAGAGACAGGGTGGACATCACTTTTTGCAGGAGTTGCATGAAGTTCATAGATCTCTGCTCGTGTCAACTTACGCTCATAAAGCCTTACATCCTGCATTAACCCTGTGTACCTACTGCTGCCGTTGATTCCTGCTCCAATTCTTACTATTCCTGGACCTGAGAAGGAAATTATAATTTTTTCTCATGTTATTGTATTTGTATGAAACAGTCAGCAACTGACTACCTGTTTTTCTTAAAAACCAATGGTAAACTGTTCATTGTCCCTGGATGAGGAATCATATTGATCTTGAGATCCAAAATCAGGAGGTTCCTTGAGCCTCATCTCAATGTTACAGGTAAGTCCTCACAGGCCAAACAATTCCATCCTATGCTGTCCAAGTTTTTCATCCTATTAGTTCTAGCAGCACATTATCATCATCCCTCATTTTTATAAGTCTTAGAGACTTGAGGCTCCCTCTTTCCTCCACAGATTTTCAGAGCAGAACTGCAACCCCTTTTAGCCCTTGTTTTGCTGAACAAATCCTACTTTGTTTCCCTCTGCTAGGGCAGCTGATCCATTCTGATGATACTCATGATTACTGCATTAACCCTTCTGGACATCCATTTCATCCACCACACTGTAATTCCATGCAAATTCCAAACTCTTTTTACAACAGCATTTATATTTCTCTGTCTCCAAACTATAGGATCACAGCTGCCTCATATTCATTCCTACTCTATCCTGTTCTGTGCCATGCTATGCTCTTGTGCTAAAACACACACATCAGCTGTTTTCAGTTGCCTTTCAGAAAACGAAAGAAAACAAACAAACAAAAAAAGCTGTGCTCTTCAGTGTATTGTCATACATATGACACTGAGTGGCAGTTGTAGAGATGAGCAACCACAGGAACTGATAAAAGTCCCAGGGCACAAAGTGGAGGATGCTGAGAAAAACTGGGCTGCTATGCACACCACTGTGTATTACCCAACATTCAACGGAGAGAGATGACATACTTGCCTTACTATTGCATTATCCCCAGACACACGCCATCCCCACTAATAAAGAAAATTTACAGCACAGACATATCCTTCTAGCAATAAAAGCATAATTGCATTTCACATATATTTGTTCTAGAAACCGAGGGAGGGAAAAAAAAAAAACCTCTCAGCCTCTCAGCTTAGCTACAGTACTGCAAGTGTGATGGAAATTACTAATTGCAGAAGTACTATTCTTTTTACAAATGGAAAATTTGATTTCTTAAACTTCAACCTGGAATTTTAAAAGCAGAAATAAAATAGTACACCATACAATTAATAGTCCTCTACTCTCACTCAACATCGCAGCAGTTTGAATTTTTTAGAACATTCACACAATTTCCATAGGCTTTCTGAAAATCCTCAAAGAATTCTTATCCATTCCTTTCAATTAACTTAACAGATATAATCATTTCAGTGTATTTCTTCCACCTTTGAAGTGGCTAGACTATGCATTTCAGAGCTTTATATATGGAGAAAAATAGCAAAGGCTCACCATCAAGAATTGCTTCTCCTTTTAGACTCTTCATTCCTCCCAGAACTAGAATTCCATCAACGTAAAATTCAATTATACTTTCATCCAGAGTAATCAGAACGTGAAGCCAAGTATTCTCATCCAGGTATTTCATGACTGATGTTTTAGCCATGTATGTCATATTGGACCCTAATGCTGTATAATGAAGCACTACAGAAACATGAGAATCATTTGTCTGAATTTTCACACCATAATATAAAGTCCCATTATCGTTATCCTTTTCAACTATATAGCCATCTGTACTGACATTAGGAATTAACCAAGCTGAAAATGTAAAATTGGTTACTGCATTATTTCCATTGTTATGGGTATTCAGGACCGATAATGCCAAATGCATCCTCTTTTCCACTGAAATACAGAGCGTCTGTTCCACTGTGATGGCGCCTCATGTGGGGCTGTGATTGTACTGAGCTTGGGAATGATCCAAGCAACAAGAAATCTACCATTGATGGCAGTCCAGCTTGGAAGGTACTAGACAGTATTTCCCAACCTAGTCGGACAACACCAAAGGTGCCTTGCTGTCTCCAGATGGTGAAGTCCGTAATATAGGAAAGGTCATCTTCAGAAAGAGTATCTTCCACTATCTCTCTGTCCTGGCTCTCTGGATCTATAACAAACACTCCAAAAGGGTCATCATTGAAAGGGATCATGACAGTTACAGTAGGACTGGTTTCAGATAACTGACCACCAGGACCAGGAGACCCACCTGCGTAATAGAAGTTAGAGTAAAAGTTAATGATTAAACAACACACTCAGAAAAAAGTTTCAAAGTACTTTTTTTTTTTTTTAATAAAACAAGTTTCTAAAAAAACCTCAAACCCTCCTTTAAGATCCTCTGGACTTATAGCAAATGATCTAACTTGAAAATTACATAGGTTAATTGTATTATTCTTAAAACACTGTGCTGATGTAATTTCAGTAGAAAACAAACCCACATGCTATTTTTCAGCTGTAAAACACACAGATGTCTTTCAGGTGAAACATGACAAGGTCCATCTTTTCTTAATTAGCCAATAAGGTAGGTTACCTTTGATTCGTCTGATAAGCATGGGGGCCAAATTCAATTCTTGTATTGCTCAAAGACTTACAGGAATAGAGAATGGCAAAATCTTGCCTGTTGCCTCTGATACAGAAGTACATACACCTTGCAGAAACAGTAACCAGTTGTGTGTTAAAACTGCTGCCCAGTCCTGGTGTTAGTCATCTATCTTTGCACAGTAAGAATTCATGATATGAAGATCATGTTGTGAATGGAGAATCTCCGTGTTCAAAGTGTACAGTGATCTACCTGTTATAAGCAGGAAATCTTTTGTACATCCGTATGGACTTCACTTACAGGAAAGGCCAACACACATTTTCACTTGTATCAGAGCACAGAAGACCATGAATAGTACTAAAGTGGAATTAATCCAGATTAGGAAATGTGTCCAGTAGCAATTTAAAGTTGTAATTTAAGTCATGTGAAGTGGTAACTACAAGTATTTTACCTCCTCTAGGGAAACAAACAAACAAAAAAGCAACCTCTATTATGGTAGACACACATAACCTTTAATACCTTTGTTATTTCTTTGTTAGTATCTTTGTTTTATATTTTGTGCATGGAGATCTATGTATCTGAAATTCAGAACTCTTGGTTTTTGAAATGAAACTTCTGAACTTTAAGAAGTTTAATTTCAAAAACCAAGAGGCATCCCTTTTAAAGTTCAGATCACCAAAATGTGTTTAACAGTAATTCGGGAACTGAGTAACTCTCTATATATGGAAATCAAGATTAAATGAAAAATAAGACCTAAAACCTTACCAGAAAAGCATAGGATATCAAGACATGATTCAAAGCAATGCTCTTTCTAGTGTTGGTTTCTTTTTGATTGATTAAACATAACTCTTTTCTACCAGATATGAAGGAAATGGTGATATGGAAGACAATACCTGAAGCATTCACCAACTTTAGAATGTAAAATTCATTGAATTCAGGAATTCTATCTGAAATGGCACGTAGTGTTATTGACTTCGACCTTTCACCATCCATGAAGCACACAGTCCCATAAGTTTCATAGAATTCTTCTCCTGGCTTCAGTGCAGAGTTATTATCAAACAACTGCCAGGTCAAAGAAACATTGCCGAAGTGTCCTCTGTGTCTCAAAATCCTGTTCAGTGATACAGAAAGAATGAGAGTCCTGGCAGGCATGCATCAGCGTTGAGTAGAAAAGGAAAATGTGGAGACTCCTTTTACTGTAATCTTCCTTACAGTAAGAAGTAATATACTATGTAATATAAAGTAAAATACTAATATACTACAACTGTTCCATGAAGCCTTCCTTTTAAAGGCAACCACGTTTGCAGTACAATTCTACTCCCGGAATACGTACTTTAGAAAACAGAAGTAGCATACGCAGGTCCATGCAGAATACTACTGTGAAGCTACACATCACTGTGTCTTGTAATTCCAATTTATAATAATAAATATGAATGCATAATAGTTCAGAAAGTTAACATTAAAAATTAATATACTTGGACACTCTTAGACAGGAAAGAGAATCATCTACATTTAACCACAAACGTTTCTCCTTTCAGTCATCAAGTCTACTTAAACTTTTTCTTACACTTGTATTAAATTAGAATTACATTCTGAATTACATTCAGTTTTGAAATGTAGCATGTAAACAAAGAAGTAGCTTCTGAATATAAACCTGTTCCTCTGAAGAGCAGGCACAGCTTCTTGCAGTAGGGTTAATTACCAATTACTGAGGGAACATTGTCATAATATATGCATTTTATAACACCCTCTGGGATAAGATGCTGTTGTTACTCCAGCAGATGATATTTGCAATAATACAGAGGTTGTATTAGTAGAACGAGTAGCTATGCCTTATTGACAGCATTCTGACAATATAATTTTGTATAGGACTTCTCTGAAAAAACATAAGAACATAAGAAAATGTTAGAGCCACAGTACTAAGCCAAGCTGCTTCTGGGATTTGTGGATATCTTCAAAATCTGTTACCTACAATAGCCTAAAAAAGTGACCAGTGACCTAAATGATTGTCCTGAGTACATTTATAGCTAGCTATCTAATAAACGACTTCATGATGGTGAAAACCTATTTTTAATGGGTGTAGGAGCTCCTAAAAATACCAGTGATGATATGTCAGTGCTTTGTGTATGTTGACTATGTTCATTTACAGAAACAAACAAACAACAACAACAACAAAAACACACAAATTGCATTACGTGATACATTTTTATCTGAAATCTTTTAAGGTTTTCATTAGCTGAACTAATTGGTTGCTAGGAAATGTATGCCATCAGTGGACTGGTTTGCGGATTGGATTAACTTGTCTGTGGGAGTTTGATATTTCTATGGTAACAGTTTCTTCATTCTGCTGTGATATTTGATCTGTGTCTGATTGTCTGTTCCTTTTCTTCCTCATTAGTCTGCCTTAATCACAGTGAATGAGCCCAGGGGCAGAAATGAATTTGTGCCGCTCACTCTAATTAGAGAGAGGGGAACCTATGGGACGGTCGTCATAACTTTTGAGGTGAGTTTATCCAAAAGACTTCATACAGTAGTCTGTTGGATTAAACTGAGAGGCTGTAATCATAATTTATTGAAGTGTTTGCAAAAGGGGAAGAAGGACAAAATACCTACATCTACATTAGGTAGATCTGTTTCATAAAAGGGATTCATATTAACCGTCATATAGAAAATACTGTAATTATCTGACTGTTTAATTGACTGTTTAACGTTAAGAGGTACTAGAGAAAACCGAGTATATTCTGTCATTTAGAAAGGTACGTGAGGCAACATCAGTATGTATTACTAGAAAATAATGCATATTAAGTATGTAAGAAGTGTCTTATCTAAGTTTTTTTAATTTTTTTAAAAAATATTTATTTTACATACAAATATTCAAGTGAGTCTTTAATGATTATCCCAACTTTGAACTGTGAGTGCTCAGGATTTGGTGAATTTCTGTATCTATAATCATCTGTATCTTGATCTCTATCTTGAATCCCCTGCAAATGAAGCTTTTGAAATAATTAATCATGTTGAATACTTATCCTGTTATTTACATATGTGATTTGAATGTGATACAATTACTGACTTCATTGCTTTCTTTTTCTTATCTAGCTCAGACTCTATTATTTACTTTAAAATTATATATAAAATCTTTCATATAGATATTTCTGTACTAGTTGCCTGGTCCTATAGGGTAAGGCTTTAATCTAGACCTCAAAGCTTTAGTCTAGACCTGTCAAAACCAGAAAAGCTTTGCACTGGATTTTATTAATACTAAATATAGCATGAATAGTTAAAGTACTGAATATGATTCTCTGTGCAATTTTTTGCAAATATGTTTGTTTTAAGGTACAGTAAATCTTACTCTCTGGACAATTACTTAGGTCTGTCTCACATCATTATATATGTATGTTGAAAAATAATTTACAAAATGTTCTAAAACCAAAAAATCCCATATGACCTTTAAGAGGCTTTGTAGTATTTTGAGTTTGACTGTTAAATTTAGTATCTTTAATATCACAAGTTAAGATAGAAGGGACACAAAACCAGTAAGTACTATTACTTTGTCTTGGAATTTATTATGAAATACTATTGATTCAAACTGAATTTGCATGAATATCCTTTCTGTAATATGAAAGAGTCAGTTATGCATCAGAATATACTAAAGAGTCCCCATAGGCCTATATGGAAGTAGTTTTCTTCCTCTTATTCTGGAAATACGGGATTTCTTCAGAGTGGTTGTTCTGACTTACACTGTCTGCCAGAAAAGAGCAGATTTTCACAACTGAATGTTCATGTAAGTTGTAAGTTGGAGATGGCTGAACAGATAGTCATTTGTTATGCAAGTCACACTGCATATTGGTTATTGTACTTGCACTGGATTTGTATTCCTGCTTTATAGACTTCTCATCAGACAAATCAATTCTTTGCAGATAAAAGATGGTCCAAACCCAGCTGAAGAAGACCTAAGTCCAGCTAAGGGAAATATTACATTCACACCTGGGAGATCAAAGCTGATTTATAATTTAACAGTGCTTGATGATCAGGTAGGAACAAGCTGACTTCATCTTAGGCTTTGATACGTAGAAGGTTAACTGAAGTTCTGGAAAGACTTAGAGTAATAAGTTACAAAAAGGCTTGGCTTAAATAAGGTTAAAAGCAGTTCTATTTGATGAAGTGATGTTAAATTTTGGCTCTCTGGTCTATTATTTTTACTCTTTCCAAGCTCCCTCTTTAATTCTCATCAGTGAATAGTTTTAGTTTATGTGCATATCCTGGCTGAGCAGACATGTTATCTTTGTCACTAAAGAAAGAATATTACACATTGAAGATTCACAGGGAAAAGGCAGATTCAAAAATATTTTTTGTCGTTGTTTGTTTGTGGTTTTTTTTTTTCAAATATGTTTCAGGGTAGAAACATATTTGAAAAAATCCTAAAAATAGATGAGATTCCTGAAACAAACATGCAGTCTTGTGGAAAGCATGAATACTAGGTGATAATTAACATTTTTCTGTTTTCAGATTGGCCAATTGAAAAAAAAAAACAACACACACACAAAAAAACCAAACCAAAACAAAAAAAAACCACAACATAACTCATAGGTTGTGAGGCTTTCTTTTTATCTCAGAGTAAACAAAACATTCTTCTAATTTGCAACTTGTGATTTTCCTTTTTTCTTACCTGCACTTTTCTTTTGTGTTTTTCTTTTCCTTTATAATAAGCTTAAGAGGGAAAACTGAGACATCAAAATAAGTATATATGATGCAAAACAACTTAGTAAGAAATTCATAAGAAAACAATAATGGTGAAAGGTGTGTGTCTCAGAAGTGAGCACAGAACTGTAAAGCAGCTTGTTTCCTTTTTACTCTTAGTTATAAAAAATGTCCTTCCACATTTCTACTGATACTCTAGTGTTAAGAGGCTGTGCCAACCTGGGGTGCTGAAGTGTAGAAACATCTCTTTCCAATTCAATGTAATATTTCAGTGACTTACACACAGAAATAAATTATTAGGGTCTTTTCTCTTGGGAGGATGTGATTTTATTTATTTTTATTCTGAGAAATGCTCTCAAACTTCTGTTTCTAAAAGTTTGATCTGTATTTGGTGTGTCTAGTCAACGTCTTTCCACTCTTTGAAAGTCTTTCACAAGTGTATGTGAAAGATGAATTTTGCACAAAAACCTTTATTGATGATGATGATGATAGAGTTCACAAGAATCCAGTAACACTACTGTCAGAACTTAATTTGAGCTTTTAGGATCTGAGTTAGGGAAACCAATGAAACAAGTATTTTTCTGAATTGTGCAGCCTTACAGAAGGTAGGGGACTGCAGTTCTGATTTCCACAGCTCTGCATTTATAGTACTTTTCCTGTGCAGGTTTCCTTTTTAAGTATAATTGCAACTTTAAGAGAAAATTAAAGAGGCAAGGCAGCACTGGAAATCATTTATACTATTATATTCGAAGTTTGACTCATGTATTTATTGGTCAATCATGATGTAATTGAAAGCTCCACAATGCCTTATTTATGTAGGATACTAAGATTTTATCTGCAACTAAAATGGCATGTACGTTCTGACTGTCAAATGCGTATTTTTGTACTGCAAGACAGTATATGAACTAGTGAACTAAAACAAGCGTAAGTTAACATCAATTTTAATAAGATAAAATAGGAAATAGTAGTGTAGGAGAGAGGTGACAGAGAGCTTGCAAATCTCACGCTGGAAAAAAAAACAAACAACCTGCATCAGTCAATAATATTATGCAAGTTTAAGTGCCACAAGTCAAACAAGGGACAAAATTGGCCTCAGCTACAAAGACAGCGGCGTGCATACCCTTTGTGCCCTGAAACAGGATCTAAGGGTGGCCAATTAACAAATGTGTAAAAAGAGAAGAAATATTGGACCACAAGGAATTCTGAACTTTTTTTGCTCAGTAAACAGAACTACATGGAAAGGATTCATCAGCCCTATAACAAAGCAATGCCATTAGTAACACATAAGCAATTTTGTTGTGGAATTTATCTCAGAAGCAAATAATACTGTTTTTTCTGAGAGTCCACAACAAGAATGAGATGTGAGGATCTTATGTAATATTTAAATATTTCCTTCTAATCTCTCTGTATTAATAAAATAATGATATTTTCCAGTTAAACAGACTTAGCCTATCAAGACTGGGGAATAAAATGTAATAATATAAAGTAAAAAATATTAAATTCTGCAATTCAAGGCTTATAAACCCTTCTTTTTTGTCTGCTGCATCAGTTATTAGAGACTAAAGAGCTAAAACTAAAGTGCAGTTCTAAACAAACCACATGTAGAAATGCCAAAGTCTAATTAATAGATAAGCATCAGCAAGCACATTCTCAGAGCTGTGACTGAAGCTGTGCTGGGAATGTGAGTCTGTCTGAAAGTAGGAACTGTTCTTTTTCCCGTTGAATAGGAACAAAAGGGCCAAGGTAGGTTGTGTTCATATGTTGTTCCTCTGTTCTTTCAGGCATGCATAGATGTAAAATGGTGTTAACATCAGCAAATAAAGATGTCAGACTAAATAACTGTCAGGAACACTTGTGTCCAAGCAGAGCAACTTCCACAAGTTGAGTTTGGATCTCCTCACACTCTCTAGTTGGAAAGATAGAGCTTCATCTGATTCTTGCCTAGTTTTTGTTTGCCCTTTTTTTTTTTTTGTCTTTTCCCACTTTTTCATATTTCCATAGCATAGAAGTATGTCTTAGAAAATGGAAACATTCAGTTTTGAGAAGGGATTTTCAAAGTTGCAAGCGAGTTTCTTTTTGCCTGTTTATTTTAATGTGAAAAGGGTTGTAATGTTTGTATTATTTCCCTTTATTGCTAAATATACATAACATATTTCTAAGTAAGTGTTCTGCATATATTTGAAATGGGACTTACACCCTGTTGCTACTATTATTTTTCCAGATACCTGAAAATGATGAATTGTTTGTTGTTCATCTCAGGAGTGTGGAGGGAGGGGCTGAAATCAACACCACAAGGAATTCTGTTCAGATTAATATTAAGAAAAATGACAGCCCTGTGCGATTTGCTCAGAGCACTTACATGGTGCCTGAGGAAGTCGAAATGCTCACAATTCAAGTGATTCGTGGTAAGGATGACAGTGGAAAATTAATTGGACCTGATGAATGTGAAGTCTCCGTCAGTTACACCATCATAACTGGGAATTCAACAGCACACGCGCAGCTCAATTTAGACTTCCTAGATCTTCAGCCAAATACAACTATTGTCTTCACACCTCTAGTTCATGAAGTATATATGAAATTCAAGATCCTTGATGATGCCATACCAGAAATTGCTGAGACCTTCCAAATTATGCTCCTTAAGGACACGTTACAGGGAGATGCTGTTTTGGTTAATCCATCTGTTGTTCACGTCACCATCCAACCAAATGATAAACCCTATGGAGTGCTTTCAATCAACAGTATCCTGTTTACTCAAACTGTTATCATTGATGAAGACCAAATTTCAAGGTACTACAGATCTTCAAACAGTATCTCGTCATGTTAAGGGATTTGTTTGGCACTGTAAAGCATCCTTAGGATTTCACTGACAGTAATTATAAAATCAGTAGTGAAAAATTAATATAGAAATCACCTACTGTGTAATTATTATAAACGATATAGAATTTTCAAGGGAGAAAATGTCTAATTATGCAGAAGTATTTTAATATTTATGAACTATATATGAGAACTGTAAATATTTAATGACATTATCAAAATACTGAAAAACCCTTAATCTAAAAGATGGATCAGTGAAGTTGTGATGCGGCCACACACCCATTCATACAAGTGGAAAATATATTTCAGGCTTCCTTTCCCAGTAAATCTTTGTCTATACTGTATTTAAAGTCAGTCTCTGGTTAAAAAATGGTGGTGAGTGTCTTCTGTGAAGTACTGAATACCCATAGACTTCCAAAAAAGTTAAATACATGTAATTTTACAGATAAATTAAAAACAAATCTCCACACACATCTTTACAAGCAGAACTAATATCTATACAATATTGCCAGTTTTAGTAAAAATGTCCACTGCTAGCTAGTGATGGTGGTTCATCCCCAGAGAAAGAGGTAATGTATCAACCTATGATTTTATGAACAATTTCTAGTATGTAGAGCCCAGCACTTCAATATTCACTTTTTTTTTTTTCTTTCTTATACACAGATACAGGAAACGTGACATTTCCATAATCACAAATATTGATAAATTATATTTCAGTGCATAGGCAAATAGTTGAGTCACTTTATTTTAAATAAAATCATTATTTAAACACTCATGCCTGACAATTGTATTTTGATATAGTCCATAAAACAGTGTAGAAATTTAGTTGAGAAAAAGTTTTCTGAAATTTAACATCTTTCCTGAGAAAAAATATAAACATGCCAACTTTCCTCTTCTCAGTATCTTTCTTACTGTAAACAAAATAAATTTTAACTAATGTCTTTAGATATATTACTCATGTCTTTATGTATATTATCTCATGAATAAGCAACCTGAGAAAAGTCTACTTCTGTGGTATGATTTCACAAATTTTAAGTCCTGACTCAAATGTCAGTAGCAGCAGTTAATATCGATTCCACTGAAGTCAGTATAAATCTTCCAGGGAACAGATAGCTAAGTAAACCGATATTAATTATAATTGCATGTTACAGATTTTTATTTTCATTCAAAACCACAGGTTTGAAGGGATCACGATCGTAAGAAATGGTGGAACACATGGAAATGTTTCTGTGACCTGGGTCATAACTCGAAATAGCAGTGATCTGTCACCTGTGACTGCAGACCTTGTTCCAGAGACCGGGGAGATACATTTTGATCAAGGACAGATGCTGGTCACACTTTCACTGACCATTATTGATGATAACATACCAGAAGAAGCAGAGCCCTATCTTCTGAAGCTCTTAGCTCATACAATACAGGGAGGCGCAGAAGTCAGCGAACCATCTGAGGTAAGTTTGATTTCAGAACTTGTTTTGAGGAGGTGATAGATAATAATTAGGGAGTAGGATTAGGATTAGGATCCACCAGTTTTGGTGGATTGGCTAAATTGAAGTAGTTGTGCTTGAGTTTAAGTGAAGCAAGCTGATGTATTCTCAGTATAAAGAGCCACATCCAAAGTCTTTGGCTTAACATATTTTATAAGGCCAGACCTATTTAATGCAGTAGCATTTAGCTTAGAATATTCCCATCATAAATATCATTGCATAACTGCTATCTTGATTGGTTGCTTGCTAAGAGAAGGTTGAGCATTTATTTTCACTTGCTTATTTGCTGTAGGTACTGGAATGTTTTACACAGAGTAACAGCTTCAAGAGGATGGCTTAGTGATTAAGACTAACCTCTGAACTTTTAAATAAGGGGTAATTAGCATTACTGACAATTCTGTGACTCAGGTCCCTACTTTGCTTTTTGAACATATGATTGGAATGAATTTGGTGAATTAAATGATTTTTTCACAGTCTGAAATATATTCAAATTATTCACTTTGGCTGCTGAACCAAAAATCAGTTATTCAAAGCTCATTCTGACATAGATGAGGCATAGCAGGAAAGTTGCTGCTATCAGTGGTGTGCTGCTTGTGCACAAGCAACACTTTGGGGCTGTCAATCTGATTTCTTTCTTGAGTGCCAATTCACTAACGATAAAAATGTATGATGACAGTCAGGACATACTTTCATGAAAACGTGAAAACTGTGGTGTATATTAATTGTAGCATTGAGTAAGTGATGCTGTTTTCTGTTTTGCAGCTTTTGTTTTACATTCAGGACAGCGATGATGTTTATGGCGTAATAAAGTTTTATCCTTTGGAGAATCAGAAGATTGAAAGTAATCCAACAGGACGCTTTTTATCCTTGAGTTTTGTAAGGGAGAAAGGAACAGTTGGAAATGTGCAGTTAGTTTATACTGCACTGTATATTCCAGCTGGAGCTCTGGATCCTGAGAGAGCAAAAGATGGCATTCTAAATATGTCTAGAAACAGCATCCTCCTGTTTCCAGAAGGAAAAACACATCATACTTTGAGTATACCAATAAGAAAAGATGCATTTCTTCAAAATGGTGCTCATTTCCTCATACAGGTATCTCAGCTGTTTTGTTTTTGTTTTTGTTTTTTAGCTTATTTAATATGAGGAATATGATTCAATAATTGATCCTTCCCCTTGACTGTAATTTAAATGACCATTCCTGTAAAAAAAAAAAAGTGCTTAGCTCTGAAGCAAAGATTTTCTTATTTAAAAAGACATCTTTCATAACTATGCTATAAAGTTTTCTATCCCTAATCATTAGTAATTAAACAAATTTTAAAACTAAAGAGGATTCAGGTACTAATCATGGAATTTATCAAAATGAGATCAGCGTTGTCTGTTGCTTGCCCCTTGAAGCATGTTTCTGCTTGGCCTCTGACTTGGAACGTGAAAAAAATAAGGTTCTTAAAATTAAATTACTGAAGCAGGAAAAATTTCAGAAATGACATGCAAGTAAATGTATCTTGGGCTTGATACAGGTCCTTCTCCAGCAGGTCATCCCCCAGCCTGTACTGATACTTGCGGTTGTTCCTTCCCAAATGCAGGACTCTACACTTGCTCTTGTTAAACCTCATCTGGTTTCTTCCTGCCCAACTCTCCAGCCTGACCAGGTCCCTTCCAACCCCTACAATTCTGTGATACTGTGATCTTTGCTCTTCCAGCTGAACTATTCTAAATTAAAAAGGGTCAAATATACATTATATATTATATGTATATTATATTGCATTTATATATAAATTTGTTAGGAGAACTTACTTTTTTTTTTCCCTGTATAGTTTTCTTCACTTTTTTCTTTCCTTTTTTTTTTCTATCTCAATTTGTAAAAGATAACTTTTATCATCGTTGAAGGTGTTGATGTTATATCCATGAATTTCAAATTTGCCAGGTTTTATATTTTCCTTATAGTCTACCAAAGACGTTGTAATCACTTCTAAGACCTTTGAAAGATTTCCTCCCTCCACATCCTTCTCCCTACATTCTCTTACAGGAGGAATAATGAGAACAAAAAGTTTTGCCAGAATTATATTGTTTATCTAATATGCAATTTTATTTATTTATTTATTTATGGCATTCACAGTTAGATTAGGAATTGCCTTCTGAAATACTAGAACACGTTAGTATGTTTTATGATTGCAAGAGGTTTGAGAGATCCACAAAATTCTTAAATGTCTAATTCCATGTATTCAATGTTTTTTTTTTTTTTTTTTTTTTTTTGTCCTTTGACTGTAGTCAAGACACACATCTGATAAATATTTCAGAATGTTCAGTCATTCCAAGCACTTTGCCTGGATTTTCAAACTGTAGATTCCAATCTGTTTTTTTTTTTTCTGTACTTTCTCCATGAACTATAAATAAAATCTTTGTTTGAAGAAATTAAATCAGAGGAGCTTTCCAGCTCAAATAATTAATTTAGAAACTCATAGAGAAGGAAAACACCACTATTTATCACTGTGACAATCCTTCTGCATCGTGAATAAATGATAATCTCAGTGAACATGTTTAGAATGAGTTGTACTTAGGCAAAATAAAGAATTGACTCAGGAATCAGCAGAGAAGCAAATGAAACTGTAGGATGAATAAAGGTACAGGAGATAATGTTAATGTGAGATATATTCCTTAGTGACACCTTCAATTAAATAACGTGCTGTAATCAGAGATGCGGTTTTTGGTATAGCTAGGAAGATTAACTCTGAAAATTAAGCTCATAAACTAATTGTTATTGTTCAAATAACTATATATTTTTTTCTCTTTGTACTGGTTTCCTTTAAAAGGTACTAAAGGAAACATTGCAGAAAGAGTAAAATCTCTGTTCTTTATTGATTATTACTTTATTCCAAAGGTACCATACAGGATCCAAATACAGCATACACTTTAAATAGAGCAAATTGTTTTGGCTGTGTAGTATTTCAGAAAGTTTACTGAGCTAATAACCGCACAATGGTGCACTTTCATCCTGTTAATTGCAGAATCGGGGCCTATGCTAGGAGAAAGCTCAGAAAAGAGGAGAAACAAACAGTGCCATCATCTGTTCTTCAGACTTTTGATAACAAGTTGGAATGGTTGAGAATCAGTTACTAAATACAGTATTTGTAAAACATTTCCATCTATCATCAGATAAATGTTCATGCATATTTCTGGGTGTTACTCAAGCAGTTGTGGAACAAAATATGATACAGCCCACATATTTATAGAGTTTGGTTTCAAGAACTGTAAGACTTTAAAAATCATCTTTTGAAATGGTGAACCATGATTACTATATGAATTTAAGAAAGGCCACTATTTTATCCCCAAAAAATAAAGCTTTACTCTATGATAACACCTGATAACTCCAAGAAAAAATGTCAGTGGGAGTTTATGCCCCAGTGAAATGTTCACAGAAATATATGCAAATCTGTTATGGAAACATTTATTGTAATGATGCATGTAGACAGAATCACATGGAATAAATAATATTTAAAGGAAATAATTAAACAGGCAAGTTCTGCTTTCCTTGGTGTGTCACTACTGGTGCTGGGCTTAGCGAGTGATGCTTCCCTTTTAAAGAAAAGGATGAAAAAAAATCTATTTCCTCTTAGTATCTATAATCTATCAGAAATGCAGTGACAAGTAAAATACAGTTTTGAAATACTGTACTGAATTTAAATTCTTAATGTGGCTCTGGTAGTTCTTAGATAGAGAATTCCTTAAAATTTTGTGGAGAGGAAAGAAAAGTGGATTATTATTTGGCTGTTTGATCAAGGGCTGTAAATTATTATGACTTCAGTGATTTCCCTAGATTTTTATCAATGCAAGACACAAAAAATGATGTTAGACAATTGCCTATGCTGCTCATCAATGACTGTTGTTAATAGCTCTAGTAATGTGTCAGCTGATCTGGAACAGAGTCTCTCTCTCTGGCTTGATCTGTGTTTAATTACATACACTAACATGATTTGTCTGGGAGGTGTACCATTCTGCTGACAGCTCAACAATATCCACTTAATTTCTTTGACATGTCTACTTACAAATTTTTATAACAGCAGTGCTATCAGTAGGAAGAATTTGCTCTGGAGATGTATACTTCCTTTATATGAAAATTACTCTGAAATGTCAGAACTGTTCTGACTTGGTGCTGAGGCTTCTTATTTCTCACTTTTCTTTTACTTTTTCCTACAGCTGGAAGGAGTTGAACTGGTGAATAGAATTCCTCTAGTCCCATCTGTGAGTCCTAGATTAGGCGAAATTCGAAATATTTCTTTGAGGATTACTCCAGATATTGCAAATGGAGAAATAGGCTTTATTAGCAATCTACCGATTATTCTTTCTGAACCAGAAGATTCCCCTGCTACGCTGGTAAGTAAGCCTTTTTATATTGTCTTTTGCTATGGAAAACTTATTTGGAGAAGGTGGAGTTTGCTGTATTCAGTGTAGCATTTGACAATTAATGTGAGGAAAAGCCTTCCTGTAAGTTCTGTCTTATCCTAAATATTCTCTTCTTTAAAAAAAAAAAAAAATGCTCTGAAATAATCTGTTACTGATTTCCAGAGAACTGAGATTGGTCTTTGCTTTCTGTGTAAGTATCTAAAACCAGTTAGCCCTTGATGCTCACACAGAGCAAAAGATACTGCAGTTAGTCTCTCTCACCAATTGCGAGCATAGTCATGTAAAGTAGGACTGAGACAAATCCTGAATAAGATAGATCATTTCCCATTCTCAAATTAGAACTGGCCAAACTTTTGTTTTTATTATTATTTATTCAAATAGTAATTTGCAAGGGAGTAATCGGTTTTGCATCTACTTTTGCAAGTCACAACAAATTAATGTGTTTCACAGGTTTCCATTGCATTGCATCGAGATGGGACTGATGGTCAAGCAACTGTGTTCTGGAGTTTGAAACCCTCTGGTCCCAATCAAAAGGCGGTAACACAGGATGATATAAGTCCTTTTAACGGCTCCGTGGTTTTCTTATCTGGACAAAGTGATACCACAATTAACATCACCATTAAAGCTGATGATGTACCTGAAATGAACGAAACTGTGTTATTAACTTTGGACAGGTATTGTACCCTATTCTCTATTCATATGTATCAGCTGCGGTACTCAATTTATGCATAACAGATTAGCACAGTGTTAATTACATGGTATTGCTTGCATTGTGTTGATATGTGTCTGAAGAAATAGTGGGCCCTTGTTTCAGACTGTGTATGGGTTCTTTGACTGGAGATCAATGTAAGAAACCATTTTGCATTTATTATCTAATGACTTAACTGTTTATATTTTCATGAAAATTCTGTATGCTATTTAGAAAGTTCTTTCAGTTTTGATCTTTTTTATAGCTCTTGGTTTTAACACTTTTTTTTTTTTCGGAAAAATAATATTTAGTAAGATAATGGGAAAAACTAAAGTGAGAACTAAAAAGCAATGCAGAACTTTTTCTGTCAGAAAAAACATTTATAACTTGGGTGTCACTGTAGAATTAGACTTGCAGTTTATTTGTTTGATCTGCATGTTCAATATTCCTTGATAATTAGATACTTCTGTCAGCTCATAGCCCCCAGAATATCCCAGTGTGACTATTATTGCAGTCTTCTGCTAATGAGAATGCAGTGGGGTTTCTGAAGCACAGTGTTCTGGTCTCCCTTCTCATCTAGTGGAGGATTTTAGGATAACAGGCTGTAAGGGCCCTCAGGTGATACTATTATCTGCATGTGAACACTGTTCAGAAAACTTAAATTAGTTTATAATCAGGAGTCTTTTCCCTCTTTGAGTTACTAACAAGAGTGTCTTGGCTATATCGTCTGTCCTGCTTCCCACAGCTCAGTTACATAAGTAAATACAGAAATACCACCACACGTGCTCTTGTATTACCTCCTATTTGTCTAAGGTACATTTTCCACTTTTACTGAAAACATACTACAGTGGTCTGCCAGCACCAGCTTCCACACTGAACATCTACTACTTACATAGTCCTTACCTTATGCAGAAGAAGTATTTTTATTCTGTACAGGAAGCGTAGGCTAGCTCTTAGATATCCACAACAGATATCCACAGTGATTCCACATTAGCAAACAATAGGCAAGAAGCTCCTCACGCTGTTGTTGATCACTAGAAGATCCCATTTCAGAAAACATGGTTTTCGAACATCTTTATGGCACACAGGGAAGATGTTATTCCTTTGCGGGATTGGCTTGCTTGATTAAAAGGTGGCTGGTTAATGCATGTAGTTCAGAACTAGTTATTTTATTCTACCTTGGCTACTCATTACATTAAAAAGGCAATCCTTTTCAGAATAAAAACAGAGACTATTGCAAGCAGTTCTCCGCTTTCTTTCTGTGGGAGAAACTGGTTTGTCTCAAGGAATTTTTTTAGAGTCTCTGGCACAAAGGGGGAAACTAGGATTAGAAATGATGGTTCAAGTTTTGAGTGTAAGGTGGCCAAGAATGCAGAGTGGTATTGAGGTAAACAAGTAAGTAGATAGAAGTAAGCAGCATGAAAGGGTAACTTTTTTGATTCACGTGTGTGAAAGTACAGTTTTCTGCCATTTATC
The DNA here is from genome assembly GCF_040182565.1 of Anser cygnoides. Lineage (NCBI taxonomy): Eukaryota > Metazoa > Chordata > Aves > Anseriformes > Anatidae > Anser > Anser cygnoides. The sequence goes on along the minus strand of NC_089903.1, from coordinate 670,502 downwards.
CTGAGTTACAACTGTAGGCTATACCTTGAAAATGGTGGCTGCAACAGGGATTGAACTGGCAGCTGAACAAATACAACCAGTGTTCTGCTTTTGCTGTGTATGGTGCAAGCCGTAGGCTCTGTTGATCATGAAGTGGATGGTGAAAAGTGTGCCAACAGTAAGCAGCTTTCCCACACTTGGCAGGGTCAGAGAGTGAACCGAGGAACAGGTGGTCTGTCCTGGAAAAAGAAGTAAGCAAGGAGGAGATAGAATCTGAACTTTTCTCTAGACCTTGGTAGCATCCCTCACTTCAACTAATTAGCAGAAGCCAAGAATGAAATGACTGCAGAGATCATCCTTTCAGTACTAGACATGACTCTTCAAATTAGGGTTGAAGGATACTGGCAGGGTTACGTGTACGCCCGTGCTATTGCTTTCAGCCTGGTTGGTATTTTGTGGACAAATAGAAGATTTCAGTTTCCGAGGCTGGCAGCCAGCACCTCACAGCAGTAGTGAATGAGCATGAAAACAAAGATGCACTGTGCTGTAGATGTGCTTGTACTGTTCCGTAAATTGTAGCATAAGTCAGCGAGAAAAGAAAGCATGTAAGAACTTTAATGAAACTACAGACATAGACATATGTTCATAAGCATTCAATGTATTGCAATTATTAATAGCACGGGTAAAATAATCAAAATAATTAGTTCTAACAAGGATGTATTATTTACGGCTTAGTGGTATTGTCAAGGCAGTTCAATTTTAAATAAGCTTTAAGTGCATCCATAACTATATTTTTTCCAAGCCATTAAAAACAATGTTATCCTTTCTTGCTTTATGCTCTCTATACTTAGACCACAGATATTAAAACTAGCTCTGAATTTTGTCCACAAACTGGAGGAAAATGTATAACATGAAAAATATGATTCCAAAGAACACAGATGAGTAATGATGAGTAATGAAGGAGCAAGAGAGTCTTGTATCTGCTGAAGCTTCTTTATATTTTCTTTTTTTAGGAGCAGATTCAGGTTGAATGCCTGCCCTATCTGAATAGGCCTGAATTGAGACCAAGCATAAATAAAACCAGATGTCTGTAGTGAAATCTATGTGAGAAAGGAAAGACCTTGGTCTTCTTGATGAATGTAGGTGGAACAGGCCATGGAAATTGTGTGTGTGCTTTGTGAGAGCATATATGCATACTAGGGCTGTTCATTTTACCTGGTAAGCACAAACAGAAATCAGTTTTTTTTAAATCTGATTGCTGTTTTTTCCTTCTACACAACGTAATCTCTCACTGGCAGTTATCAGCCCCCCAGTTAAGGTGCAGACAGCTATCAGTTTGGCACCTGGCACAACCAGAGGGCCAGAACCTGCAGGGTATGTGGGCTGGGGACGTGGCCTGTGTTTGTGCTCATGAGTGAGTGGTGGTGAGACTGAGAACTTGGAGACTTTGGGATCTGGGGATAAATCACTTTTATTTTGTGGAAGTGATAATCAACAAACAGACAACTGTTTAGGCAGTCCTTATGCTCCAGCATTTTTTGAGTCTTAACTCATGGAAGTTAGGATGCCAGAACAGATCCATATGCATATGTTACGACATAAATCTCATTTACTATATATAATAAACTGAAGCAACGTTATTTGAAGATTTTTATTGTTCTAGTGATTTCTGTGATGGGATACAGATTTCCATAGGCTGACATTCTGTCATCAGTTTATGTGGAAAATGATTAGACCTATGAGTTATGAAGTAATTTTTTGAAAATTACAAATGTAAAATACAGACTTGACTATTTCACTGTGAAATATCTGGCAGTTTTTAAACATTTTTGGGTTTTAGAGGTTGCTACATGTCAAAAAGTTAGAAAAGCATAGGAGGGCCATTTAAATCACTGTGTAGTGTTGATGGACAGGGCTTAAGGGTTTATGTGTTGTGGGTTACTCACTGCCATACTGCTTAATGGAGCTAGGATTTTCTCCTTACTTGGTAATTCCCTTTGGTTAGTGTCTGTTTCAAAACCATATCTATCTTACTTATGTAAATTTTCATAGAATCACAGAATAGCTTGGGTTGGAAGGGACCTTAAAGATCATCAGTTTCCAACCCCAGTGCCATGGGCAGGGATGCCACCCATTAGATCAGGTCGGCCCACAGCCTAGTCCAACCTGGCCTTGAAAACCTCCAGGGATGCCTCAAGGGTTTGATCAGACTGCGTTTTAACGGGGAAAAAGTCATTTGAAAATAGTAGAATGTTGAAATGAGTGCGCTGGACACCTACTGCTTGTTTTCATTACTTCTCAAAATAACAACATATCTCTCCTGCTATGACTCAGAAAAATTAAAATAGCCTCAAAAATCAAATAAATGATGGATTAAACCTGGAGAGAAGGTGTTTCCTCTGATGAGAGGCACTATGGAAAGTCTAATGTGGCAAATCCTACTTTAATGCAGTTCTTTAGAGCTAGAGCCTGCCTCTAATTAAATCAGTAGATAATCCTGAAAAAATTGAAGAGGGGGTGAACACTGAATGCAAGCAAATTGAGTAATGTTCCACAAGCAATTTCACTTCCCCCTTTTTGAGATACCCTGATAGAAAAGAAAGTCTTTTAGAGAAGTGTGGTTTAATAATGACAGCCATGTAGATTCACAGTGGAAATTAAGTTTCTCATGTGTCTTTCAGAACACTCAGGTTCTGCAGAAATTCCAGATTTTGTCAAAAGTTATTAACTTCAAAGCTATTTTTCATTTATTTATTTAATTATTTTGTGGTTCTAGTTAGTTCTTAACATTGAAATTCTCATGGTACCTTAAACTTAGTCAAAACTCTAATTTCTCCTATTTTCTTGTACTGCATGTTTAAAAAAGTGTAAGAAACATTTTGAAGCTCCTGTCAGTTGTCCTAATTCATCTGTAGTTCTTGCTACATAATAATTATGATTTTTTTTACTGAAAGAATTTCCCTAATGATCAGTCATTTCACATTAGTCTTGTTGTATAAGAAATGCTTTACACACTTTGAGGTTGTATTTCTTTTGGCAGCATCATAAGCATTGCCAGGGTTTACTGTCTGTGACGATATGAAACTTCATGTCCATACATAGCCATTTTACAGGAAAAAATAAGCTGAGGATAAAAACAGGGAAGTGGCTTTCCCAGTGATTGGTATCACCTTATTCCTGGTCAAGAGTTCTTTTCACTAGCTGGAGGAGCTGCTGGCCACGGTTAAGCCACCATGTCAAAGCAGCTGTTTTAACTTTTATTGCTGCGTCTGAATAGCCCTCTTTGTCCTGTTTCCATACTGCTGTCAGAGGAACACCTAAAGAGCTGGTTTCACATACCACGAGGAGTGAAACGGGACTGAACTGGACCCGTGTAGTGTCAGGCAGTCTGGGAGCATCTCCTCCGTGGTGTAAGGGTGGTATATGAACGCCCCTCTGTTCTTCGAGGTTGGAAGTGCACGTGGCAGGGGATGGGGCTGGTGTCCTGGCAGCTCTCTGGTGGCACGGACCCTGTGTCCAGCCCCGTAGCTCCTCCGGGTCGATCTGAGCTGGCTGCTGGAAGTATTATGCAGCTATTTGCTGAACGCTTCACCTTGCCTGGTTTAGCCCTGTATGGACTTAGGTTTAGCACATGAAGAGTACACTGAACCGAAAAGCAAGCATTTGGATTAAAAGGATAAAAGTTTGCAGGATGTGAGTATGATAATTGCATTACAATGTAATTGTTCAAAACAATAGAATTGGGATTTTTTTTTTTTTTATTATTCCTAGAAAAAAGTAAACCTGTGAGAATACTTTACAACAAACATTTTGGATTTAAATTTAAAATGTACTTTCCTAATTTATCTTTGTTCTCTTAATTCTTCTTTTTTTTTCAATACTATTTTTTAAAAATTTCTTCTTAGGGATATGCATTCTATGTTATGAAAAGTTACATGTATATGCCTTAGAGTATAGATATAAAGAATACTACTGAGTGCACCATTCTTCGAATCACAGAATGGCTCAGGTTGGAAGGGACCTTAAAGATCATCCACTTCCAACCCCTCTGCCATGGGCAGGGATGGCACCTACTAGATCAGGTTGGCCACAGCCTCATCCAACCTGGTCTTGAATACCTCCAGGGATGGGGCAGCCACAGCTTCGTTCATTCATTGTTTGCTTAACAGCATCTTGGAGCTGGAAACCTAAACCTAGCTGCTTCTATTAAGTTTCTGCATAGGATGTTTTATGACTTTTTGGAGAAGTAACTAACATTACTGTGCCAGGGCAGTGATAGCGGTCTGACCACTCATGATATCAGCCAGAGAAAAAAAATGACCAGATAATAAATAAATAAACAAACAAACAAACAAATAAGTAAATAAATAAAAGGATCCAGGTGTTCAAGATGGGGTTTGTATGGAGAAACCACCTGAACAATGTTCTTTTTTACCAGTTGATGGACTGAATTTTACTGGTTGCTTCCTGACCTGAAAGCTGTCTAGGTTTAATACATATCAAAAGCTCACTTGATATAGTGATTCATTTTTATTTTCTGTTGTAAATTATTTTACTAACAGCTTAGCGATATAATTAAATTTTAGCATTACCAACTCTGGAATCTTCTCCTTGATCTTTTCATTGTGTTAATATTTTGCTGTTTTTTGAATGCTTTTGCATGTTTCTGAGGGAAGGGAGAATGTCTCAATATATACCTAGCTTCAGTGAATATCAATAACAAATTTCAATTAATTCAGACTTCCTATTCGAAAGAACGTCTGTGAATGTATTTACTTCTCAGAATTTAGAGTGAACTCTTGTCTGTATTGAATTCCAAATTTAAATTATTTTTGAGATTAGTGGAGCCCAATTATCACCTTACAAACACTGTTTTAATCTGTTTTTGGTGCTTTGATAGACGATACAGTTTTTGTATTTAATGTATTTTTGATTAAGAAAGCCAAAATACATGATTACTATTGCAGAATAATGCTGCCCTTTTGACTGACTTCATGTGGCAGTTTTGTTATAAATGCTTGGTTGAAACTTGATTTAATTTTTTAACCTTTTGATTAGCAAATACCTTTTCCTTTCCCCTTTTTCTTTTTTTTTTTTTGTCCCTTTATTTCCTTGTCCCCTCTTTTTCCCCTTTTTCTCCTTCTGCTTCTCTTTCTTATATTTGTATTTATGTTATACATGTATATATACTACTTTGGTAATCTGATTAACTAAAAAATTGTTGTAAATGAGGTTTGCTGTGATTTTGTGCCTAATTACTTTTCCTTGTGTACCCATCAGTACTCTTTCTGTGCTTATCTGTTTTTATCATTACTTTGTCAGACTGATGAAACACCATATCACAGAGGCACGTAGATGTATTTCCCTAATAAAGGGTTATAATCGTGGATGGCTGCTGCAGTTGTGATCACGCAGTCAGTAATCAAGCTCTTTGAGGAGGGCTTGGTAGGGAACACCTTGAGTGGCTCTTGACATGCTGAATTGGTCATGGGGTCACTCCTCCTAAGTGGGAACTGCCCACTTGCTGGCCTTTGTCAACAGGAAAATGCCAAGCAAGCAGGGTTCCCATAAAAAGAACATTATAAACTTTTGGAAAGTAAAAAGAAAGCCTTCTTTTTTTTCTTTTTCTTTTTTTTTTTTTTGTCCCTTTTGTTAGTTTTTTGTTCTTTTATAAGATGGGTAGTATTGAAATTTTAGTAAGTGGCACTTTCATTACTTTCTACATCCTCTTTTTTTTTTTTTTTTTTCCTCTGTGTTGACAGGGTAGAGACAGAAAGGTTTGTCGTGTTCTTTGGGTAAGTGCGGTGAACTGTTTTCTGTCCTCAGTGAATCAATGCTTTGTTTCAGAAGTGGTTGGTTTGGACAGAAACTGTCTTTATCATTTCTTTCCCCCCCAAGAATCACGTCTCTGCATCTCTTCAGACAACGCATGCTTCCCCTTTGGTGTTTCGTTTGATGGCATGGGGTTCTTGCTTGAAGGCATTTCTTTATGTAGGATCTGTGAATGATGAAAGTTATGAATGCATGGCTCAGTGTTTGATATTTGAGTGTTTCATGGAATAATGAATTAATTGTTTTAAACTGCTACAAATACAGTTTGCCCCAACTAAATGGCTGAACTAATTAGAGTTACAGAGTAATTTTCTCTAGTCAAAGACAAGGAAAGTTATCTTGATTTAGACTAACATGCATATAATTTATATAACACAGGTTATTTTTTCTACCGACTTTTTTTTTTTTTTTAAACATGTAACAAACATGAGCACGTTACTCTATTAAATAGGTATTACCTATTTTGCATCCTGTACCCTGTCCTGTAGACTGTGCTACAACAATGCTAAGTTGTTTTTGTGTGTGTAGGTTCCAGTTACTTAAAACGTGCTTCTGGACACAGTTCTGGGCCTGATTTCAAAAACTGGATATAATAGATCACATTTCTTCATGAAATAGTGTTTGATAAAGTCTAGGTTGTAGCACAGTGAAAGCACAAAAATATGTACAGTATGCAGGACCACGATTTCATTGAAAAATACAATACTGACAGGAAACGTGAAAGATGCAAAGGAATCTAAGTACCTAAAACTACATGTAATAAATCATATGCAGACCATCAATCTGAAGGTGTATTCTTGATGCATCCTGCAATAGTGCTTCTCTGGAATTTTTAATATAAGAAATTTAAAATGATGAAAATTACTGCTTCTGAGGAAAGGCAAGCAAGTAATATGCAAGGTTCATTACTGTTATCAGATACTGCCCATTCCTGTCACAGAGTACGATCAAGATGGGTGTAGGAGAAGCCCAGAGAGAGAAATCCTTTACTGAGAGGAATCTGAAGTATGCGTATTTGGTCAACGTACTTCATTCTTGCACCATTCAGCATGTGCTTTAAAGGAGTAATGAGAAAGGGGAATGAGTCTGAGCTACTGAGAGCAGGTCCAACATTTTGTAGAGTCAGACAGGGATCCTACAGGTAGTCTCCACATCTACAGAAGGCAGGCTAACACAGAGCTGAGGATGAAATCCATGGTATCGAGGGTCAAATTTCTGCCTCTTTATGTCAGTAGTAAACTTTGACAAACAAAGCAATAATGGAAATTTATGCTTTTCAGTGTAATCTCAGCATAGGTGATTTTGGAATTTCCTTTATACCTTGATCCAAGTACAAAGTAGTTCTGAATTTAACTAACTTTTTTTTTTTTTTTTTCCTGGCACTATTCTGTTTCTTTTCCTGTGTGTTGTGTGCATGTGTTATCAAAAACAGACAAACAAACAACAGAGTTACTAGCTATAAAAAGCTAATCAGAAACAAACAAACAAAAAGTTACTTCAGAGGCAATTATTTATTTTATTTATTTATTTATTCATTTTTTACGAATGGATAAAACATTCTGATGTTGTATCATTCTTAACTTGTTTTAATCCTTGTAGGTAACTGTTGGCTTTCATAATTTATTCATAAAATTTGTCAATATCCTGATCTCCTCTGTATGGATTTGCTAAACAGAGTTGCAACTTGAAAAAAACCTCTTACCTTCCTTTCTCAGGGTCAGTGTGGAAAATCAGATACTGAAATACGGGTTTACTACTTGTGAAATTACAATTTTGGAAAACGATGATCCTGGAGGAGTGTTCGAATTTTCTTCCTCTTCCAGAGGTCCCTACAGCATCAAGGTAGCTATCCGAGTAACGTCACTTAAACATTACAGACGACTTAGTTCTAACAGAGTGCTAGAAAAAGATTAATTTTATTTTTTTGCAGGAAGGGGAGTCTGTTGAGCTGCAGATTGTTCGCACTAGAGGAAGCCTCATCAGACAGTTTCTGCGCTACACTGTAGAACCAAGAGATAATAATGAGTTTTATGGAAGCACAGGAATTCTGGAGTTTAAGCCTGGTGAAAGAGAGATCATAATTACTCTACTGACAAGGATGGATGGGATTCCAGAGGTAAGAATTAATATTTTTCTCTCTTTAAATTGCATTCACATACATATTTGTTTGTCACTTACTAAAATATAGATGGTTTCACCTGTAAATACCAGCAATTTTTCTGTAACATTTGAAGGCTTTCTTTTTCTTAAGTGTGAGAAATAGATAGAGGAGGAGTGACTGAAAGGCCTATAAGATAGTCAAGCACCATATGAAAGCACTTTATATCAATACAAATCAGGTCTTGTCAGTCTTGCCTGAATATTCATTTCTCTGATATCTCTATTGTTTTGTAATCCCAGAAATCTGCACAATTTGAGGCATGTGTCTGTTGCTTTTCTCTTTGCTTTCTGCTTTTCTGTAGCTTGTTCCCTTTCCTGTGCATCAGCCATCCTGGATTCCATCAGGAAGTTTGCAAGGGTTTGATTTTACCACATTTATGTTAACATAAATTTTAGCTGCTGTGATTCAGCATTTTTTGCTGCCTTTACATGCACATTCCTATGCTGTATTTTGCATAAGCAGTTAGTTGTGTTTGTCTGATCCTGCTAATGAGCTGATCTAGGAGTAAGATGTCAGAAAGCCAGCTTTACAAAACATAAAGGTTTTAGGAAGGTTAATAATCTTTTTGTAGGGCCAGGTGGTCATCAGTCATGGATTGAAGGAGGGATGGAGGACCATATGATGAGGAAATCAGGGGATCACAGCAACTCCAACTTCAATTGCATAGGCTGCTGTAGAAATTCAGGTTTCTTTTCCCTACATACTCCAAAGAAAGGAGACATAAGAAGTCTGAACTCCACTACAGAAGCCAGGAACATAAGTTAATCTAGTAAAACTTAGGCACTAAAACAGCGGGTTATTTAATAGTTCCATTCCCAGTTTTTACTAGTTCATCAGCAGGCTGAGATAAAAGTATTTCCCTGCTTACAGCAGTATTATTAGACTAGGTAAGTCATCCTGCTGAAACGCTCAGGCAAAAACATACGAATTGTAGTGTCAGGACTAAAAAATAAGGAGGTCCTTTTATACTCTTCTATCTCCAAGAGTGGCCAAAAGCCACATACATGAGCAGGACATATATAATCACTTTCCTCCAGAATGCCATCCCAGCCTCCAATGGTGGGCAGTCCAAGGATGTCTGGAGTAATGGATGGTATCTTTGGGTGCCTTCAGATTTTCTTTCTGTTAATTGAAGCAGTTACGCTTTGAACGCAGGTAAGGTTTTAGCATCCATGACATTCTGTAGTACTGAACACCATTGTTTAATTGAATTGTATGTGAAGAACCAGTTCATGTGTGTTTCTTTACTGCTAACCACCAGCCAGTTTCACTGAGTTCTCCCCAGTGTAGAGTAATGCTGTTTTCTAGATAGATAAATGCAATATTTTTTTCTAATGTTCTCTGATACTTTTTTGAAAGTACCATGTCCCATTAGATTAATAAAGCCAGTTGATCAATTCTTTCTAAATTAGCATGCTGTCCATGGTTTAAAAATCTTTGCTTTACCTGTTACAAAGCCAGGAATCTTAAGAAGTCTTGGAGGAAAGAAAATTTACATTTCAGAGTGTGTTACAAACATTACTTGTGAAATTATGCGATTCTAAATTAAGTACACAAAATAAGTCCTTGCTTATAATAATAATAGACTCTTGGAGAAACTGATGCTTTTAGAGATAGAAAGTTCTAACAATTTCCTTTATTTGATAGCATTATACAAACGTTTATTGCATGTAGAATGTGTGTGATTTCATTTTAAGTTTGTATCCCTTTCTGCCTGATGGGGGACTGTGGACTATAGACCATTTTGTTTTTGATGTGGATGTTGAATATGTATTTTTGTTCTGACTGAGTTTCCCTCTTCTAGCTGGATGAGCTATATTCTGTGGTACTTAGTGGCTACAGTGAAATGCCAGGCAAGTTGGGGAATGCCACAATGGTCAATATAACCATTTTGAAGAATGATGATCCGCATGGTATCATTCAGTTTCTACCTTACGAACTAACAGTAACAATAAGTGAAAGCAAAGGAGAAGTCATCCATACCGGTAATTCCTTTTTATTAGAGTTACTTCTTTATCTGCTGTCTGCTTCTGCAAGTCTTATTTTCCCTGTTCTAGGATAACAGAAGTCTAGGAGACTTCTTACTAAAATCTCCACTCAGGACTTTACAGATTGGTACAATGCCAAGCAAGATGAGCAGCGGAGAGTGAAGTGGAGAAGTATGGGTGTGGAAAAACAGAGGGATTAACTGAGTAAAAAGGATTGCTAGAGAATTTTCCAGACAGGAGGGATGGAGTACTGATGTATGTGCAAAGTGCAACGTGGAGGTAGTAGCTCTGTTTGTGGAGAATGAAGAATGGGGTGTTATATAAGAGAAACATAGAGTTAAATCTTCCTATGGGTGATTTTAATTGATCTATTCAGTTATCAATTACTTTTACAGGCAAGAATTAACATGTGAAATTAAAGCAGTTTGCACTGCTTTAGTAATCTGTCTTTGTGTGTCCTTTTCTGTAGCACTCCAACATGTTACTGGTTTCATAAGAAGTGAAATTGGTTATTATTGTATTTCCTTTTTCTCAGTTTCAGATGTTTCAGATGTTCCTTTTTGATTTCTGTTGCTCTGAATATGCACACTGACTCTGTTTATGTTTTTTAGCTGTTTACAGAGTTGTAAGAAATCAAGGAAACTATGGAAATGTTAGTGTGTCTTGGGTTGTTGATCCAGCATGTACCAATGACGTCTATCCAGAGCAAGGGACTATTTTATTTGATAATCTGGAGTTTTCAAAAAATATCACCATTTACTCACTGCCAGATGAGGTAAACACTTTTACAGTGTTTTGGGGTGAGAATATGGGACAAAGAGTAAGTACTAAAACATTAGAGTATAAGGAGAAAAAAGGAATGTGTGTTTCTCAAGAGCCTAATAACTTGTAGGAAATATCAAAATACTTGGGTAGAACTGAGATAATGTCTGCAAATCATAGAGAAATTTCAGAAGCTGTGCATACCTCTAAACAAAAAAGGTAGAAGCTGAGAGTAATTGTACTGTGGTAAAGTTATAGGAAAGTTTGACTGAAACTCGTATCTTGATAACTGGAATCCTAATTTCAATCCTAATCCTATATGCTGATAAATTTGAAGTAATATAAGAAAGATTACACCTAATGATAAATAAATAAAGCTGTAAAAAAAACTACATGTATCAGAAACATAAAACTGGAAGGTAACTTTTGGGTCATCTGTGCAAGATAAAGAGGAAGGGACTTACTTACAAAAACTGTAGATGGATGATAATTTCTGTATAACTGTATGAATTATCATCCCTCTTGAGACACATAAGGACTGACAAATAAAAACAACACTCAGAAATCTCTGGCTTATTAATCCCCCTAACTTTTCATTTTAAATTCTTCAGTGTTTTGTATGCTAGAAATTAATGTCTTAATACTTTCAGGTGCCTGAAGAGGAGGAAGTATTCACCATCAGTTTATTCAATGCTACCGGTGGAGCCAGGCTGGGCAATGTAACCACTGCAATTTTACAAATAACAAAGAATGATGATCCCATTTATTTTGCAGGTTAGATATTATTGTTTATAAATGTGGAATACATACACTACCTAAAACGGACTTTTTTCACAAACCAGATCATTGCGAAATCGTAATCCCAAAAGAGCAAGTGGAAAAGCTCCCCAAACTTTTTTTTTTTTTTGTATTTAATTTATATTTGTTTCCTTCAGAACCTTCCCATTTTTTTGTGTGTGTCATTTTTCTCTTTGTTGATGTTGAGATCAGTTAGGAGGCAAGGTACAAAATATTCTCTCGTACCTGAATTATTTCCTACCTTTATCACATACATCTTATTGTTTCATTGAAGAGGAAGATCCTACTAGAGAGAATTAAGAAAACAGAGCAAATGCAAGCAACTCAGGCTTGAACTCAGACAGATTTGTTGCTTTTGTATTTTCAGAACCTGTGACAGTGAGTGTTCAAGAAGGAAGTGTTGCAAACTTTACAGTCCTAAGGAATGGATCTGCTGATGTCGCTGTTGTTGTCCAGTATATTACTGTTAATGGAGATGCAACAGCTGAAGAGGGAGACTTTGTTCCCAGTGGAAAGAACAGTGTCATTTTGTTTGATGTTGGAGAAAGGGAGCAGAATTTATCTGTGTATATCAACGATGATGATACCCCTGAAACTGATGAAACATTTTATATTATCCTTTTCAATTCTACAGGTAAGTCTTCCTTTTTTTTTTTTTTTTTTTTGCTGGCAATTTCTTAGTATCTTGGTCTTATCATAAAGCAATATTTAAATGCCAAGAATTATACGAATAATGTTTGCTTCAAGATTTTTATACAATAAATGCATACTGTGTTTGAATTTTCATCCTTAATTATTTTATTGGAAACAAAAATCAAATGATAGAGTTGATACTTTGCCTGCAAAAACAACTGGAGTGAAAGTCCCTTTTCAAATATAAATGCTCCAAATTAGATGGACTTCAATACAAAAACACAAAGCAAAAAAAAAAAAAACAAAATTTAGTACCCAACAGTCTTAGGAAAAGAGGTATTCTTTTAGTTATTTTTTTCATGCTCCAGAGTGTATTACAAAACTACATGATTTTTGTAAAAACAAACAGAACTGCCATATTTTGGAGGAAGGGTATGTAATTGCTCTATTTTATTAGTAGCGAAAAGTATGCATACATTTTTTTCACTCTGAGACTATAGTTTTAAAAGGCTTAATTTGCAGAAAAATATATGTCACAATTTACCCAGGGGACCACCTCTAAAGAAAGGATTTATTACCTTAGAAATAACGTATTTTTGTTTATTTATTTATTTTTCAAAGTTTACACTTAAAAAGGAATGACCAAAATTATTCAGCCCATTCCTCACGTTTTTGAAATACATATCTTTTAGAATAAATTATCACTGTTATGTAATATACATGAGAAAATAAAAGTGAAGTATAAGAAATTCATAATTTTTCCAGAGCCCTAAGTATTTAATAAAGACCCTCCCCACACCTAGCTCCAACAAAACTCATGGTGTTGTGGGAGAGTCATTTGCAATTGTGTTATCAAATTTTAATTTACTGCCCTTCATTTTTTACTGTTCTCTAGTTGAGAGGTAATAACAGGCTCTGAATCTGCTGCAAATCTTTGCAATGCAAAGCAAAGCTGTATTGAATCAGCCATTGAAACCTGAGGGGCTGTAATTTAATAAAGCAAAGAAAGATGATGGCAATTAACCATCAGACTATACCTTCAGATTGTGTGACACGTTCTCAAAGTAAAATACCTACCAGGTATTCAATTCAAGATTAGGAAACCTAAAATTAGATTTCTTCATCTGTAAGCACGCTAAGCATCTTAGTTCTCATTACAGTCTCTGATGGTCTTAGTCTTTAGCAGTCGATAAGACTGAAGTGATTGAGGTCATGCTACAGTGGACACCCTGCGGCTGGCCTGTGAGGTTCTCACAAGGCAGCATTGATCTTGAGTTGAATCCTTCCCTGAACATTGGTAGCAGGCAGCCAGAGGTTGACAGGGAAAGCAGTAATTTGAGTATAAGGCAGCTAAGCTATTTCCCAAGGTCGGCTGGTATTCACTGTAGTACCCAGGTCTCTTATAAAATATCAGACTAGGGAAAGGATTAGACAAAACCATTCTTCTTCCTTCATAAGTTTTCTCTTTTGTTGTCTCTTTCTACTTTAATAACTTTCTTCAGGATCTACTGGTAGCTCCCAATACTACCCCATTGGGAACATATCATGGCTTTTCTCCTAGCACATGGGGAATGGGTATCCATAGCCTCCTTTTTCCTCTAAAATGAGCATCATATAGTTTTACAGCCATTCTAGAATCACTAAGAATAAAGAATATTTCTATACATATTCCTGAAAGCAAAAGTTGGTTTTCTTTCTATGATTGGTTACATACAGTGGCCTTGACTGTTCTGAAATTTTTTTGGGGACTGTTGTTCCTGAGAGAAAATACAAATAGAGGTATATGAAGTTAGAGGAATAAGCACATTGTTTAACGTGGAACAAAATTTAGTCGGACACTTTCAAAGAAGACAAAAAATGGGGTGGGTGTGGACACATTATGTTCATCTATGGACAATGCAATGGAGTTAGAATTAACATCCCTTAATATTTACCTGTACTAATATGCACACTGAAAGCCTGCTAGCTTCCCATCTACATAATAAGAATCTTATGTTTCTTCCTTTTAGATATTCTTTGATATGGGAGTGAATAAACTCTTAGACATTGCTCATAGCTTGTATTTAGTTTAAATGCAATACTTTTCTTCTAGGTCTAAAGAAGGTCGCGGCTCTCTGAATACCTTACTCTTTTATTCTGTACCTCTGAATATCTTATTCTTTTGACTTGTCCAGATGATCAAACAGAAAATGTTACCTCACATAACAACTACATGCAAGGATACTGTGTAGTAAGAATCACATCTTCTCAGTTCATGTCATTTTTCCTGAAAATCTTACGTCTTGCTCTCTGGATGGTACACTACTTAAATACTTTTACTCTGATTTGCCTGCTGCTGAATACCTCAAATTCTGTTTTTCACTGACTTTTATAATTGTCCTTTTCTTTGTATAAAAGCAATTGTAGTGAGTAGAAAACATAATTGGATTTAGAGTTACCTACATTTCTGATTCCAATTTTAATAATAATAATTGTCCTCTTTTTTAGGAGATACAGTTATCTTTAAGGCTGGAATGGCAACAGTTATTATTGAAGCAAATGATGATCCTAATGGAATTTTCTCTTTGGAACCTTTAGAGAAGCCAGTTGAAGAAGGCAAAAGTAACATTTTTTGGTAAGTAACGTTTAAAGAATATCTTTGCACTCTTTTGGAACTGGTGTATGTGGTACTTTATAAATAGCACTTTGATTAAATCAAATGCACAAGTGTGCATTGATAGAAGTGCACTATAGAAAAACAGTTTTACAAAATTTTGGATTAAATGATTTGTAATGTGTTGAAGACATCACCTGTAATACTATGGAGTACACAGTAAATATTAAAAAGTGCACAGAAGCTCATGTTGAAATGTAACTAAATAAGACTTCAGCATTGATGTTCTGTTATAATCTCAGGAACCTGTAGATACAGAAAAATCTGAATGATTGAGCACAATATAACCTAGGCTGACAGAAAAAGAAAAAAAACCACTCAACAAATAGCTAAATAAAACTGTGTGGCACTAGGTGGCTTTTTGTACCCATCTTTGAAATTTTCAACTGCAAACTACTGTATTCTTTCTTTCTGTTTTTGTATTTTTTTTTTCTTTTATCTGTTAATTACAGATTGAAATCTATACTTAAAGTCCGGATGTGACACTCTTCATTAGTCTGACCTTTGAAAGTATTTTCCTTTGTGCCACCATGATATATTGAAGAATTAGCAGGGTTAAAAATTGAATGCACTTGGCATCTCGCCTTGTTACATTCATTTCATAAATTTACTATGGGGTTTTAATTGGATGAAAAAATGATTTTTCGTTAAGAAATCTTGAGACAGGCTGTAAAGAGAAGTTAGGTCACAATAAATGCGATAGTGCAAATAGTTAGGGAAGAGGTTCTTCTTGCATTTAAAAAATCATCCTTTTTTTTTTGTCTGTTTGTTTTAAAGCCTTGAAGCAGATGCTTATGGCTGTGAATTGGTTCTTTATGCTTGTGTCAATACATCTGAAATATGAATAGTCTCAAGAAAAGAGGATATTAAGTTCATTGTGTGTTTGTTGTTGTGCTGTTCACTGTTTTGGGCTTTGTTGTTTTTTTGTCCTTTATAGTCTAATCTGCAGGATAATTTTTGTGGATTTGGTGGTGTTAAGAATATTGTTTTGATGTAAACATGCTTATATACAGGTGCTTTATGGAATTATAGGATACCAAGATCTCCAACATCTGAGGAACCTGCTCAGTCATCATTGATAAAATATATTTACTAGGGATCTGTCTCTTCCATACTGTCACTACTTTGACAGTTGTGTAGCATATAAAAAAGTGGTCAAAGTAGCATGTAACCAAACCACCGAAAACACAGAGGTTTTAATGAGGTAATTGGAGTTAGTGCAGCAGCGCTACACAGCTGGGATAGAGCACCCTGGTTAACGCCACAGAAGAAAAACCTTTGGAAGCAGAAACAACGTAAATGTGTTGCTGTGGCTGGACTAGTTTAGCTGAACTAATTCTTCAACCTGATATAATCTATTTATAAGGCATTTTATGTCACCGTGCAAACCGACAGAAGCAAACTTCCTGTATGTAAGCGCACTCTTAATAAAGGCACTGTATGGGTCACTTTTTATTTGTAGTGCCTTTTTGAAATTAGTGTAATTGTGTTAGCAGATAGTTACCAAAAAAAAAAAAATCTTTTCATTTACTACGTTCTTAATCACAAATAACAGTAGATTTCTGAAAGCCGTAGAATGTAATTCTAATTTAATACAAGTGTAAGAAAAAGTTTAAGTAGACTTGATGACTGAAAGGAGAAACGTTTGTGGTTAAATGTAGATGATTCTCTTTCCTGTCTAAGAGTGTCCAAGTATATTAATTTTTAATGTTAACTTTCTGAACTATTATGCATTCATATTTATTATTATAAATTGGAATTACAAGACACAGTGATGTGTAGCTTCACAGTAGTATTCTGCATGGACCTGCGTATGCTACTTCTGTTTTCTAAAGTACGTATTCCGGGAGTAGAATTGTACTGCAAAAGTGGTTGCCTTTAAAAGGAAGGCTTCATGGAACAGTTGTAGTATATTAGCATTTTACTTTATATTACATAGTATATTACTTCTTACTGTAAGGAAGATTACAGTAAAAGGAGTCTCCACATTTTCCTTTTCTACTCAACGCTGATGCATGCCTGCCAGGACTCTCATTCTTTCTGTATCACTGAACAGGATTTTGAGACACAGAGGACACTTCGGCAATGTTTCTTTGACCTGGCAGTTGTTTGATAATAACTCTGCACTGAAGCCAGGAGAAGAATTCTATGAAACTTATGGGACTGTGTGCTTCATGGATGGTGAAAGGTCGAAGTCAATAACGCTACGTGCCATTTCAGATAGAATTCCTGAATTCAATGAATTTTACATTCTAAAGTTGGTGAATGCTTCAGGTATTGTCTTCCATATCACCATTTCCTTCATATCTGGTAGAAAAGAGTTATGTTTAATCAATCAAAAAGAAACCAACACTAGAAAGAGCATTGCTTTGAATCATGTCTTGATATCCTATGCTTTTCTGGTAAGGTTTTAGGTCTTATTTTTCATTTAATCTTGATTTCCATATATAGAGAGTTACTCAGTTCCCGAATTACTGTTAAACACATTTTGGTGATCTGAACTTTAAAAGGGATGCCTCTTGGTTTTTGAAATTAAACTTCTTAAAGTTCAGAAGTTTCATTTCAAAAACCAAGAGTTCTGAATTTCAGATACATAGATCTCCATGCACAAAATATAAAACAAAGATACTAACAAAGAAATAACAAAGGTATTAAAGGTTATGTGTGTCTACCATAATAGAGGTTGCTTTTTTGTTTGTTTGTTTCCCTAGAGGAGGTAAAATACTTGTAGTTACCACTTCACATGACTTAAATTACAACTTTAAATTGCTACTGGACACATTTCCTAATCTGGATTAATTCCACTTTAGTACTATTCATGGTCTTCTGTGCTCTGATACAAGTGAAAATGTGTGTTGGCCTTTCCTGTAAGTGAAGTCCATACGGATGTACAAAAGATTTCCTGCTTATAACAGGTAGATCACTGTACACTTTGAACACGGAGATTCTCCATTCACAACATGATCTTCATATCATGAATTCTTACTGTGCAAAGATAGATGACTAACACCAGGACTGGGCAGCAGTTTTAACACACAACTGGTTACTGTTTCTGCAAGGTGTATGTACTTCTGTATCAGAGGCAACAGGCAAGATTTTGCCATTCTCTATTCCTGTAAGTCTTTGAGCAATACAAGAATTGAATTTGGCCCCCATGCTTATCAAACGAATCAAAGGTAACCTACCTTATTGGCTAATTAAGAAAAGATGGACCTTGTCATGTTTCACCTGAAAGACATCTGTGTGTTTTACAGCTGAAAAATAGCATGTGGGTTTGTTTTCTACTGAAATTACATCAGCACAGTGTTTTAAGAATAATACAATTAACCTATGTAATTTTCAAGTTAGATCATTTGCTATAAGTCCAGAGGATCTTAAAGGAGGGTTTGAGGTTTTTTTAGAAACTTGTTTTATTAAAAAAAAAAAAAAAAGTACTTTGAAACTTTTTTCTGAGTGTGTTGTTTAATCATTAACTTTTACTCTAACTTCTATTACGCAGGTGGGTCTCCTGGTCCTGGTGGTCAGTTATCTGAAACCAGTCCTACTGTAACTGTCATGATCCCTTTCAATGATGACCCTTTTGGAGTGTTTGTTATAGATCCAGAGAGCCAGGACAGAGAGATAGTGGAAGATACTCTTTCTGAAGATGACCTTTCCTATATTACGGACTTCACCATCTGGAGACAGCAAGGCACCTTTGGTGTTGTCCGACTAGGTTGGGAAATACTGTCTAGTACCTTCCAAGCTGGACTGCCATCAATGGTAGATTTCTTGTTGCTTGGATCATTCCCAAGCTCAGTACAATCACAGCCCCACATGAGGCGCCATCACAGTGGAACAGACGCTCTGTATTTCAGTGGAAAAGAGGATGCATTTGGCATTATCGGTCCTGAATACCCATACAATGGAAATAATGCAGTAACCAATTTTACATTTTCAGCTTGGTTAATTCCTAATGTCAGTACAGATGGCTATATAGTTGAAAAGGATAACGATAATGGGACTTTATATTATGGTGTGAAAATTCAGACAAATGATTCTCATGTTTCTGTAGTGCTTCATTATACAGCATTAGGGTCCAATATGACATACATGGCTAAAACATCAGTCATGAAATACCTGGATGAGAATACTTGGCTTCACGTTCTGATTACTCTGGATGAAAGTATAATTGAATTTTACGTTGATGGAATTCTAGTTCTGGGAGGAATGAAGAGTCTAAAAGGAGAAGCAATTCTTGATGGTGAGCCTTTGCTATTTTTCTCCATATATAAAGCTCTGAAATGCATAGTCTAGCCACTTCAAAGGTGGAAGAAATACACTGAAATGATTATATCTGTTAAGTTAATTGAAAGGAATGGATAAGAATTCTTTGAGGATTTTCAGAAAGCCTATGGAAATTGTGTGAATGTTCTAAAAAATTCAAACTGCTGCGATGTTGAGTGAGAGTAGAGGACTATTAATTGTATGGTGTACTATTTTATTTCTGCTTTTAAAATTCCAGGTTGAAGTTTAAGAAATCAAATTTTCCATTTGTAAAAAGAATAGTACTTCTGCAATTAGTAATTTCCATCACACTTGCAGTACTGTAGCTAAGCTGAGAGGCTGAGAGGTTTTTTTTTTTTCCCTCCCTCGGTTTCTAGAACAAATATATGTGAAATGCAATTATGCTTTTATTGCTAGAAGGATATGTCTGTGCTGTAAATTTTCTTTATTAGTGGGGATGGCGTGTGTCTGGGGATAATGCAATAGTAAGGCAAGTATGTCATCTCTCTCCGTTGAATGTTGGGTAATACACAGTGGTGTGCATAGCAGCCCAGTTTTTCTCAGCATCCTCCACTTTGTGCCCTGGGACTTTTATCAGTTCCTGTGGTTGCTCATCTCTACAACTGCCACTCAGTGTCATATGTATGACAATACACTGAAGAGCACAGCTTTTTTTGTTTGTTTGTTTTCTTTCGTTTTCTGAAAGGCAACTGAAAACAGCTGATGTGTGTGTTTTAGCACAAGAGCATAGCATGGCACAGAACAGGATAGAGTAGGAATGAATATGAGGCAGCTGTGATCCTATAGTTTGGAGACAGAGAAATATAAATGCTGTTGTAAAAAGAGTTTGGAATTTGCATGGAATTACAGTGTGGTGGATGAAATGGATGTCCAGAAGGGTTAATGCAGTAATCATGAGTATCATCAGAATGGATCAGCTGCCCTAGCAGAGGGAAACAAAGTAGGATTTGTTCAGCAAAACAAGGGCTAAAAGGGGTTGCAGTTCTGCTCTGAAAATCTGTGGAGGAAAGAGGGAGCCTCAAGTCTCTAAGACTTATAAAAATGAGGGATGATGATAATGTGCTGCTAGAACTAATAGGATGAAAAACTTGGACAGCATAGGATGGAATTGTTTGGCCTGTGAGGACTTACCTGTAACATTGAGATGAGGCTCAAGGAACCTCCTGATTTTGGATCTCAAGATCAATATGATTCCTCATCCAGGGACAATGAACAGTTTACCATTGGTTTTTAAGAAAAACAGGTAGTCAGTTGCTGACTGTTTCATACAAATACAATAACATGAGAAAAAATTATAATTTCCTTCTCAGGTCCAGGAATAGTAAGAATTGGAGCAGGAATCAACGGCAGCAGTAGGTACACAGGGTTAATGCAGGATGTAAGGCTTTATGAGCGTAAGTTGACACGAGCAGAGATCTATGAACTTCATGCAACTCCTGCAAAAAGTGATGTCCACCCTGTCTCTGGGTATTTGGAGTATTGGCAAGGAGAGACCAATAAATCATTCATCGTGTCTGCAAAGGATGACAAAGAGGAAGAAGGAGAAGAATTATTCATACTAAAGCTCATTTCTGTGCGTGGTGGAGCTCGAATTTCACAAGAAAACACCACAGCAAGATTAAGAATACAGAAAAGTGATAATGCTAATGGTTTATTTGGCTTCACTGGAGCATGTATCCCTGAGGTAAGGTGGTCATAATGGAAATTGTAGGTGATATTTCAGGCACAGAAAGCTAAATGGCAGGACCAAGTGACCTGAACAAACCCTAGATTTTGCAGTGTTTGCTTTTGTGGTTAAGCAAAGTTTTCCTAGGATTTGGAGATGCATATGTTCTGTTAATACAACCTCAGTTCCACTGGGATTTACTATATAATTTTAAAAAACTAAAGAAAAAAATGGTTAAGAAAATTTAGTTTACTATATAAACTGAAGACTAAGGCTTAATTTTTTTTTTCTAGAAAAATATTTTACCTTCACTTCTGTTACATTTGAGTTACCAGTTAAAATGTAAGATTTAATTCTCTGGTTTTTTTTTGAGAATGGATTATTGCAAAGATTTTTATTTTAGTTTTCTGTGTCACATGATGTGTTTGAGATAATTTTACTAGAGATCATGCAATGACAAAGTGTTATGGATTTTTCCACCTTCATTTGCTGTCATAAACTAAGTTATAATTTGCATATGTTTGATGTCAGTTGGTTGATTTAGTAGTGGTTTTTTTTGTTGTTTTAGTTTTAACAGATGAAATCTTTTTTCAGTGGTATCCATTCTATATGCAGAGTGTAAACTTGCTACTTTTTGAGGAGGCTTGAAATAAACATAAATCATTCTTTACTTCTTTAATCAATTATAAGGGGGAATAACATGATAGCTATCTCTACTGGTATTGGATTATTTTGTGGAAAAAAAAATTTAATATAGTTTTCATTTGGGAACTCTTATGAGCTTTAATTACATTCTTTTTTAATCAAAGTGCTTATGATGTTTTTAAAATAACTGTCTTGCCTGAGTGATACTAGTTTTCAGTTTGGTTCAGTTTGCTTATTGTGTGCCTACCATATGCTATGATAATAGATTCCTTCAGGTTCAAGTACCTCTGATACGCTGTGATGCCACAGATCATCAGCCAACCATGAAGAAAAAAAATAATTATATGGCACGGTAATTGTTTTGCACCTATCATATGTCCATTTCACCAGGGAAGTATTAGAGCTCTTAGTGGTGATGCAGGAACACAGCATTTTTTTACCAGTAGTTTAACTGTGCATATCTGTCTACTAGGCAGCTGAAGTCACACACAGTATCTATGCTTTCTTACAAAGCAGCCCTGAAATTTATCTAATGCATAAGATAGCTTTAACCTTTCCAATAACTTTCAGATAAAATTATTTTCTATGTTAATTTTATGAACGTTATTTTCTAAAATAGAAGGTCAGTACCAATTAAAGCTTCATTCCAGAGATGTGAAGTTGTCGCTGCAGAAGTCATGTTATCTGTGAAGATACAGAATTGTAAGGAGGACAGTAGAAGAGAAAAATCTGTTTTTCTGAATGATGATGGTATAGTTTATTTCTATCCATAGTGTGTCTGGTTAGAGAAAGTGCTGATCCAAATCTTTCTTTAAATTATTGCTAAGGAAAATTACAATATTGACGTTATTATAAAGCAATAGTTTCATTTGCTTTCGACAGGTACATTTCAAGCATATTGATTCTGTCTCTGACGCACAGTTTTAGGAAAGGGGTTGTGTCCAGGACGAACTGCAGTGTATTGTTATTTGTTACCTTAATAGTCCTCAGGGAGGCATCAGACTTTTGCAGATTCCACTAGGATTGTTCTGATTGGCATCAAGGTCAGTTTCAGCTTCCTAACACTCCAAAAGAGCTGAAAGTAACATGACAGCAATTTTTTACTTGAACATTTGTCTGGCATTAAATATTTTCATGTTATTTAATGAAATTGCCTTGATTTACTTTGACAGTAATAAACGTTCCAAATTTTTGCTTTCTTCCAGACTGCTGATGAAGGTTCCACTATATCCTGTGTTGTGGAGCGTACAAGGGGAGCCCTAGACTATGTGTATATAAAGTACATTATCTCACAGGTTGATTCCACTGGCATTAATTACTCTGTTACCGATTTTTCTAATAGCAGTGGCACTATCACATTCGTTCCTTGGCAGAGATCAGAGGTAAACCCTACCTTCCTATTAACAATTCATCCTGTCCTTTACAAACCTCCTGGAAAATACCTTCTGAGGGTGCTTGGCTGGTTTGCATACTAGAGAGTGTTTACTTCACATGGCTTTTCTTATTATTATTTTTTATTTTGTTATTTTATGTTGTTATTTTTTTGTTATATATATATTTTCTTTCTTTCTTTTTTTCCATCCCTGACAACAAGAAAGTGTTATTTGTAGCTCTGTGTATATGTCAGTTCAAAAGTCACCATGTGTGCATGTACATATTAGATACATGTACATATACATAAAAAATATTAACTGTATTTATGTGTATGTGTACATATACTTTAAAAAGTGTAGATAGTCCATGTACTTTCGAAATTGGAAAATGATCAGGTTTGATCTGAGTGTTGTAACTCAAATTTATGTCCACAACAATTAAATAGGCAATAGTAAGATTCATTGCTGTTCTTGCACTCAAGGCTATCCAGGTTCTGTCTCCTTTTAAATTCAAAATCAGAAACAGGAGATTAAAGGTGTTCTTGTAACAATAGCTGTTTTTGAGTCTCCCTGAAATGATTACTGTCTGCTTTAATCTATTCCTCTGCATAAAGTGTGCGAGCAACTGGAACATAAGGAAATTATTCAATATTCTGGCCTTAGAGACACCTGAAATTGGTAATCAGAATTGCATCTCTGAGTTGGGGGAGAGAAAGAGAAATGATACATAAGGGAAGCTTTAGCTGCTTCTGAGAAAGCTTTCTAAAAGTCTTACGAAATTCCTTATCTGAATTAGTTTAAAAAAAAAAGAAAAAGAAAAAAGAAATACCAGGATACCAGGATACACTGAAGAGTAGGAATTCAAAGCTACAGAGGCCCACAATTAAAAAATTATGTGGGCAGACTGGAGGTCCAAAAGAGGGCCAGAAAGATGATCAAAGAGCTGGAGAACCTGTCCTCTAAGGAAAGACTCAAGGGGTTAGATCTTTTCACCCTTTAGAAGGGGACTTTGATCCCATTATTACAGTACCTAAAGGGCAGCTCCAGAGTTGACAGAGGCTCTCTCTTCTCAAGAAACCACAGGAGAAGACAGAGGGCAAAGAGTACAAAGATAGAGTGGGAGAGGTTTTGTCTTGAAATTTTTTACAACTACTGGAACGACTTCCTTAGGGACAGGGTCGGGTTGTCCCGACCTCAGCATCTGGGCCAGGGCAATCCCAAGCACAAACACAGGCTGGGCAGAGAAAGCACTGAGAGCACCCCTTGGGGGGGGAAGGACCTGGGCGTGGTGGTTGATGAGAAGCTCGACATGAGCCGGCAATGTGTGCTTGCAGCCCAGAAAGCCACCCGTACCCTGGGCTGCACCAACAGCAGCGTGGGCAGCAGGGCGAGGGAGGGGGCGAAGGAGGAAATTCTTCCCTCAGAGGGCGGTGAGGCCCAGGCCCAGGCTGCCCAGAGGAGCTGCGGCTGCCCCATCCCTGGCAGAGCCCAAGGCCAGGCTGGATGGGGCTGAGGGCAGCCTGGGCTGGGGGGAGGTGTCCCTGCCCATGGCAGGGGGTGGCGCTGGGTGGGCTTTAAGGTCCCTTCCAGCCCAAACCAATGTATGGTTCTATGGTAGAATTCCCATCACCAGGGGTGCTTAAGATGCAGTTGAACATGGTGCTGGATTATTTCATCTATTTTTTTTTTTCCATGAAACATTGAACTTCATCTTTTGATGTCCCATCCAACGTGGGCTGTCCTATGATTAAAATTCTGGGGTAATAAACAGCGTGTGCTAGAAATAGAAATAAAAATAATCTGTTTCAATGAATTCAATCCTGATGTACAGCACAGAATTGTTAAATTTATTTGAAGAAGTGGTGCGGGACCACAGCCCGCCGCCCGCCTGCACTACTGGTTCGTGGAGGCGCAGAGCGACCCCCGCGGCAGCCCCGTGGTGCTGTGGCTGAACGGCGGCCCCGGCTGCAGCTCCATGGAGGGCTTCCTGAAGGAGCACGGCCCCTTCCTGGTGCAGCCCGATGGGGTCAGCCTGAAGTACAACGACTACGCCTGGAACAAGATTGCCAACATGCTCTACCTGGAGTCCCCCGCTGGCGTTGGCTTCTCGTACTCCGAGGACAAGAAGTACGCCACGAATGACACTGAGGTCGCTCACAACAACTACCTGGCGCTGAAGGAGTTCTTCCGGCTCTTCCCCGAGTACTCCAAGAACGACCTCTTCCTCACGGGGGAGAGCTACGGGGGGGTTTACATCCCCACGCTGGCCGAGTGGGTGATGCAGGACCCCAGCCTCAACCTGAAGGGAATCGCTGTGGGAAACGGCCTCTCCTCCTATGAGATCAACGACAACTCGCTGGTTTATTTCGCCTATTACCACGGCCTGCTGGGGACCCAGCTGTGGAAGGACTTATAGACCTTCTGCTGCTCCCAGGGGAAGTGCAACTTCCACGACAACTCCAACCTTAACTGCACGCTCAAGATGGAGGAGATGATCCAGATTGTAGAGGAGTCCGGCCTCAACATCTACAATCTCTACGCCCCGTGTGCTGGTGGTGTCCCTGGGAGCATGAGGTACGAGGGTGACTACCTCGTCACACACGACCTGGGAAACTCCTTCATCCGGATGCCGATGAGGTTCTCCTGGCGACAGAACCTGTTCCGCATGCCTGTAGCCCGTAAGAAGGTGCGGATGGACCCGCCGTGCACCAACTCCACAGCCCCCACCATGTATCTGAATTCCCCGGAGGTGAGGAAGGCTCTCCACATCCCCCCTGAGGCGCCCGAGTGGCAGGTGTGCAGCTTCGAGGTGAACCGCAGCTACAAGCGCCTCTACATGCAGATGACCGAGCAGTACCTGAAGCTGCTCGGAGCCATGAAATACCGGATCCTGGTGTACAACGGGGATGTCGACATGGCCTGCAACTTCCTCGCGGATGAGTGGTTTGTGGACTCCCTGTGCCAGAAGGTGCAGGTGTCTCGCCGGCCCTGGCTCTACACTGAAGGAGGCGAGAACCAGATCGGGGGCTTTGTGAAGGAGTTCACCAACATTGCCTTCCTCACCGTCAAGGGAGCCGGCCACATGGTGCCCACGGACCAGCCCCTCGCTGCCTTCACCGTGTTCAGCCGGTTCATTAAGAACGAGCCTTACTAGGAGCCGCCGAGGCTGCGCGTGGTGCTTCCACCTGCCTGCACGCGCCGGCTGCCTCCTGCATGGCTCGTCCTCGCTGCTGCTTGGCTGTGCCACACCGCAAGCCACTTGCAGCTGGCGGGGCTCGGCTCAGCCTGTCAGGACAGCAGCCGGGGTGAACGGCGTGGAGGGGCGCTTCCTGCAGGCTGGGGGGAGAGGAGTCCCTGGGGCTCCGTCCCTGCCGGGCGCTGCAGCTGCCTCCTCGCTGTGGCTTCCTGTCTCTCCTCCGCCCCGTCTCTGGAGGCACCTACTTCCCTCTGGGGCGGGAGCGGTGCCTGCCACTTCCCTCTGCACTGCAGCCTCTGCACGCACGTTGCCCTGGGCAGGCTCTGAGCCAGCTGCTCCCTGCTAAGCACAGTTCACGCGGTGGCTGTGAGCTGCCCCACGTTGGGCGCCAAAAAGACTGTTGTGGTTTAACCCGGCTGGCAGCTAAACACCACACAGCCGTTCGCTCACCCTCCCCCCTCCCTCTCTGGGATGGGGGAGAGAAACGGGAAAGTGAAGCCTGTGAGTTGAGATAAAGACAGTTTATTAAGACAGGAAAATAATAATAACAATAATAATAATAATAGTGATAATGGTAATAGTATTAACAATAATAATGTGTAAGAAAACAAGTGATGCACAATGCAATTGCTCACCACCCGCTGACCGATGCCCAGCCTATCCCCGAGCAGCCGGCCCCCCACCCCGGCCAGCCACCCCTATATATTGTTTAGCATGACGTCAGATGGTATGGAATACCCCTTTGGCCAGTTTGGGTCAGCTGTCCTGGCTCTGTCCCCTCCCAGCTCCTGCTGCACCCCCAGTCTGCTCGCTGGCAGGACAGAGCGAGAAGCCGAAAAGTCCTTGGCCTGGTGTAAACACTGCTCTGCAACAATTAAAACATCAGCATGTTATCAGCGCTCTTCTCATCCTAATCCAAAACATAGCACCCTACCAGCTACTAGGAGCTACTTAACTCTGTCCTAACTGGAACCAGGACAATATCTAAAAGGCACTAGGAAATAAACAATTGTATTTTCTGGGTATGAAGATAAAGAAAAAAAAAACACAAAAAAACACACCAACATATGAACACAAGGGAATGCAAAAAGAACAGATAAATATTAGTGCTGATAAACATTAGTGATGTTTCATAATGAACCAGAATGCCTTAATATTCTTCTGTGTTTTGATTGTTTTGTTATTTTTTCATGTACAAATCTAGGTGAGGACTACAGTGTAGCCTCATCAGATGTTGTCTTACTAGAAGGAGAAACAAGTAAAGCTGTGCCAATTTATATAATTAATGATATCAATCCTGAAGTTGAGGAGTCCTTTTATGTTCAGCTGCTGAATCAAACGACAGGAGGAGCCTTGCTTGGATCTTTGACGAGGGCAGTCATAACCATTGAGGCTTCTGATGACCCGTTTGGATCCTTTGGTAAATGAGTCTTATTTGCATATTTTCTCTTGTCCAGTAGCAATCTGCTGATTTGTGGGTGAGTTATTACTGGGCAATGGAATAAAAATTTTCAGAATACAAAAAGGGAAGTCTGGATGAACACAGT
This sequence comes from Anser cygnoides, assembly GCF_040182565.1. NCBI lineage: Eukaryota > Metazoa > Chordata > Aves > Anseriformes > Anatidae > Anser > Anser cygnoides. The sequence goes on along the minus strand of NC_089903.1, from coordinate 642,982 downwards.
AAAGGACAAAATAAGATAAACTAAATTAAAACGTGTAAGTAAGGGCAAATGGTGCCCTTATATAGCGAAATTGAAGCATTCAGTCAACTTATATATCAAGATTTTGTGAGACGAAGGTGGATTTTGGAGTCTCCTAATGGGGATGGATTTTAATTTAATTTGTATTTTTTTATCTATTCTAAATGTTGCATTTCTGCAATAGCTTGAAGCTTAAGTTTACATGCCAAAACCTGTTTAGATAGTGCAGTGTCATTGTTTTACAAAATAATCAGGCAAAGCAGGTTTAAATATCTGGGGAAATTGGAAAGTACAAATATGACTTAAATTGCGTTCTTGTATGTTCTGGTTGTTAGTTATTGTAGTTTTTCTTCTTTCTATCATTATCAGTAAAATGGATTGTGGACACTTTCCAAAAATAGTTTCATTACACAGGTTTTGAGAAAAAAATGGTAATTTCAAAAATTTAATGACATTTTAGAAATTTATCTTTTCTATTTATTTTTTCTATTTCAGTATTTCTGGTGTATGTTTTCCAGCCATTTTATTTGACTTACTCTTTCTCCCTTTAGTACCCTACTTTATTTCAGTTATTCCATTTTATCAGCAAAATGTAAAGGAAATTGACAAAAGTAAATAATTCCACATGGATAATTCATTAACTTCATTCTTAACAACTAAAGATTTTATACAAGAAAGACTTATATTTGAAACAATTTAGATGGAATATGTTGACACATTTTTTCCATACGTGACATAAAAAATGATAAAAAATTTCCTCACTGGGAAAAATTACCTTCTGACCGTCTTCTAAAAACTTAGATCATGGCTAGCCTTGAACAATGGATACGTTGGAATAAACTCTTGGGTGGGGGCTGAATTTTCATGCCAATTTTATTTGCAGATAAAATGATACTGAAAGTTCAATTTGAAGTTTAAACCTGATTAACATTTTTTTAATTGTGCAAATGAATGCAATCAAGTGAAATAAAATATATAATTCAGTAACTAGGATGGTGTTTTTATTTTAAATATTACTGTTAATGAAATACACCTCTTTGTGCTGCACTTCAGTGTTCCAGATGACCGAATTTACTGTGGAGGAGCCTGAATCTGGATCAGTACCCATAAATCTGCCAGTAATCCGCAATGCTGGGACACTTGGTAACGTTACTGTTGAGTGGGTTGCTACCATTGGTGGACACCCTGCTGATGAGGACTTGCAGGTTGCCTCAGGCAATATTACTTTTGCCCCTGGGGAAGCCTTTCAGATGCTACTATTGGAAATCCTGGCTGATGATGTTCCAGAAATAGAAGAAGTAAGTCAAGCACTTACATCTTCCTTGAAGATGGTATTAATTTTGACTTGTTCTAGAAATATGTATGATGGAAAACAAGAAATGTTCCGGCAGGAAGGTGCTATAATTTCATGTTATACTTTGCTTGTAATTATTGTTAGAAAAACCACAAATTGTCTAGCTGCATTACTTCTTTTTCTTTTCTTCTCTTTGAGATTGTCCGTGTAGAATTAACTCAGGCCTCCAATGGTGGTGCTATTGGGTTAGATGGCGTGGCAAGTATTATAATACCTGCCAATGATAATCCTTATGGCACAGTTTTCTTTCATCAATCCTTATATCGAGTTCAGGAGCCACTAGAAAGAAATTTGCTGGCAAACATAACAGTCAGGCGAAGGTTTGTATAATGTTTGCTTTATTTGTAATTACTATTTATTCTTCACTTTTGTTTCCACTATAATGTCAAATTTCATGCTCCTCTCATAAAAATATGTGCATCAATTCTTTGATCTGCCATCTCAATGTATTTTCATTTCAAACACATTGTTTTTGAAGTAGATGTCTGTGTATTACATAAATTACTTAAACGTAGTATACATTGAATACTTTGTAGTATACATTGTATACTTTGTATACATTTGTATACATGTAATATACATTGTATACATTGTATACAGTAGTATACATTGAATACGCTGAGTTTACATTGGCAATGTAAACTCAGCGTACACAGTGTACTATTCATTTTGTCCGTTTAATCATCAAATCATTTAAACCTGCATGGTAGCCTGTTCCTGTGATTTGAACAGGAGGACAAAATGGCCAGCCCTTACAGGATGAAAATAAGAGAAGGAAAACAGGTTTTATGCATGTGATCCTAGAGGAAGGATGATAAGTCTGGGTGTCACCGGCTTTTTCTTCCTTGCAAGTAAGGAGAGCTGCCAAGTCCTGAAGAAGACTAAGTTAACTCCTAGAACCAAATGTTTACAAATATGCATTCTTAACAGACTACTACCTAAGCTATAAATAATCAAACTTGCTATCCACAAAAAAATAAGATAACTCAGTTATTCTGGTACTAGTTTCAAAGGGAATGCATTTTGATGTGTTATTTGGAATTTTTCAGCAATTCAGAAAGGGTCAGTTGATTTTGTTCACTTCTATTATTAACCCAGAAACATGTAGAATATTAGACATCCTTTGTCAACTAACAGAACTTTATTTTATTATAATGTCTTTTAGTGAGGGAAGATTTGGTCAGCTGCAGATTTTCTACAGCACTTCTGAGACTGACGTTGTAGCTCTTGCTGTGGAGCAAGGTCAGGATATCCTGGCCTACTACGAGCCTCCTGTACAAGGAATTCCTGACAAACCATCCAAGACCAGAGTGAATGTGTCAGCAGCAAGTGACCCTGTGTATTCCTGTGCAGCTCAGTGCCTAAAAGAACAAGCATGTTCAGCCTTTACATTTTCCAGTGCCTCAGGGATTCCTCTCTGCCTTTGGCTGACGTCAGATATCAGCCCATTAACTAACAACACTTCAGGGTTCCGGACCTACAAGAAAAACGTTACCAGTGCATTCGCCCTCTTCAGCACACAAGCCATCGCTGGCAGTGATTATGAACCTGTTACAAGACAGTGGGCCATAATGCAGGAAGGGGAAGAGTCTGCAAATCTAACAGTTACCATACTGCCTGACAGCCTGCCAGAACTGGATGAGAGATTCACTATAACCCTTTTGAAAGCAGAACTGATGAACGTCTCAGCCAGCTCAAAAAACCAACCAACCATAGGACAGCCAAATACCTCCACAGTTATCATAATGATGAATGGAGACGCATTTGGAGTGTTTAAGATCTACAGTGTAAGTCCCAATGCAACAGAGAAAGGTCTGTATGTTGAAGTAGAGGAACGTCCTCAGACCAACGTGCAGCTAATGATACACAGAACAGAAGGCAGCCTGGGACAAGTGACAGTGGAATGGCGTGTCATTGGTGGGACTGCTACTCCAAACTTGGATTTTATAGGTGTCGGTGAGACTCTGGTGTTTGCTGAAGGTGAGACAAGCTCTCGTTTTGGCTTCTGTTTTGTAAAACTAAGAAAAAGAAAAAAGAACGTGACAAGTACACGATACTGTGGATGTTTTGACAACTGATATCTTCTTCTTAGGCTAAATTTTCCTGAATGCTAAGGATACACGTGCAAAAGAGTATGGTTGTTCATTAGCATGTAGCATTATCTTGCAGAACACACACAGTGGTAGCAAAGCACAATGAAATATCTAAGCACAATAAATACCTAAGGGTTTTTATTAAAGAAATATTGCAGTATAAATATTGCACTATAAAGATTTCCTTTACCACATAAGTAAGGATTAATAAAGTCGAAGATAGTTGTTACAGCAAGGATAATGGAAATGAGAATCAGGCCTAAGTGGTCTTTTGTTAGCCCTCGGTCACTACAGTACTAATTTTTCATGACATCTCTTTAAATTCTGAGATCATATTGTAACATAACAAAACATATTTAAACGTAACATAACAGAACATATTTAAAAGAATTGCAAACAGGACAAACAAGTCCCTCTCAGACATTACTTAAGTACCATGCAGCATGCTGTATTTTATGCTGTATTTTATTTTTTCAAAGTCTGAGTTAATCGAACTGATATTTTGAAAGCAATTTCCAGGTGCGTAGTAAAGATTCTAGTGTGCTAGCTTGATAAATCATCTGAATAGTAAGGCATGGCTGCTGGCAATGATTGTGAGGCTGACATGTAATTACATTACCAGTTACAAGTTTAGTAAAAACTGATTTTGAAGTATTTTGAAAGACAATCTAGCAGGAAATACATATGTATTCTGTAAATTGATATTCTAATGATCATAAAACACAGCTGGGTTATGCACACGCACTGAACAACAGGATTGTGTTGTAAATTTTAATGGATATATAGCGACTAGAGATTAACGGTGTTTGCTGCTTACATTATTATTCTTTGATAGTCCCAAAGGCAAGGAACTAACAAAATGTCATCCCATTTCAATGCATTCCCTGGCTCAGTAAATGTACTCATATTGAATGTACACCCTTGTGTAAATGGTTCATCGGAGAGCTTAGCACCTGGCAATTTATTTTTTTTTCAAGAATGATATTCCCCTTTTCTAAGTTAAATTTTAAAGTCATAGAATTTGTAATGAAAATAAAGAATTCTAGGCACTCCGAAATAATTCCTATATAATTAATTTCTACATAGTATATTTAATGATGTGATCGTTTTATTGGCTTAATGTGACTGATCAATAGTAATTAGATAAAATTTCATAATGACATTCACTGACTTCCAGAAAGGTAAATAAGTTTGTTTCATGCAATTTTAATATATTTTATGTATTTAATTATTTTCAAAATGAGATGATTGAGTCTTTTTACAAGGTGGTTTCCAAGTGGACACACGGTTGTATACGTTCTTCTCCTTGTAGGTGAAACAAAGAAGATGGTCACGCTGCCCATTATAGATGATCCAGAGCCAGAGGATGATGAAAGTATTGAAATCAGCCTGGTCCATACTGAAGGAGGGAGTCGAATTTTGCCCAGTTTTGACACTGTCACAGTGATTATTCTGGCAAGTGACAATGTGGCAGGAATTATAAGCTTCCATACAGCCTCAAGATCTGTTATTGGTTGTGAAGGTGTGTTCTTTGTGTTGACCACGCTCAAATTTTAATGCCAGTTTCCATCTTTGTGCTTTCAGTTGATAATGACTCACAATGATTGTGTTTCACTGTTCAGAGAACACCAGCAAGAAGTGAATATCCACATACCTGACATGTACTTTGAACTCTTGCAAGCATTCATAGAATCACAGAATGCTTAAGGTTGGAAGGGGCCTCTGGAGGTCATCTGGTCCTTTCCCCCTCAAGCAGGGCCACCTAGAGCAGGTTGCTCAGGACCATGTCCAGGCTTTTGAGTATCTCCAAGGAGGGAGACCCCACAATCTCTCTGGGCAACCTGTGCCAGTGCTCCCACACAGCACAAAAGTGCTGTCTGATATTCAGAGGGAACCTCTTGTGCTCCAGTTTGTGCCCGCTGCCTCTTGTCCTGTCCCTGGGCACCACTGACACGAGCCTGGCTCTGTCCTGTTCCACCCTCCCTTCAGGTATTGAAGGACACTGATGAGATCCCCCTGAGCCTCCCCTTCTCCAGGCTGAGCAGTCTCAGCTCTCACAGCCTCTCTTCCCTTCCCTTGATCACCTCGGTGTCCCTCTGTTGGAGTCTTCCCAGTACGTTTAGGTCTGTCTTGCACTGGGGAGCCCAGAGCTGGACCCAGTGCTCCAGGTGCAGCCTCACCAGTGCAGAGTAGAGGGGAAGGATAGCTCTCTCAGCCTGCTAGGGATACTTGGCCTAATTCAGCCCAGAATGCCATCAGCCTTCTTAGTAACAAGGCATGTTGCTGGCTCCTGCCCAGTGCAGTGTCCAGCAGGACCCCAAGCCCTTTCTGTCAAGCTGCTCTCCATCAGGGTGCACGCCCTGGTGCCTGGGGCTGCTCCCCGCCAGGGGCAGGACTCTGCCCTTCTCTTTGTTGGCCTGCACGAGGCTCCTGCCAGCCCACTTCATGACTGCCAACATACACACACCTAATAGTCATAAGCAAATCAGATCTATCAGCGACTTACAAAGAATTTAAAATATTCTAGAAAACATTCCTGCAGAAACACTAGGGTAACATCTTCCCTTTGTCTGTCCCATGAACCTGATGTTTTTTTATGGCAGATGATTTGGGAAGTAGCAATTATAAGAGAAAGCAAACATTTGAGAAAGAACAATAATAATTTGGTATGTACTAAACATTTCTACTATTGTTTTAAAGAATACACGGCATGTTTCATCTACAGTTTGATGCAGTTTTGCATAGGATGATAATAGTACTGGTGGTGATTGCTTTAGGTGGCCTTTGATGGAATCTCAGTGTATTGCAGTATCACGTTTCTCTGATGTTTGAACTGATGGGCAGGGAAAGTTCACAAAACAGGAACTTGTCCCCTAATGTGTGCACTACATTTTCTGTTTGAAGAAAAATGGCTTTCTCAACCAAAGGTTTTTTGTTTTGTTTTCCCAACATGAAAGGGCATCATAACCTTTGGTTTTTTATCTAGGTATGGTTTGTGTTAATTCTGTGCCAAGCCAGATGTGATATGATTAGCTAAGAAGAGCTGTTAATGAGCACAAGGAATTAATACAAACTGTCTCAGTCCCAAAGTCCCTGAATACTTTCAACTGGTTAAATGTTATTCATAGCATGCTACCAAATGCTGGCTGCTTGAAACTGAAGTACTTGGCTATAGTTCTATTATTATATATAGTTATTATTATATTATTTTTCCAGGTTGTGAAAAGAAATAGTTCATTGCCTTCCAGCCAGAAACAAAACAAGTGAACTAAGTGTCTTTGATTAAAAAAAAAAGAGAGAGAAAAAGGGAGAAATAGAGGAAGAGCAAAAGAGCTAAGGCATTTAGATTATTTTAGTTTGTCAAAATATTTTTTTCATTCGAAAGCAAAATTTACCAGACATAAATCCAAATATCATTACTTTTACAGTTATTGTGTTATTGAAAATTTTCTGTTAAGTGAATACATTTTGTTTTCACAATGTGCATGTTATTTTTTACCTTATTGAGGATAAGTGTAGTATTTTTTTATTGGACAGGGGTCTGCGACAGTTGTGTAACTGTATTACAAGAAAATGCACTGCAGTAGCTTAAAGTAATGAGGAAGAGGAGAGCGGCTGATGCTCCCTTCTTCACAGCGATAAATACCCACCTCTTTGTTTCTCTATGTAAGAGATGCATCACTTATTAAGTCACAATGTAGAAATGTAAAAGTATGGATAAGGATTAAATATTAAAAAAAATATTGAATTTAGCCTAATAACACTTTCAATCTTCAGAAATCAATTAGTGTTCATATTAGCATTTCTTCTGGATAGGAATACCAAAAAAATCTTGGTAAAGCTGGTAGGAAACATGGATCAGTAAATAACTACTTGGAATCTGTAATAATGACTTCAAGTTTCTTCTCAGTGTTTGGATTATAGTGGAACAGCTTTCTATATCATAAAGCATTTTTCCCAGTCTTCAATGAAAATTCATTATAACTTATAGAGATATATTGAAATAAGCTTTGCCTTATTTGTGTGTGTGTGTGTTTTCCCAATGGTACTAAACCATTGAAACCACTTTTCTTTTAAATCTTTATTTCTTTGTAATGGATATGCAAAATTCTCAAATAGAACATAGTGGATTGCAGTGCAGTGTTAAACACTGTAATGATTTAGCCTCAGAGGAACCTGTAAATTGGGAGTCTACCATCCAGATATTTGACTGTAGAAGTGGAATCCTTGTGATATCAATAAATTTTGAATTCCTTAATTTTCTTAGAAGCAACATGGACCAACTTAAGCCAAAGATGTCGACATCAATGTCGACATCAATGTTGACATCTCTGAGACTTAACTGAAGTTTGAAATGTTGGGGCTGAATAGCACATTTATGTATTTGAAAATGGGTGTATACAGTTTTTGTATTACTTCTTTACAATATTAAATTTTATTTAAGTATATTAAGGGCTCTTGAAGTTAAGAATTCCTTTCTCTTTCATTGGTAGCCAATATACATGCATATCTCTGACTCTTCCTTACAAAAAATAAATGTAACTAGAAAATTTTCAGATTTTTCTTGCCAGTTTTAGCTGTACAATGCTGTACAATTCTGTAAGGTAATACAGTAGAATAGCAAGACAGCATCCTAAGTTGCTGCTCTCTAAATTGCATAATCAAAGGGACTAGTTGGGCAGCATAATGTTATTATAACATTATCTTATGTTTTGTTAATTCTTCAATAAGCAAAAGAAATCTCATGTATTGTTTTCAAAAATCTCAGAATTGTAGATTTCTGCATATTTCATGTCTCTGAAAGCCAATGCAGGACAAAATGTGCTGTTGAACTTAAATTCTGTGGACCTGAAAAATGCATATGAAATATGAATGCCATGTACCTACCTATTATAAATAACCATCTGTCCTCTATTGTGAATGTTTTGCAAAATATTGCCTACTGATCTATTCCATGTTGATATAACATGCTAATTTCACATGTCCACATTTAAAATATTTAATGGAAATTTTGTGAAAAACTTGTGAATATAAAACAATTTCCACATTTTACAAAGCCTACTAAGAGGTCTACTCTTTTTAATTAAAGTGCCTTTGGGGTTAAATGTTATAAATGTGCAAAATACCATAGTATTTGCTTCCTTTATATGCACATTGTCCAGCAATACTGATTACCTCTGAGATTATAAGAAATTATTAACATTTTCTGAATGTTTTGTTTTCTAACAGTGACCATATTTGTAAGTTCGAACTCACATAAACGGAACTTACAGATAATTATAAGCATTTTTTTCTGCATGCATTGAATAAAGTCACAAGACAGTGCAAATGTTCAGATAATGTGTATTCTTTCCAGGGAACTGTTGTAGAAAACTACTATTATTGTTGGTACATACAGTAGTTACTGTTTTGTACAGTTTACAGACTTGTATTGCTCTAATGTTTGCGCATGTTTTCATGAACATTCCCTTTCTAAGTTATTCATCTATACCAAGTTCCCTCATATGTTCATAATTATTTCCAAGTGTGAACTAAAAACAGAAAAAAAAAAACTAGAAGAGTTTAAGTTTAGGTTTTTCTTTTCAGCATTAAAAGTGAATGTGGTATATAACTACTGTGAAATTCAAACTGACAAAAATAGCAATATCTTTCAGGAAAAATACTTTAACTGTGTGATGCATGTTTTTGACCTCTCATTTTTATAACCAACATGTAGAAGAGGAGACCCTGAAACACTGCATCTTGTCCTTTATTCCTAGGAGAACAATTACAATTCCACATCGTAAGAACTCCTCCAGGACTGGGAAATGTTACTGTTGAGTGGAAGATAGTAGGACATAATGTAAAACAAAATTTTGCAAACTATTCTGGAATACTTTTTTTTCCTGAGGTAAGTCCATAAACAGTGATGTTGGCTACAGGAAAATAGTGTGATTAGAACTGATCTGAGAAAAAGTGTGCCTTTTCAACAGTCCTTCTTTCTTGGTTTGATTATTTAATTTCTCACTTTTTGACTTACAAACTGGAGGGAGCTTACAATTCTTGATACTTAACTCTTCTTAAAGAAATTGTTCAAAATACTTGTCATTATGATATCACTTGTGTTTTATAAAATAATGGCTAATCAATTTACCCTTAAAACAAATAGGGGACGTTGAATACAACATTGTATGTTGATCTGCTGGATGACCATATTCCTGAAGAAAAAGAAGAATACCAAGTCATCCTATACAACATCAAAACAGAAGGTAATGCAGAACTATAGCCAGCTACATCTTAAAAATACCATTTAATAATATAATATTTTTAATTTTATTATTTCATTTTGGAGGTATAGGACTGAGCAAACTGCAGCTGGTGCAAAGTACGCAAAGTTCATTAACATTTTATTGAAATAGGCTTGGTCCTTATGTATGTATATATAAATCCCACCGTGTCTCCACAAATACACTTAAATGGTTTTCAATCCTGATTTAACTCTGCCTATTTAATTCAATGGTTGTTTCTTCCCTTAATCTTAATGCAAACTGAGTTTACTAATATGTCATGGATAGAGTTGCCATGAAACATGCAGATATTTTTATCTTTTTAAACAATCTTGTCAAGCTGCAGACTTACTGATCTGTCCCTGAATTCAAGGTGGTCAGAATATTTTATTCTTGCCATTAAAATTATAGTGAGAAAAGAAGCCTTAAACTGCATCCGTTCTGAAATACCTTTTTTCAAACTGAAATTAATGTCCAAACACCAAACTAACTTGACATGGATTGTGTTGCTGCGAGGTGCCTTATCAACTTCCGAGAGTCACTGTGGCCCAACGGGATGAGCAAAATTATTCATCAAAGCAATAGTTGGAAAACATATCAGTTTATTGATGTAATGATTGTGAAGTGGAATATAGTTTTAAGCTTTTGGAGGTACTTCCTGGGAAAATGGTTTATTTCCTTTTAAAATATAGGGAAGTTGATATTTGGCACTGGCCTGTTAAGTTTTCTTATTTTTTAATACATTTTTGTGACTTTGTACTTGGTATGCATAAAATTTCTGTTTCTATTTGTTATAGAATGTAAGTATATATATGTGTGTAGGTCCCACACCATCCACATACTTCAGTGAGCTTTGGTTTCGTGGTATTTGCATGGCTACTGAACGTTATTTAAATGTAATATTAACAATAATGTAAGACAAAAATATTAGTTGCATAACACTTCATTCACTGCAGTCCACTGATTCTCTTGCAGGAGTTTCTTCTACAGGTGCTGCTGTTTTGGATAGTCAAGGATATGAAGCTGTTCTAACAGTAGAAGCTAGTGATGAACCACATGGAATTTTGAATTTTGCTTCCACATCCAGGGTGGTTTTAATCCCAGAAGAAAACAAAACAATTCAGCTTTTTATTAACAGAGAATTTGGATCTCTAGGTCTGTATAACAACTCCAAGAGAAAGGAAGTTTTGTTTTGCTTATCATTAGGCAAATAAAAGCCATGATAATGAAAGTTTGGAAAAATCTTTGTTACAGTTGGTATTTTTTTCAGAACTTCTAAGCTTCTTTCTGCAGACTTGGAAACTAAATATTACTTATTACTAGAGTCATAATCCTCATTAATACAGCAAGGGATCTGAAAGCTGTAACAATCAGGTGGCTATTAAGGTTACCATATTTTTGTCTAATGAGTCTGTCTCAAAGCATTAGTCTCTTCAGAAAAAATAAAAAACATGAGAAAAGTGACATGTACACACATCCCACATATTTTTTCTCTGAATTTCAGGAAGTCAGCACCTTAGGAATGTCACATGGAAAAAGTTGTGTCCAGACCATTGAATTCAATTTATGTCTCCTCTGACAATTTCTGATTCCTCTTTGAATCAATTTATCCATTAACATCCTTTAAACTATATAGTATTCAATTCTACAATACAATAGTGTGCTTCATGAAAAAAAAAATGAATCTTGTGTTTGTTGCCTGAAAATAGCAACTTATGTTGTGAGAAAACATGTATAATAATTTCCTATTTGCCTTTTTGGACTATATTTACACCTCGGTGATAATCTGGCTGTTTCTTTTGCCATACTTGTTTTGAAATGAAGTAACATTTACAGTGCTTTTCAAGATCTGGAGACACCAGAGAGTTTTAGAGACATTTTAATGACACTATTTTTCCATTTATTTTTTAATACCAGTCCATACTCTAGTGTACTCTTTGAACACTATTCAGTAAACTAATGTTTTAAGATAATTGTTCATAGTAAGTGCAAGATCTCTCACTGAATTAAAATAAGCATCGTTACTTATTTATTAATTAGGACTCTTTTATCTCTTACATTTTATTTCATATAGAGCAGCTTTTAATTTCATCTATCATTTTATTTCAGGTTCATACTCCTTATGTTTGCCACTTGACTTACCCTACCAGATTAGCGAGAGGTGGCTTTATTCTCAAAACTATAATGTATAACTTTTCTGCTTGGTAATATTTATCCATGTGTCCCCTAATTTTGTTCTCTATTGAAGTTTGTCAATCTACCCAGGAAAGTATCTAGATTTATTAATCTGTGTTTCCCAGCACTGTCTTTAGAGCCTTTCTTAGATATCTGTCATTCCCAAAAAGTGTCCTTGTTGCAAAAACTCATATTAATGGTACATGAGATGTCCCAGTTAGTCTTTCAGCAATTTCATATTTATGGTCCACAGAACTTCAAATTTCTGGATGCATTTGGACCCAATGATTTTTGAGTCCTATGCAGACAGACAAGTCAGCAAAGGTCAAATTGAAGGCATATTGATAACGGTAACAAAGGTACACTAGCTCCAATGTACTTTGGATAACTCTTTTAATCCTTCTGTTTTGCAGTTAGTCTTTTTATTTTGTGGATGAGAATTTGATCTCTTGTCTTTATCCATTCCAGTGAACATTATATAAGAACTGAAAAACAATTTTTTTTTCTTTTTTTTTTTCTCCTCACAAATTAAACAGGTACTATCAATGTTACTTATGCCACAGTTACAGGATTGCTCACTGTAAGTAATCAGACAGAAGAGACTGTGGCTGAACCAGGAGCTGATTATGTACCTGCTTCTGGCTCACTGATTTTAGAAGAAGGAGAAACATCAGTTGCCATAAATATTACTATTCTAGAGGTAACCTCTAAACCCTTTAATTCTGTACTTTTCTGTATGATTTCAAAAGGGTAATATTTTGGGAACTAAAGCTTGCAGCCATTATTTGAAGCCCTGTGTTATATTTCACTATCATTTAGAAAGATGGTTTCAATCTTAATATTAAAATCACAAGGGATCAAATAGTCACAGAAAGCAGCTCTACCTCTGTCTAAAGGTAATAAAGTTGTCTCATTAAAACTTTACCAACTATCTAGTAGTATTTAGAACAGTGTGCTTCATGGCTGGCTACAGGCTCATACTTTTTCATTGCTGGAGATACATGCCTCTAAAATCGGTCAGTAATTTATTTGCAAGAATAGTTTAGCGTCACCACAGGATCTTTTTCATGATATATAATGTCTTACTTAATTCTTCCACGATAATCAGTTTCAGACCCAATAAAATTATTTCAGGAAAACAGAAAAATGAATTCTAGTGTCACAGTAATATTAGAGACTTGTTGTGTGATCCTTTTTGGTGACTTCTGTGGAAGTTTCTTAAAGGACAATGAGAAGAGGATGTACTGTATTTGTGTTTTGCAGGATGATATACCAGAGGTGCAAGAATTCTTCTTGGTTAATTTAACTTCAGTGGAACTCATCATGAACCATTCAACGTCATCCCCACCTAAGCTAGGTAAAAACATCTTATAGCAAATTATTTTTACTTTTCCTTTTTAATGGTTTATATTATATTACCTTGGGAGATTACCATTATTCCTCTTACTTACCAACTATGCTGAGATGAGACATGGTTATTTAGAAGAAACATCATAGAATATGAAATAGATTTATTATTACACTTAATCTCTTGCTTTTTAAACTCTGGGAAAATTTAAATTAATTTTCGTAGAGGAGTTAGTAATTATCAGTTGGAAAGGACAATTATTTGAAAAGTTTATTGGTGATTTTTTCATCTGATTTTCATTTACAAACTACAAAATGGAAAAAAAAAAGTAAAAAAAAAACTTTATGTGGCTACTCTGCTCACTCTTTTAAAAAAGTCTGTTTTTATTCTTTTATCACTTTTAGGAAACATATTTTATGGTTTTCCTACTCTTGCAATGATCTTTATTATTTGCTTAGTCTGCTTCTCATTTTGCTTCTTCAGAATTCAGTAGAATAGTAGTCATTAGCTTTAAGAACTGTTGGATTATCCTGTGGTACTAAAGACTAGTTATATAATGTCAGACATCTTCTTTGACTCTTTTCCCTTTTCTTTGCATGCTTATAGAAGTGACTGAGTTAATTCGTTACAGATTGAAAGGTAACTTGCAAGACTCATTGCTGATTTGTGAATAGTTGAGTCTAAAATATGAAAGGAGTAGCATATAAGAATGAAAGATTCATCCAAACTAAACAGTGTTGTATAGTCTCACTTTCTCTTTGGCTGTCTCCTTGAACCATGACCATTTAACACTGATGTGACACTGCATTGGGTCAGCTTTACTTACAATGAGAAAATAATAGTTTTAAGTCATAAGGAAAAAATGTGTTCACATAACATGTCAGTGAATTCTTCTGGTAGAAGAAATAGCCTGACTCAAATACGTGTGTCCGCGTGTGTGTCTGTGAGCAAACTCTTACAGATCCTGGGTGAACAGATCTGACTTCAGGGTGACATGAGAAAATGCAGGAGTGAAGCAGAAATGTCTCTAATTGCCATTACTCCCTCAGGATTTGTAAACCTCAGTAACACTTCTGTTGTCTGTGTAGAGCTATTGCTCATCGTCATCTCTACCTCATAGTGACAGGCTTAGATTCATGGCAATAATCTTCTACTTTTGTTCAGTTTTATCTGAATTGATGGAAAAATGTATATGGATCTAAACATAATATACTTATGGCAGACTCGGTGAAGTCAATTTGGTTTTAGAAAGTAAGTTGAAGTTTATAAAAAGTAAACAAGTAAGTTAAGGTAGTTGTGTGGTGCGGTTGTCTGAAAAACAACAACCTATTTTCTGAGAAGTATTAAGTTTTGACTGTAAAGTTCTGGTCTCTGAAGTTAGTAGACTTTTCTGACATTAACCTATTATTTGGTGTTTTTCACACTGCAGTGTATTCAATTACGATTTCAGGCTAATTGTAAATACCTGTATGTCTTTATGGAGCAGTAGAATATTACAGTATGTGAACACCCCACAAATAAATTAATAGTTGTGTATTTGTAGTGAAATCTGAGGTGTGCCATTAGAATGTATGATGAGGCACTGAAGCACAAATAGAAGATGAAATGCTGAATCATTTATTATTCTTCCTCATTGTCTTTCTCATACTCAGAATGGCAAATGCAAAATATTGAATGTCATTGTAATAAACACTTATAGTGAAGACAAATTAAGATTCCATCGCAAATCTAGACTTTATTATTTTCTAATGTTTTATGTGCTGTTTAACTTTCTACATTTTCCTTAGTCTTTTTTTTTTTTATGCATTATTAAATATTACAGTGCTAATTCAAGACGCATTATTGCACTTCTAGTAGTAAGGACTCTTTCCAGTTATCTTGCCCACTCCCATTTTCTCCTACACATTTTTTGTAAAGACACTGTAATATTAGTACCGATTGAATAAATGCTTCTGTGATTCTTGAAAATCAAGAAAATTGATTTTATTGTTCTTTAATTTTTGTCTTTCTGTTTTGCCTTTTAGATGTGGAAGGTTTAGCTTCTCAAATTGTTATCGATGCTAATGATGGTGTAAGAGGAGTAATTGAATGGGAAGGTACCAAGTAAGTCTCATCTTCCTTGAAGAACTTACTGTGCCAATTAGTGATTGGTGTTGCCCATTTTCTTTCTAAAAGTAAAACTCCTGTTAAAAATAGGGCCATGTCTTTGAGATGGTAAAGTAATCATTCAATTCAGCTGAACTAGAAAGTGGGATTCCCACACTGAAAACAAAAATTCACTATTCATCTAATCAGAATTCTTTTACTTATTACTACTTTCACTGTTGTCCTTTTATATCACCAATTTGCCTAACCTCCCCAGCCTGCATCAACTCTTCCAGCCTCACCATTCATGTAAGCAAAAAACAAAACAAAACAAAACAAAAACCTCATGTTACTTAATTCAATTTAGATAAGAGAAAAAAGGTAAAAAGGATGCGTTAGAGAACTATAATGTAGGGAATAATTCAGAGTGAAAATGTAATAAAAATGTACTATCTTTTTCAAAAGAACATAATCAGTGAACATTGAGAATTATTCTTTTTATTTTAGTTTTGAAGTTAGTGAATCTCATGGGAATCTGACAGTAATGGCTTACCGAAACAGAGGATCATATGGCAATGTGTCTGTATTTTTTTATGCCCAAAATTTGGAGGCCCAGCTGGGTT
This sequence comes from Anser cygnoides, assembly GCF_040182565.1. Lineage (NCBI taxonomy): Eukaryota > Metazoa > Chordata > Aves > Anseriformes > Anatidae > Anser > Anser cygnoides. Next base: position 627,020 of record NC_089903.1, on the reverse strand, counting down.
TGGATTTTAATGTAACCTCAAGGGTAAGAAGCAACTCTAAATCTAGTACTTTTTATTCTTTCAGCTTCCGTAAAAGAATATCTTCTTGATTATTCTGCAGAATGATCAGTAGTGATGCTAGATGTTTCAGCTTGTTTCAGTTGCTTTGGTAATCTAAATAGAATGAAATAAAAATATTCTTATTCTTACTATTTATTTCTTTTTTAAAAATATATTTTTTAATATAAAGCAAAATGTAAACTTTCAAACATCGATTTCAAATTTAATTTTGATTAGACATACAAACTTTTTCATAGACTATTTTTGCAACAGGACTTTCAAAATAAATTATTCTTTCTTGTCCTCATTCTGTAATGTGCTGAACCTTTATATTTCTGATTCAATCAGTTTATAAGGAACAGAGAATATGGCTCTTCCTATGCTTTCCCTTCCTTCCTATTTCACAGAATTCTGTTTACCGTAGTCAAAAATTTCTGTGTGATATTAACTGATGTAAGTATTCGGTGCTTTATGTGTTTCAACGCTAGACTCTTTTTTTTGCTGATGGAGAAAGGCATAAATCTGTTGATGTCATGATTTTTGATGATGAGATTCCTGAAGGTGATGAGAAGTTCCAGTTAATTTTAACAAATCCATCTCTGGGGCTGGAATTAGGGGAGAACACAACAGGTAAAACTTAGTTTTAATGTTCCATTTCTTTAGAATTCTGTGGCACACATTTTAATTCCACTTTTCTGAATAATCATATTTCAGAAAGCACCATTGTCCTGCTATGGTGAATCTTTATACTCCTTTGGAAGGTTCTGAAACATCCCTGTGAAATCTGTGCAATTAAAAAGTTTATATGTAAAGCAATGAATCAGAAAGCACGAAGATGAGTTTTTCAATGTGTACTACCTCACTGAACTGAGGTCTTTTTAGAGAGTTCATAATCCTTTTCTAGGAGAGACTATATTCTTCCTGTCTAGAGATCTTCCTAGTTAAAGTGAAATGCCTTCCCATTCTCTTCAGGTAATGTCATGGACACATAAGCATTATATACACACTAAAGGAAGAATGTATTTGTGTTTATGTTATGTATTATGTTACTATATATGTATATTTATATTTTACTATGTTAACCAAAGAATATTTTCATTATTTCTTTTTCAAAAGCTACAATTACTATACTTGCCAATGATGATGGCCATGGAGTTTTGTCATTCAATAACAGCAATCACTTCTTTCTGAGAGAGCAAACATCTATCCATTTGATGGAAAGTGTTGCAGTATTGAATATTATCAGAGAACCACCTCAGGGAATATTTGGCACTGTGACTGTTCAGTATCTTGTAAGTGAGATTAATTCTTCAGAGGCAACAATGGATTTGACCCCTTCTCAAGGATATATTGTGCTCGAAGAGGGAGTCAGGTTCAAGGTAATATGCTAGTTATTACCAGAGAAGTCTAGGAAGCTTTTTTTTTGGAAATATTGGAAAGATTTCAGAAATGTCTGTGCTTTATCTTCTGTTTATTTTTTCTACTTCTTTCATTCATAAAGTGAATTGAGTCATGAGCTGTGACTGATTTCCTGTTATTATCTGATGTGGAAGTGTGTGAAAATTAAATGGGCTCATCTTTAGGTGTTTCTTAGTTTGTAAGGGTTGAGGTAAATTGAAAACAGTACACTATAGATAACGTTCATGTGTGCTTTGGAACAGTTCTTTTTATGTAGTCAATCTATAGCTGAAATGCAAACTTACTTTAAATTAAAGTGATAATTTGCAAGCCTAATAGTTAAGATCAAAGTAAAAATCCCATTCTGTAATTTAACATTTTAGTTAGTCTGAACTAAACAGAATGTGCTGCAACAAATACAAAAAGTAGAACAGTTGTCTGTCTTAGGATTGGAAAATAACTTAAGTATTAAGCTCACTGCCTCTATACTGTCCTCACAAGAATGTCAGCTACAAAATGAACTAGCTTAAGTTTGTGAATCCTGACTCTTCTAAGGTTTAATCACAATTCGATTTATTTATTTTTGCCAGTAAAGCTGGTGAAGCTAGTGTTAGCATATTACAGGCAATAGGATAGAAACTGAGACAAACTTTTCTTGGAAACACTGGTTTTCAATTTCTGGCCTTTAGATGCATTTGGAATCACAATGCAGCAGATCTATAAGAAGTTGGAGCCTTCTTAATATAGTTGGTAAATATGGTTTATTGTGGAAATGAACAGAAATATAAAACATTGTAAATTTTGTATTATTTCCAAATGCATCATCACTAACTTTTTATTTTGTACAGCAAGGCTATGCGTACCTATGAAATTTTTTGCTTGTTTGAGTAGTGTGAAGGATGACAGTGAGCCCCAAATGAAAGTGAAGCACTTAGCTTTCTCTAGATTGCTCTTTGCTAGTTTGAGATTGCCTTTAGAAGACCTGATCTTCATCCACAGTGGTGTAGGAGAGGGAAAGAAGCATCGAGAGGAAAGAGTATTTCAAATCTCTCACTATTCTTGCTTTTTTTTTTTCCTTTTCCTTTTCTTTCTTGACAGCACCAGTAGTGAGATTACCCTGTTTCCCTGAAGATAGCTTAGCTGCCAACTAAAATAAATTAAAACCAACTTAACTGATTACACTTATAGCTGTGTTGTGAGTATAAACTACCCAAAAATGTATGGAATAAATAGAGAACAAAAGTATGAAATTAGGATCAAAAACTTCAGAGGATCATAGGATGAGAAAAGAAAGAAAAGAGAACAACAACAACGAAAAGTGAATATGCTCATCTTAGTGTTGCACCAATGGAGGCCACTAGATGGATGGCTTTAGAACCTCAGTCTGAACTCAGTCTGAGCTTGCCTCAATTCTGTCCTCTCCAGCTTCATGAGCTGCTCTTCTCCTGCTATGCTATCCAAAGCCTTATAGTGAAATAAATTTAAAAAAAAGGTAGCACATTCTGATAGAGCTGTGTCATCATCTGTTATCATGTCTCAATAACATTGTATGCTTGTTTTGTTATCAGACGCTGCATATTTCTGCGGTACTAGATGAAGAACCAGAAATGGATGAGCACTTCATTGTCACCCTGTTCAATCCAACTGGAGGAGCCAGACTAGGCACGAGAGTGGAAACTATGATTACAATATTACAAAACCAGGCTCCACTAGGGCTTTTCAGCATCTATACAGTTGGAAATAGGTACTTTACACTGATCAGTAAAAAGGAGATAGTTGCTCATACTCCAAAGAGATAATATTTCTCTACAATTTTGTTTTTGATGGATCGCATTAAAGAAATTCAGCAACCCAATTTGTAAATCTGTAACTTTGAAAGGTATTGTGAAATACTATTACTGCTAAACAAAAGAGTAGAAAAATGCATAAAAAGGACTATTCATAATCCAAAATTTCAATTTATTTATTATTATTTTTCTTTATAAACTAATACTTCACTAGTGCCTACATATTCCACTGATAGTATTCCATGTTAAAAGTTCCAAACCTCATATCAGTGTCCAGGAAGTCATACGTTTTATAATTTACTTTCATTTTTAAACCTGTAAAAAATATACTTTCACTGAAGGCTGTTTTTCAGAAGCAAGTGACACATATGGACTGCCATTTTTAAAAACCATTCAGCTGAAACCATACAGATTAAATAAATTTACTATTTAAATAAAAAATGTATGTATGCTATTTTATTAATACATTGATATTTAGAGTTAATAATTTATATTAATATTTAATAATAATATTATCTAAACATTTATTACGTGAATTTAATATACTTAAATTTCAGTCTGTTTAAAGATTTTGTTGAATTGCCTATGATTTTGCATGATTGTAGTAAGGATCATTGGGAAACCCTAATTAATGTAGCTACCAGTCCATCAGATACTGAAACCTGTTATTAATATTTTCTTTTTATTTCTGTTGTATATTCTGCATCTGGAATTGTACAGTAAAAATCTTATTTTTATTACAGCAATGAATATACTATAAAATAATTTTTTCCTTATTTTTATGATTCTCACATTTAGGACAAATTTCATCATAATTGAAGAAGCCAACACTACAGCTTATTTGAAAGTTTCACGGAGTAATGGGCTTAACGTTTCTGTGAGCGTTGAGTGGGAGACATCATCAGATACTGCATTTGGCATCAGTACGTTCACTTTACAGAGAATGTCCACTGCTTTTGTAGAAGTGGAGATAGTAAGAGAGTAGCCAAGCATACAGGAGATGTAGCTTGGGAATGTAAATTCAAGTATTCAGACACAATTCAGTTAATATTTTCCTATGTAAGATTTAGTAGATAAAATACTTTAGCTGCTTAAGAATCACCTTGTCATCAGCCACTTCTGCCAGTTTCAGTAATCTCTATTTCTGTCTTTGCTGCTAATATGAACATTATTGTCACTAGCCATTTATTTATTTATTTATTTGTGCGTGTGTAATAAAATTTGTTCCGTACTACTTGTAACTCAGGATCTTTCTAACACAGTATAAATGACATGTGACATGCAAGAGTCTAGCTCCTGGAGTTTAGTTCTGACAAGACGGTGCTTAGGGACCGTCTTGGAATAAAAACATGAACATGTTGTAAATGGGGAACAAAACATGAACATTTTGTAATTTGTCTTTTTTTTTTTTTTCTTTACTACTTGCTATCTAGCTAATTCTCTTGTTAGCTAAATTCCAAGATCAATTATTATGAGTCAGACTCAAATTGCCTATATGTCTTCCATGTGCAGTTGTAATGAATGAAAAATACATTTACTGCTTAACTCTCATTATATCCTTAGCATTGTAACATTTCTATGTATTTATATACACTTATAACAAATACTAAGACACAACTTCATCATTTCTCATACTAGGTCTGGCTTTGGGAGGTAAATAATGGGAATGGGGTTAGAAAAGATCTCAAGAGTAATATAATAGTAAATAGTGTTTTTATTTTATTTTATTTTATTTTATTTTATTTTATTTTATTTTATTTTATTTTATTTTATTTTATTTTATTTTTTACTATATTGCAGGGGGTGGTATCAGTGTCCTATCTGTCTTGCAAAGTTTTGTGGAAGAATCAGCATCTGGTTGGTGTTTCTTTACCTCAAGAGAAATCCTGTACGGTGTTCTGTTGCGTATGCCTCCAGCTTTGTTTTCTACTGTCTACCAGTGGAAAGGAGTATTTGTTCCTGTTGAGGTAAATGTTTGTTTTTGAACACCAGACATGCTAGTTAATAAGGAATTTAAGTCACAATCTTACTTTTTTTTTATTCTTCTTGCAGAATTTCAGTATGTGGAATCCTACAAGTTGTGTGTCTTTCCAAATTGGAGCCTCTTCCTACCTTGTGGTTACTCATGGAGGAGCCACACAGGGAGCTTCTAACAACAGTGTGTATGCATTCATGGCTGGACACAGATTGTTGTGGGTAAATCGATTTTAATTTTAAAATCTTAAAATAGTATGGGTTGGCAAGGACCAAGGGAGGTCCTCCAGTCTGGCCATGTTTTAGAAAAAAGCACTCTGTGTGACAAGAGTTAGTTTTGTGTCCTAAAATACTACATAACTTCAGTGATGTAAGTTTGTCATAGTTAGTTGTTTACATTGTTTGTATTTTTTATATATTTACATTTGAGGGTGCAGGGAGGATTACCTGGGAATCACAGAATCACAGAATTGTCTAGGTAGGAAGAGACCTCCAAAATCACCTAGTCCAACCTCTGACCTAACATTAACAAGTCCTTCACTAAACCATATCACTAAGCTGAACATCTAAACGTCTCTTAAAGACCTCCAGGGATGGTGACTCAACCACTTCCCTGGGCAGCCCATTCCAATGCCTAACAACCCTTTCGGTAAAGAAGTTTTTCCTAACATCCAACCTAAACCTCCCCTGGCGCAACTTTAGCCCATTCCCCCTTGTCCTGTCACCAGGCACGTGGGAGAACAGACCAACCCCCACCTCTCTACAGCCTCCTTTAAGGTACCTGTAGAGTGCGATAAGGTCGCCCCTGAGCCTCCTCTTCTCCAGGCTGAACAACCCCAGCTCCCTCAGCCGCTCCTCATAAGACTTGTTCTCCAGACCCCTCACCAGCTTCGTTGCCTTTCTCTGGACTCGCTCGAGCACGTCCATGTCCTTCCTGTAGCAAGGGGCCCAAAGCTGAACACAGTACTCGAGGTGCGGCCTCACCAGAGCCGAGTACAGGGGCACAATCACTTCCCTAGCCCTGCTGGCCACGCTGCTTCTTATACAGGCCAGGATGCTGTTGGCCTTCTTGGCCACCTGGGCACACTGCTGGCTCATATTCAGCCGACTATCAACCAATACTCCCAGGTCCCTCTCGGCCAGGCAGCTTTCCAACCACTCATCTCCCAGCCTGTAGCTCTGCTTGGAAGTGGGGGAAGGAATTCTCAAGCAATCAAGTCATAGAACATTTTCTGGAAAATGTATGATAAGTTATGTTAATTCTGTAAATTAGTTGCTTATATATATATATATATATATATAAAAAATATAAAGTTTTAAAAGCTATTTCATGTATAGTTTTATACATAATTTTGGAATTCTTAACATTCTATGCGTACTTTTTCTCACTATATACAATGTAATATAAAATGTATTTGTTTATATACATATGTAGATAAACATAGTCACCCTCATATTTCCCTTGCAGATACAGACTCTTTCTGTTCTGGATACCAGACGTGTGAAACATTTTGCAGTGGAGGAAGAAGACTATTTGATTATTGTGAGTCACACAAACAGTTCCAGTTCCATCCAGGTTTGAATATTCTTCAGTCTTCTCTGGCTTTAATGTGGGTAGTTTGCTTAGTTCTGAAAGGATAATGAAAGGAAGTAAATCTATAAGCATGTATTTCTGACATATTATTTTTGTTTCTATTGGAAATTTATAACAGTTAAAATTCCAGACTTGTTTGGATGTATAAATACTCTCTACCTGAGTGTATAATTTACATCTGGTTTGTTTTTATTGCTACTGTTATTTCAGTTTTGAAATGTAGCATGTAAACAAAGAAGTAGCTTCTGAATATAAACCTGTTCCTCTGAAGAGCAGGCACAGCTTCTTGCAGTAGGGTTAATTACCAATTACTTACCAGTGGGCTTCTACTTTAAAGTACAGTCCACCTAAGAATATAGGAATTCAGTTCACCATAAATCTTCCCATTTTTTTTGGCATGTCATTTAGTTTTAGTTCTCTCGGTGCTAATTATGAATATATAAAGAAAAGATTTTTGTATTTCCACAGGTTTTCCAGTGGAATAAAGACATATTTGTTCTGCATCATCAGCTTCCACTTTATGGAGTTGTGGACATAGCCCTGTTTCCTAGAGGAGGCTTTACGTACCTGTTAGTTTCTTTGTCAAATACCAGCCAAAACATTCTCTTGTATCAGTGGTTGAACAACGAGTTTAGGAAGCTTCATCAAGTACCAGCAAAGGAAATAAAACATATGGAGTCCTGGATTTCTGGATCTGATGTCTTTGTAATTATTGCAAAAGGTATTTA